>NW_027185428.1:889175-1443583 GCF_022577435.1 Embiotoca jacksoni
TGTGACCACAACAGGCCGGAGCACGACTCCCGTTTCCTGAACAAACCCTCCGTCTTTATCAGCCCGTGTGTCTCAAAGTTCACGTTCACAGGATCGTTTCCTGCCGCTGGATGTCGCTGAGAGTCTGCAGACGTAGTTCAAACCCTCCGGGACGTTACGGTTGTTTCTGCAACTAACTCGTGACCGGTTCAGTTGCCTAATTGAATTATATTGTGTCATTGGACTGACGTGTTTGATGCAGCATTCAGTGCACATCTCGTTACTGTCTGCAGCAGTTTGAGCCCACCGAGCTCACCGAGCTCACCGAGCCCACCGAGCTCACCGAGCCCACCGAGCCCACCGAGCTCACCGAGCCCACCGAGCTCACCGAGCCCACCGAGCCCACCGAGCTCACCGAGCCCACCGAGCCCACCGAGCTCACCGAGCCCACCGAGCTCACCGAGCCCACCGAGCCCACCGAGCCCACCGAGCTCACCGAGCTCATCGACGCCTTTAGTGGCAGCTACGACTGTTTTTAGCCAAGCTAGCCGGCGTTAGCGATGTGTGCTAGCTGGCCGGTGGGCTACAACAACCTCGACACAGGAAACATGAGTGAACTGCAGTGACAGCTAATGAACGAGGGTTACCGTGGACGTCATGAGGCCGGCATCACGGGTGAAGCACTCCGGCATCACGGGTGAAGCACTCCGGCATCACGGGTGAAGCACTCCGACTTCAGAGGCATCTGTAAAAGGGACCTGGTGAAAGAGGTCGACTCCCGAAAAGCAACAAGCAGCCCTGACGAATCAAGACCTGATAGTGTTGTGATCGGGAAAACAGACAGCACAGGTCGCACTCAGATACATCGATTGAACCCCGATCAATTCTCATGATGGGTTTCTTCTTCCTCCTCCTCTTCTTCTCCTTCTTCTTTCGATTAACTGGCAGATTGCAAACAACTTTACCGTCACCTACTGTACAAGCGTGTATTTCTGTTTTTATGTAAGTATGTATGATTGTCCCTCCATATCTTGACCACTATTTGTCCCATCTGCTTCACACTTGGTATGTATTGCTGGTTGATCCGAGGGTGTGCACTGCAACATTTGCTGTGATTTGGACACCTGACGAGTTTAATATAAATACATTTTAATAAAATGAGCTGCAGCTCCAGAGTGGAGCACGTCTTCATCTACTTCCACAGAGAGAAAGAGAGAGAGCTCCTTCCATAGATCTTAAAATGGAGGGCAATGAAGAAGTGCATTAAACTCCAACACTGCCGAGGACCGCGAGGGGTTGACTCCAGAAAGGCTCCACAGACTCCCATTCAACTTCTTTCATGAAATACAAAGTCATTTTGATATTATTGACTTCAGTCACTCCTTACTACTCTGCTGGTAGTCCATCTGATAATCACATCATTAATTAGATATTAGGATATTATTTACAGGCATGTGGTGCAGCCAGGTTTCCACTGTTGTGTGTGTGTGTGGGGGGGGGGGGGGGGGGGGCAGTGTCCTTGGTTTACCAATCAGATGAAGTCAGATTGTAAAAGTATAGTCACTTCTAGCTTCAAAATGATAATTCACAAGTCAAAGCTTCATAACGGTAACTGTTGGTTGCTGCTCGGCGACACCGCGACGGGAGAGCGCGCGCGTAAAGGTGAGAATAACAACCAGACACCAACAGAGCTGGACGGGAACCACTGGATTACACCAGTAACTGTAGTTCCACATTCATATGAGCAATTCTATATATGAGCCACAGGAGACCCAAGTCCTACTTTTCATGCTTTTCATGTTTTTAGCTGATAATACTTATTCTAATGTAAAATTTGCCCTGCAGTGTTTTTACTTCACCAGAACATCCACAGGCTGAGGTTGGATTTGAACCTTCATAGGGACTTTTTTTTTTTTTTACACAGTTGTGTATTTGTGCACATACTCTTTAATTTGTTCATGTGCACACATATTCACCCTGCAAAATGTTGACTTCATTCAATATGTATTTGTTTATAATATATTTTAATCAGCACTTTAATCGTAAAAAAAAAAAATCCTTTAGTTTTAAAATTACATTTATAATTTTTTTTTGATTGATATAAATGTTAAACTAACATGATTATAACTAATGATTTTAAATTACATGGTCAATTGAGATATGCATCTATTGTCCATACACAAATCTACACTTTTGAACAAAAAGAACAAGAACATAGATTTTGTGACACAAATGTCACATTTTGGAACATTTTTCTAACATTTGTGATTCATTAAATATGGATGACACATTTCTGAAGTCTTTGGGACTCCAACATTTAAAGTTTAGAGGGGAAGAACTTTTTTTTTGTTTTTTAAATTGTAGCTTCTTTCATCTATAATTCGAATGTGTTGAGCAAAAAGTATCAAATCATCTTCAAAATGGAGTTAAAATATACTCCTGTGAAACGGAAACATCCTCGTAAAGATTGTAATTACGTACCGTGCCTGAGTATTTATATTGCTACAATTCACCTTATATTCTGATTGATAAATTGTTAAATAAATAAATAGATTGTTGACATCAACAGCAGGACGGACTGTATCACAGAATACATCAAATTCTGTGAACACTCCACCGTACCATCCCGGACTGTACACTGCTTCCCCAACAACAAGCCGTGGATCACCAGTGACCTGAAGGTGCTTCTTAATAAGAAGAAAGCAGCCTTCAGGTCTGGGGACAGGGAGGAGCTCAGGAGAGTGCAGCGCCACCTGAAGGAGAAGATGAGGGAGTGCAAGGACTCCTACAGGAGGAAGCTGGAGGCCAAACTCCAGCAGAACAACGTGAGGGAGGTGTGGACCGGTATGAAGGAGATTACTGGGTTCAAGGGGAGAGAGAGACAACCAGGGGGAACCTGGAGAGGAACAACCAGGGGGAACCTGGAGAGGAACAATCAGGGGGAACCTGGAGAGGAACAACCAGGGGGAACCTGGAGAGGTCCAATGAGCTAAACTGTTTCTTCAACAGGTTTAGTTCACCACCCTCATCTGTCTCCTCCACACCTTACACCTCCCAAACACCTCTGCTGCCTCCCCCCTCCCCCCTCTACCCCCCTGGTGAACTGCATAGAGCCCTCAATCTCAAAGGGCTCTTCCTCCATCGACACCCCCTCCCACCCCCCTCTCTGTGACGACTGGCCAGGTTAGGAGACAGCTGGAGAGACTCCACCAGCGCAAGGCTGCAGGACCTGACGGCATCAGCCCCGGGGTCCTGAAGACCTGCGCCGTCCAGCTGGCTGAGGTCCTACAACACCTCTTCAACCTGAGCCTGAAGCAGGAGGAAGTCCCGGTGCTGTGGAAGACGTCCTGCCTGGTTCCAGTCCCTAAGAAGACGACTCCATCTGGCAACAACGACTACCGACCGGTTGCCCTCACATCTCATGTGATGAAGGTGCTGGAGAGGCTGGTCTTGGCCCACCTCAGACCGCTGGTGAAATCTTCTCTGGACCCTCTACAATTTGCGTACCAGCCTCATGTGGGAGTGGACGACGCCATCATCTACCTGCTGCAACGAGCTCAGTCTCACCTGGACGGAACCGGTGACTCTGTGAGAATCACTTTCTTTGATTTCTCCAGTGCATTCAACACCATCCAACCACTGCTGCTGAGTGAGAAGCTGCGGGTGGTGGGGGTGGACACGTCCACCGTCTCCTGGATCACTGACTACCTGACAGGCAGACCACAGTTTGTCCGTCTGGGCAGTGTGCTGTCTGATATGGTGGTCAGTGGTACTGGAGCTCCTCAGGGAACTGTTCTGTCTCCTTCCTGTTCACCTTCTACACCACTGACTTCCAGAACAACTCAGAGTCAAGACATCTGCAGAAGTTCTCTGATGACTCTGCAGTGGACGGTGTATAAGGGATGGACGGGAGGAGGAGTCAGTGGACGGTGTATAAGGGATGGACGGGAGGAGGAGTCAGTGGACGGTGTATAAGGGATGGACGGGAGGAGGAGTCAGTGGTCGGTGTATAAGGGATGGACGGGAGGAGGAGTCAGTGGACGGTGAATAAGGGATGGACGGGAGGAGGAGTCAGTGGACGGTGTATAAGGGATGGACGGGAGGAGGAGTCAGTGGACGGTGTATAAGGGATGGACGGGAGGAGGAGTCAGTGGAAGGTGTATAAGGGATGGACGGGAGGAGGAGTACAGGGCAGTAGTGGAGGACTTTGTGGAGTGGGCTGGTAGAAATCACCTCCTCCTGAACGTGGCCAAGACCAGAGAGATGGTGGTCGACTTCAGGAGGAAGACGACGGCTCCACAACCGCTGAGAGTTCTGGGAGAGGAGGTGGACATGGTGGAGGAGTACAAGTACCTGGTGTCTCCATGACAACAGACTGAACTGGAAGACCAACATCAACGCTGTCTACAAGAAGGTGATGAGTCGACTCTTTTTCTTGAGGAAACTTCGATCCTTCAATGTGTGCAGCGAGATGTTGGAGATGTTCTACCATCTGTTGTGACCAGTGAACTGTACTTCACTGTGGTCTGCTGGGGGGGAGAGGTGGAGGGGAGGGAGGGTGAGCATTGGAGCCGGAGACACCAACAGACTTAACAAACTGGTTAAGAAGGCCGGCTCCATCATCGGCTACAATCTGGATAGTCTGGAAAAGGTGGTGGAGAGGAGGACGCTGAGGAAACTATTATCCATATTGGATAATCCTGACCACCCTCTCCACCTGCTGCAGGGACAGAGGAGGACGTTCTCCAAAAGACTCATCCAGCTCCGCTGTCACAAGGACAGATACAGGAGATCATTCCTGATACAGGAGATGGTTCCTGATACAGGAGATGGTTCCTGATACAGGAGATGGTTCCTGATACAGGAGATGGTTCCTGATACAGGAGGTGGTTCCTGATACAGGAGATCGTTCCTGATACAGGAGATGGTTCCTGATACAGGAGATGGTTCCTGATACAGGAGATGGTTCCTGATACAGGAGATCATTCCTGATACAGGAGGTGGTTCCTGATACAGGAGATCGTTCCTGATACAGGAGGTGGTTCCTGATACAGGAGATGGTTCCTGATACAGGAGATCATTCCTGATACAGGAGATCATTCCCGATACAGGAGATGATTCCTGATACAGGAGATCGTTCCTGATACAGGAGATCATTCCTGATACAGGAGGTGGTTCCTGATACAGGAGATCATTCCAGATACAGGAGATCATTCCTGATACAGGAGATCATTCCTGATACAGGAGGTGGTTCCTGATACAGGAGATCATTCCTGATACAGGAGGTGGTTCCTGATACAGGAGATCATTCCAGATACAGGAGATCATTCCTGATACAGGAGATCATTCCTGATACAGGAGGTGGTTCCTGATACAGGAGATCGTTCCTGATACAGGAGGTGGTTCCTGATACAGGAGATGGTTCCTGATACAGGAGATCATTCCTGATACAGGAGATCATTCCCGATACAGGAGATGGTTCCTGATACAGGAGATCGTTCCTGATACAGGAGATCGTTCCTGATACAGGAGATCATTCCTGATACAGGAGGTGGTTCCTGATACAGGAGATCGTTCCTGATACAGGAGGTGGTTCCTGATACAGGAGATGGTTCCTGATACAGGAGATCATTCCTGATACAGGAGATCATTCCCGATACAGGAGATGGTTCCTGATACAGGAGATCGTTCCTGATACAGGAGATCATTCCTGATACAGGAGGTGGTTCCTGATACAGGAGATCATTCCAGATACAGGAGATCATTCCTGATACAGGAGATCATTCCTGATACAGGAGGTGGTTCCTGATACAGGAGATCGTTCCTGATACAGGAGATCATTCCTGCCGACCGCAACAAGACTGTACAATAACTCACCTCTGGCAAAATACTGTTGACTGTGTTTCTTGGTTGTTTGTATATAATATATATATATATAGTGTACTGTATATACTGTGCATTTTATATTTTATATTTTTACTGCCATTTTACTGCTATTTTATTGCTTTTCTATTATTACCTTATTGCGTCTGTATGCTGCTGTAGCGAAAACATTTCCCCTCGGGGATTAATAAAGTAACTACCTAACCTAACCTAACCTAACCTAACCTAACCTACCTAACCTAACCTACCTAACCTAACCTAACCTAACCTAACCTAAAACAGCATGTTTAAGGCTAAAAAACTAATTTAATTCAGTCAGAATTGTAAGGCCGTAAAAACTCTTTCCATAAGTGAAAAACAGCCTCCTGTATGAGCCAACCCACTCTCTTTTATTTCATTTTAATATTTGTTCCCGTATTTTTGGTCTAAAGCCTGCCTGAATAGACAAACCAAGGGGAAGAAAATCCAATACAAGATCGTTCCTGATTGGTCTCCCGCTCCTGGACCCGCCCCTTCGCGCTTGCGCAGAAGCTCATCGGACTGTTTGTGTAAATTCAAAACTGAATCAACGGTGTTTTCAGCGCTGTACAACTAACCGGTCAAGTTTTATTCGCCTTATTTGATCATAATCATCAGTTCACGGTCATTATCACGGGAATTTATCTGCAAGAGACACACGTCACCGCTGGTTCACATTTAAAATAGGTAAGTTTGTGAGAGAAAGCGCCGGTTACATCAGTTAGGAGCGCAGTCAGCTCAGCTGCAATTAAAAAAAAGTTAGCAAATGTTAACGTCGGCTCAATGACTGAAGTTTTCCGGCTCATCTGCAAAGTTAACTTCAGTCCCAAAGTAAAAAAAAAAACACGAAGGCCTCGTCCACAGACATCAATATCATTTTATTGTTGAAAACAACATCAGAAGTACTGATATCATGTCAGACAGAAATAAGCCATGATTTATGAGGTGGATCCTTCATTGATCGGCTACTTCTCATTGTATTTTCATTAAACCCGATAATTTTTCAAACATGATGCATTTCTTTCACTACTTTCTGAGAATTAGTTAATTGCATGGATGGGAAAGTAAATACTTGTAAATAACGAGGAGCGCAAGAGATTTTATTTATATGGCGGTAATAACATGACGTCTGGTGTGTTTCCTATTGATCTTGTTGGGATGCCAAACAAAGGGGGGCGGCTATAATATTGATCCTTTACAGGTGGTCCCGTCTCTAACGAAATGAATGACCTGTGTCTTCCAGGGTTTTGATTTTCAGATTCTCCTGATGATGTTCCCTGTGAAACCGACGATGCTTCCTGTGAAGACGCCTTCAAAAGTTTCCAAGCAGACTTCAGCTGCAGCATCAAAGATCAAAAATAAGATTCTGAGTGAGTCCTTGTCCAACTTGTACTGTTTGTTTTTGGGGCTCTCCGACAGAAAATAATTCTCCTTCTGCTGTCCTCCTTCTTCACGACCACACCAGACACCTCGTCCTTCTTTAAGGTGTCTTTAAAGACCAACAACAAGGCCTTAGCGGTTGCCTTGGAGACGCAGAAGGAGAGAAGCAGGCAGCTGGAGATGGAGGTCATGTACCTACAGAAACAAGTGGAGTCTCTGTGCTTCGAACTGGCCACCAAGAAATACAAGGAGAGGAAACTGGTGCGTTGGTTGTTCAGTTCAAATGATGGTTATGATGCAGAGACGATCTTAGCGATGTTCTTTTAGAGGTGATCGCTGATTTTATTGACTTGTTTTCCTCTTACAGCTCCTCATCTGGAAGAATCTGCACAATAATACTCTGCAGCATGTGGACATGGTGGCGGAGCTGTTCTCTGACGGGGTGAGGGTTCCTCTCTGCGCTGGTTATTCTGTAGGACGGAACAAAGCTGTTCTCTTCCTGATAGAAGAACCCATTTATAACTTGGGTTTCTTTGTCAGCTGTTCCACACGGCTTTAAAAGTACAACAGCTGTCTGAAGCTCATTGAAATTACAAAAGTGTATTTGTCTCCCACAGGATTATCTGAAACTGTCAGAGGACACCAACAAGGAAAATGTTGCAGCAGGAAGGTCAGAAATGAGTCCATCTGGGCTGCTGTGTACTTTCAGTCGACAGCGAGTGAACGGATTCTGATATTTCTTCCCTCCTCTGTCTGGCTTTTTCACCCCATTTCAGTCTTACGGATCTGTTTCCACTGCAGCCAGAACCTTCAAGCAATTTGATGCGTCCCAGCGAAAGAACAACAGAGAGCTGTCTTCCTGAGAAACACCTCCAGGATGTCGTTGGTGTCCCGAGCAGACACAAAACCTCTGCTGATGTTTGCGATGGTAGGAGGGTGAAAGCTAGGAGGGTTTGTGTTAAAAGCAGCAGATCGTATTATCTGCCCAATGATACTGATGTCTTGTTTCACAGGTAACACACATGCTGAGGAAAGGTGTTCAAGCCAGCGTGTAGAAACCGCTCCGACCAGAACGTCCTGTCCGTCCAATGAGCAGAGAGACAAGGTGGAGAGCCAATCGGTGATGTTCTCTCAGTCCAGTTTGGATGTGAAGTCCATCCTCCGTCTTCAGAACCGTCGCATGTGTGAGAAATCCACCCCGTCCCTCTGTGGAGGTGAGAACCCTTCCGGCGGCGCAGACGCGGAGCACGAACCACAGCTCGGCAACAACCATGAGAAAACAGTGCTCCTGAACGCAACGATGGAGATGACGCTCAGTGATGTGGGTGAGATTATCGCCGTGGAAACCAAAGCCCAAAAAACAGGCCGATCCAGGAAGCCGAAGGGCAGGAAGGATACGGAGCGAGTCTGTGCTTTGAGCGCAGACGTACAGAACTCTGTGGCTCTGAAGTGGAGCGAGGTACTGAGCGATGAGCAGCACCCAGCCGGTCCTCAGCGTCACTCACCCGCAACACGCCGTCGGAGCATCACCACCTCTCGCATCCCCAGACTGGGCGAACATCAGAAAACATCAAAAGACAAATTGAAATCCCGTGACATTGTCCCATCGGACCTGGACGACTATTTCAAGGATCCTGGATGTGAATTCCCAAAAGTCAGCGCAGATGCAGCAGTGAACAGTCCTGCAGGACTAGCAAGCTCCAGAATCACATGCAGGAGGTCCAGAACCAGAGGCAGGATGCCTTCAGTCACCAGAACCACTCCAGTCACTTTGCCTTCTGGTGACAGTGACAGCAGTCGGTCCAAAGGGGAGCAGGTCCACGTTCATGTGGAAGAAGAACGAAAAGATCAACAACTACCAAAAGAGTTCCTTCATGAAAGTGAGTCAGGATACGCGGAGCATCTTTCCGCTCGCGGCGATAAACCACAGAGCAAAGTGAAGAACGCGACTGATTCCAGGGGTCACAGGTCACGATGCAGATCCACGTTTGTCATCTCAATCGCCACGGACAGCGCCTCATCGGACCGGGACCTGCTCCCCGATGCAGGACCAGGCTGTGGGCTGGAAACACTAACGGTCACAGACGAAAGTGTCGCTGAACAACGAACCAGATGGAATGAACGCACGGAGATGCTGAGCTGTGGGAAGCATCCTCGGCTGGACACGCAGGAGTCGGGAGAAGCGCCGCTGCTGCTGAACCAACCGGCTGCTTCAGGCTCAGAGTTCTACAAACATAAAAAAGCCAGGAGAGAAGGAACGGGCAAATCCAGCAAGAAGAAGGCCACGTTGAAGGAGGAGGATGACGAGGCTTTAAATGACCAGCAGAAGAAGAAGAAACGTGGCCGTTGCAGCAAAGACTTGGGATCTGAGAATGAAGCATGTTGTCGTGCCGCGGACCATCCTGGAACCGAACCAGAACAAGAGCCGGACTCACATTGTTACATCAGTGAAAAGTTGGACATCTTTGAACATGTGTATGATTCAATACCCACCAAGTCAAAGTCCAGGATGGACGTGAAGCCCAAAGCGTGCAGACGGACACTGGAGCTGCATACAGATGCAGGAAGCAGGAGTCCACGGAAGACGTTCGTGGTCTTCAGACAGAAGAGACGAGACAAGAGTGGGAGTGTTTGCAGTGCGTCGGACTCCTGCGGTCACATGGTGGACGCTCATCACAGTCAGGGAAACCTGTTGATGGACGAGCTGCCGCCGTGGCTGGCGGTCGATGTCAGTACGGCAGACACGGATACAGGCTCGCCGCCCTCTAGTCCCATCGGAGAAGCATCGGGCCGGGTGGTGCCGGAGGAGCCGTCCGCTGCCGGCCCAGCTGAAGCCTCTCCAGGTGTGCTATTCATTTCACTCACTAGTTGTTACATCAAAGGGTGAATAAACCACAGACTGTATGTAAAAGTGCTTCTAGAAGTGTCTTAAGATGCAATACCACCGAGTGCCACTAGATGTCGGCTCCAAAAAGCCTCCGGCTCCATAGACTCCCATTCAACTAGTCTGGTCTAGTTATCTCGGTGCTGTTAGTTGAAGTCACTCCTTCTTATTAGTTTTCTGGAGGTCCATCTGAAAATAATCCTGTCGTGTGTGTGTGCGTACGCGTCCAAAATAGTTTTAAAAAGAGTGAAATGTGTTCTAATGGAGCCCATTGCTCCCCCAAACATTAGTGAGGTGAAGATATATTCCCATGAATTGACTGAACTTTATATATTTTTGTAAGTGTAATAAAACAAGTGCAATAAAAGCTAAAAAGAGCTAAATGTTATGACATGTATTATGAGGTGGTCGTGGGTGCTGGTGGTGTTCTAGCCTGCATTAATCCTAAAAGTGTTCCAGTAATAAGATCCTGATGAAGTGCTGTGGGAGTGTTTGTTCTAGTTCGGGTGCACCGACACTCAATGGTTTGCAAAGTAATCTGAAAACTGAAGACGTGCAGTGATTTTGTTTGTTCACGAGTCGGTCTGACGTGTTGTGTGTTGCAGCAGGAAGAGTCCTGAGCACGCTGACCAACACCATCACACACCTGGACAGAGACCACGGAGGACGGACCAGGAGACGCAAGGTGGTGGTCAGTTACAAGGAGCCGACCCTCAACAGGTGAGAACAGCTCTGTTCTTAATTAGGGCCCGAGCACCGAGTGGCCGACAAAAATCAGCCCAGAGGAAAATGGAAGTATTTTATATGTTCTGGCCATGGACGTCACAAAATGGCTCGCTAGCGCCCCCTAAAATGAGATCTCAAGGCTGCTTTCACATACATGAATGAAATTTGGTGGACATGTGTATCATATGTACATCTACAAAAAAGTCTCTTGGCACCACGACTTAAACTCAACAGGAAGTCTGACATTTTGAATTTAGGTGCCATTTTGGCGATTTGTACGTGTTGTACTTTAACAGGCTCCTCCTACAGGTTTTATTGGACCGACTTGAAATTTGATCTGTTCAGTCTTTAGACCTTTTGGATGAAAATTTATTAAAATTTGTTTTTGTTGAACGGTGTTTGCGTGGCGTGGTGGCCATTTGGAGCGTTTTGCCATGACATTAAAGTTGCTGTAATTTTTATATACGTCGTCCGAACTTGCTTAGACTACACATGTTTGATAAAAGTCCCCCCTGAAGACATCTGCATGGTATATTCAGTCCTCGTCATAGTGCCACCTACTGGCAACAGGAAATTACAAGTTTTATACTCTCGCATGCTTCTTCGAGCTGGTTGATCACATCAATATCAAATCGGGTCAGAATAGCCTCAAGACATTAATGATGATATATTGAGAAGACTGTGTTTTCGTCAAAGGGTGTCGCCATGGCGATGTGACAAAGTTTGATGTTTCGCCATGACAATTAAGTTGATGTTTAAGGTCGAAGGATGATCAAAACCTCACGAAACGTGGCACTTACATCAGGTGTGATGAACTCACCCCCGACCCGCTGGCTCCACGACGGGCAGCATGATCAAGCACACTGCTTTTAATTCTGTTTCTGTTTCCAAACAGCAAAATAAGGCGTGGAGATAAATTCACAGACAGCATGTTCCTAAGCTCTCCGGTGTTTAAGGACGGCAGGAAGAGGCCGAAGAAGACTGTCAGCAACACAGCGGACTGACTGCAACCACTTCCTTTTTTAAAGTTGATTGTTTTGTTTAAAGCTCAAGAAAGATGTTTGCTGATAGCCATATTTTATAGATTGGACAAGGAAGTAATTTAATTATTGGACAAAATTGAAATACTTGTAGGGTTCTTCATGCCACTTTCTGCTTCATGTGCCAACAGTAAATCCAAGTACTGCTCATTTTTCATGCAAAGTTGCCAAACTGAGAAAATATGTATTAAGTTGCAGCATATACAAAAGTTTTACAATAGAAATGATTTATTTTAGTGCAGAACATTCAACATTTTCCTGTTTATATGTGCATACCTTTTTTTTAACCAACAGTTTTCACTTGTACCAAAGAGTTTTTACATTGTCATTCCCTTCATCTTTTGTGACGTGTTGCAGTCTGCACATTTCACACTGCTGCGTATATTGTGATGCTCCGCCTGTCTCCCGCTGATCTCTGGTTTGGTAACGATCACAGAGATTGGCAGGAGGTTGGTTATAAATTATTCAGTCCGGTCTGTTCACCTGAGCCGTGACTTGTGTTGTCCCGGGGACGGTGGCGTGACGGCAGCCGTCCGTGTTTGGGATTGTGTAGGATTTTGACCCCTTTCGTGCTTTTAAGCTTCTGTTTTTGATCAGTTTGTCCTCCTTCAGAAGTCACAACACTGTGGTGAGTACAGCTGCCTCCATGTTGAAGTTCTGCTGTTGTCAGATTGTTTTTATCTTCACATTAAATGTATTATTGCATAAGAGAAATGGGCTTTTATTTTATTTTGGCTTTGATGCTCATTTACCATCAGTTCAATCAGGAGAGACTTGATTTGAGTGAACAAATACAACATTTTATTGATATCCTCAAGAACAACGAGAAGCTTAAGGGATGTGAGAGACTTTGGCGATTTGACAACAATTTGAATTCCCACATGAACAAGCTGGAATAAAAACACTCCTTTAAACAGGAAGAAAAACCTCAAACAGTGGAGAGGAAAAACTCCCTCTTAACAGGAAGAAACCTCAGACAGAACCAGGCTCAGCGGTGGAGAACATCTGCCTCGACCGGTTGAGGTGAGAGGAGAGCAGAGAGAGAAAAGAACAGCATAGAGAGACACAGCGATAAGCATTGGGTTGGTTGGTAGTGTCTGATGATCTGGACCCGGGCGATGAACACCGGAGGTGAAGGGTGGAGGAGGGTCGCAGCGGGGCGCCCGGGCCTGGCGGCTGATGCAGAAGAAAGGAGAACGGATTTAAATTTTGACAGCAAGGGAACGATTGGCTGATTGAGATCGTGATGAAGTCTGATTGGTTCAGCCAAAACACCCATGGTCATGTGGTTAGAGACCTGAGTTAGAGTGAAATGAAGAAGAATGAGATAGAAAGATTTTCTTCCTGGTTGAACCTGTGCTTTTAGCTCCATTTAGAGAGGACGTGTTTTTCAGGTCAGTTGGACACTCGCCTGGTTGAATGTGTTGCTGCTGCTCGGCGTGAGTCCCACCGGGTGTCGGGTTCATGTCCTGCTCACATTGCAGTGAATCACCTTGGTGCTATAAAATCTACCATCCCGTTTTACCAGCTCTCATCACCATCCCAGGATGGTACTGCTGGCACTTCACCAAGTATTCAGACGCCTTTGATTCCTGCACCCTTTATCAGGTTGTAGATTTAATTTTTAATGGATAAAATAAGCATTGTTTCCATCATAATGACAAAGTGAAAACATGCTTTCAGAAATTTAGAAAATGTATGAAAAAA
Source organism: Embiotoca jacksoni (assembly GCF_022577435.1). Taxonomy (NCBI): domain Eukaryota; kingdom Metazoa; phylum Chordata; class Actinopteri; family Embiotocidae; genus Embiotoca; species Embiotoca jacksoni. The sequence continues at coordinate 902,793 of NW_027185428.1, forward strand.
CAAAAGTTGAATTCTCTTATTTACAAAAGTCTTTAAACCGTTCAGTAAACCCCTCTGGCAGCAGGTCCAACTTCCAGTCTTTGGGAAGAGTCTTCCTTTGGTTTCAGCCACCAGGCTTCATTTGGCCGACCTCCCTTCTACACATGCACACTGTATATATAAATGTTTGTAGCTTCTGGCTCTGAAAAATGAGACGCAGTGTGGTGCAGTCAGGTCACAGCTATCGGTGGGCGGGACATAGCATTGCCCGGTTTCAAACCAGATCGAGTCAGATGCCCAGCTCGCCCAAATATGGTCACTTCCTGCTCCAAACCGCTCCAAACTAGCAAGATGGCGACGGACAAATTCTGAACTCAAGGCTTGATTCCAGCCGTTCACAAACCAACGGATGACGTCACAGATGGTTGCCGCTTGGCTCCACCTCCATTTTAGAATCAGCTGGCAGAATAGAATAACACACTTAAAAGATAAACTAATTATTACGTTGTTGCACTTCAAAAGAGAAACACACAAACTTAATTGCATCACTGCCATCTGAACACTGAGCTTCTCTCGCTCATATTAACGTTGAATATTTGATAGAAACCAGAGAAAGTCCTTGTTTATGGCCAAACCACGTGAGAAACGCTGGAGCTTAAAATGGATACAGGAAGTTGCAGCATCAGTTGACCAATGGTGTAACTTTATTACTCAGTCAGGCACACGGTGGGAGGCCTGCAGGCAGGCGGCTATCAGATGACAAACTCCCGTCGAGTCCCGGCACCAAGCTGAATCCAACTAAAGTAGAAGAAATATTGATGACCAGCTGCAACAGTGTTCGATCTGCTGAGATTATAAACTACACTGATGGTTGTTCTCAACTGTACGTTTTTTGAAATTCTCGTATAAAAACAGTTTCTCCAGAATCTTTGGAAAACAGGGTAATACATATATATATTAAATGACATTTGCCAAAAGTATTAGGATCACCCGGGTTATATAAAGGAAAGCAATTTTAAATGTGTGTGGTACAAGACCAGATTGAAAGGGGAAAAAATACGAGTTAGAGGATCAAGGAGAAGATGAGGGGAGTAACACCAGTAAAAAGAAACTCAGGGAAATAAAAAAAGGAACAGAAAACCAAATGTTTAAAAGGAAATTCAAAGATTGATTCCACATAACAGCAAACTCACAAAACAAACAAACTAATAAAATAAGATGTAGCTGTTGTCCTGTTGTTTCTGCAGCACTCCTAGATGACAGCTTTTAACTCAGAACATGGAGGCAAAGCAGCTGAAAAGAGACATTGAGGCCCTGATGTGAGTGGAGATTAAATCCCTGCACACTGTTGGAAAGCATTATGAAGCATATTTTAAAATGACAACTAATTCATATTGTTCCTCATCCAAACAGTGGTGAATACATTGGACAGAAGCTGAGAGAACTCTCCTTCGATCCGAAGGGGCGGGGCACCGCCACGATGCTGGACGACCTGGTAAACCTCAGCGGGCCGAGCGGGTCAACGTGGAACCGCTTTTCAATGTGATCCACTCAGTACTTCTTTATGGCGTGTTTACAGGCTCACTACGATCTGGCCCTCAGTGTTACCCTCTGGTGGTTGGAGAAGGAAGAAGGATGGGATGTGCTTGACAGAGACAACATGTGAGCTGTTTTTTGTAAACTTGAGTTAAAGATAAAGATGTTATGTGCATATACATAACGATGTAAATTTATATCCGCGCTGTTTCCATGAAGCTTCTGTCCGTATGTTTTAAGTTAAATCCATTTCCACCTTCCTGTCCGCCACAGCGGAGCCACATGCAGCTCAGGAAGCGCCCAGTACCCTGATCGCTTAGAACGGGAAGCTATGATCTTGTCATCCTTTGCCGGTATGATTATGGTAAGTATAGAGTATTCACACATGAATGCAGCTTTCATTAAATCTGGACATCTCAGTAAGGTCAAATAGTTTAGCTGCGGGGTTCATATTATTCCTCCATGTGTTTATTTTCTTTATTTTCAACATTGAGGATGAAGCACAGAGAAGGAGAATATAAATAAAATAACACATAAAATAGAGCAAGACAATACCTCAGACTTTATGGTGCAAAAGAGTCAACTTGTGCAATTCTGGTAGCCACAATATGGAATTATGGGGAAGGTGTGAAAAAATTCCAATTAAAGTTTTCATATGTTGGTTCTGATTTATATTCCAAGTTCCTAAAAGTTCAAAGATTATTGAATAACATTTTTTTTTTTATTAAAAAGTCCAAAATATCATGACGCTATTTTTCGCTTGTTTTGAATTTGATACAAAATGTTGAATTATAAATCATCTCAACATTTTGAGTGACAAGTTGAATGATGAAAAAATGTCACGATATCTTTAATCCTGTATTTGAGTCTGGAGGAGGTGCGAAGAAAGCGCACATCAAATTTTGTGTTACACTCTGGAAATGTTCAACAGAGACCCTTGAAAAGCTTCAGAAAGTTTACGGCGATGAAGCGACGAACTTGTTAGCAGTTTGTTAACTTGAGTTCAGCTGGTTTTTAGTGATTTTAGTTGTTTGTTAACTTGAGTTCAAGCAATTTTTTGGTAAAATTAGTAGTTTGTTAGCTGGTTGTCAGACTGAGTTCTACTGGGACCTTCTGAGGTGTCTGAGGGAAAACATTCGCTGTGAACCACCCGAACTGTGGCGCCATGGCAACAGGCTTCTCCAACATGACAACACACCATATTGAAAACGTGGCTTTGTCTCCATGGGACTTTTTTTCTATACCCTGAAAATTTGACACAATATTTGAGGTGTACTCTCTGTTTGAGGTTCATGCATGTAACTGTGGTCATTAAACATGCAGGTAACACAGGTGCTGATGCTGACAAACTTGAAATATTACAAAAAACTATTGCTTTCACCTGCTCCAAGAGCACTACTGTGCTGCGCTCTGGTCCGTCTCTTAACCTTTTGTTTGCGCCTCGTAATTATGACTCATACAGAAAGGTCCTGATGTCCTAATTAAAATCTTCCTGAGGTGAACGTCATGCAGCGACAGATTGTATTTAATAGTTAATCTGCACATTTTGAACCTTTGCATGTTGCATATTGTGCTGGTGCTTCAGAACAGCCTGCCAGTGGAGGACATCTTGGCTCTGTACCGGTGTAAACCCGCCGCTTCGTACCCCAGCCAGCAGTCCAAGGTACACTGAGGATCCTGGGGAACGCTTGTATGAGAACAGATACAGTTTGGATCTTATTATTTGTGGCTACCATTGGTTTTCTATCTTCTTCTCATAACATTTTGCTCCTACAGAAAAGGTAATGCCACGCTTTTTTCTTCTTTTTTTTTAACCAAAGGGCTCCATTGTGTATCCCTTCAGTCTGTCCTACCATCCGTTTGCCATGCTGGGATCTTACAAGGCGGTGCACCACTCCAAGAAGCACAGTAAGTGTGTGGACACTCCTTACATCTCTTTACATCTATGTCAGTGAGTTTCCACTCATAGAATAAAGCTATTTCCTGTTTAAAGGTCCAATGGAAGATGAGACTAATGATCTCACGCTGTAGCCCGTAAAATTGAGTGGTTTTGACTTTGAAAAGACTCCACGAGCCTTCAGATTGATAGCTCAACAACGAAACTTCTCAACTTTCTTATGAAGAACAACCTCTGATTTGACTTTTTACATATCAGACTTGTCCTGCCATCAAAGTTGAGAACTGTCCCCAAGTACCTCTACTAACGAACTGCCTCCACCGGCTCAGTTTTAATGACAGTTGGCACAAAAATAAGGAAATTTCTTCACAAATCAATAAACATCTCCTTCATTTAAGTCACATTCAGCTGAAGAGAGACTTGATTGTTATCACCTGTAGATAAAAATCAATTCAATCCCTCGCTGAGACAAATTAAAGAACAGCTGCCTGGAAACAAGTCTAATAATTGACTGTTTAGGGTTGAACAGAACCACATACGCACCAAATACGTTCCAGAAGAATGTCCTCTGTGAGCCTTCCATGATTATGTTTGACATAATGTTTAAAATAAAATCACATTACAACTTTTTTATATCTTCAAGTAGTTTGATTTATATCAGTGTATTGTATTCTATATGCTCATCAAAATTTAGTAGCCAAATATCGGATATAATAAAGCATAACACTTCCCTCTTGAATGTGGTGCAGTAGAAGCATAATGTAAAGGAAATACTCCAAATGTACTTCAGTTCAGGAGTACGAGGTGTCTGAGACGAACAGTTAACAGCACAGTAGTGTTCACTGAGCAGGGCAAGCTTTCGCTTTCATGCAAGTATTCCAAGTTACAAGCGCACGTCATATTTTGTGTCAAACTCGCAAAATCGTCAACAGAGACCCTTGACATGCTTCAAAAACCCTACGAACATGAAGCGATGAGCCGGGCGAGTCCTTCTGAGTGACTTTCCCATTTCAAGTGGGAAGGCGTGTCAGGTCAGGAGACACCAGGTGGGTTTTCTTTAACATCACCAGGTTGTGCAACCGTGAGTTTGTTCCCCAGGGTCAGACTGTCAACACCGAATCTTTTCACAGACTGGATATAAAAGTGTTCGTAACTTCCGGGTCTGAAAAATGGTTCCGATGCAGAAGTGTCTTCAGCTGCAATACCAGCGAGTGCCACTAGAGGTCGGCTCCAAAAAGCCTCCGGCTCCATAGACTCCCATTCAACTTCTGTCATCAAATCCAAAGTGAATAAAATGTGTCCATCAGTTATCTCAGTGTTGTTAGCTAAAGTCACTCCTTCTTATTAGTTTTCTGGAGGTCCATCTGAAAATAATCCCTCATTCATTAGAAAAGAAGATTCAAGAAGACCTGTTTTTGGGGGCGTGTCTGTTTGATTGACAGGCCTGTGGTGCAGTCAGGTTACAGCTATCGGTGGGCCAGACGTAGTATCGTCAGGTTTCCAGTCAGATCTACCACTGGCTCCTCCCCCAGCTCGTCCAAATATGGTCACTTCCTGCTCCAAACCACTCTGAACTAGCAAAGATGGTGACGGACAGAATCTGAACTGGAGGCTTCATAACACTCACAAACCAACGATGACATCACTGATGGATGATGGTTGGTTTTACTGTGACGTTATGAAGCGTCTGAGGGAAAACATTAGCTGCAGACCACCTGAACCATGGTGCCATGGCAACAGGCTTCTCCAACATGAGAACAGCCCTGATCACAGCGCGTAACGTTGCTCCCCACCACCCCGACTAGAGGATTTTTGGCTCCCTGCTATTTCTTTCAATTCCACAAAAAAATTTACCAAAAATTTGATGTGCGTTCTGTCAGCTCAAGTTTCATGTCAATGGTAAAATTCAGAATGTTCACTCACCAGTGTTTTAAACACCTTTATAAAACCTCTTGCAGATCAAAAGTTGAAAAGATGGCTGTCTGAGCAGACTAAAGGGAGCGCGCCACCCACACCAGTTTCAGTGCAATCCTCCTGTTCACCTCAGTCCTTCAGTGTGAGTACACGCAGCATCCTCATTCCTCTCTGGAATTATCAATCATCAGAATCATGTCAGAGGAAAAAGAAAGTGTGTTGCACACAAAGCCCAGAAAGAGTTTTCACAACAACTTGCTTGTAAATATGCCTGAAAGTCCTGTGCTGACCCCCGGTGGATGTAAATGGAGCTCTCTGCTTCATCCTCAGGACAGCAGTCACTGCCACCAGGACGGAGCCCAGGAGGCTTCACAGGAGTCTCTGCAGGACTGAGGCGTCCTCCACCGGTTCGGCTCTGGCCTCTGTTTGCTTTATGTTTGAGTTAAACCACTTCCCATCCTGCTGTCTTCACTGTTTAACCTTTATCCTTTAAACTGTGCTTGAGGAAGTTCTCAGGTCTTATAGTTTAGTTAATGAATGGAAAATGTACTTCAGTGGAAACTGTAAAATGTATTTAAAGTCTCAACAGTACTGTTATACAATGATCTACTAAATATAAAAATCTTATTATTATTCATACATTAATGTGTTAAGATTACACTATACAGTACCAGTCAAAAGTTTAGACAAACCTTCTCATTCAATGGTTTTCTTTATTTAATTTTTTTTGTACATTGCAGATTAATATTGAAGACATCCAAACTATGAAGGAACATATATGGAATTATGTGGTAAACAAAAAAATGCTCAACAAACCAGAATATGTTTTAGATTTTAGATTCTTCAAAGTAGCCACCTTTTGCTTTGATGACAGCTTTGCACACTCTTGGGATTCAGTAGTCACCTGGAATGGTTTTCCAACAGTCTTGAAGGAGTTCCCAGAGGTGCTGAACACTTGTTGGCTGCTTTGCCTTCACTCTGCGGTCCAACTCATCCCAGACCGTCTCATTGGGTTTAGGTCGGTGATGGTGGAGGCCAGGTCATCTGACGCAGCACTCATCACTCTCCTTCTTGGTCAAACAGCCTGGAGGTGTGTTTGGGGTCGTTGTCCTGTTGAAATACAAATGCTGGTCCCACTAAGCTGAAACCAGATGGGATGGCATGTCGCTGCAGAATGCTGTGGGAGCCATGCTGGTTAAGTATGACTTGAATTCTGAATAAATCACCAACAGTGTCACCAGCAAAGCCTCCCCCCCCCTCCCCACACACACACCTCCTCCTCCGTGCTTCACGGTGGGAACCACACATGTAGAAACCATCCGCTCAGCTTTTCTGTGTCTTACAAAGACACGGCGGGTGGAACCAAAAATCTCAGATTTGGACTCATCAGACCAAAGTCCAGAATTCCACTGGTTTAATGTCCATTCCTTGTGTTTCTTGGCCCAAGCAAATCTCTTCTTTTTCTTGTTCTTCCTCAGTAGCGGCTTCTTTGCAGCAATTGGACCCTGAAGGCCTGATTCACGCAGTCTCCTCTGAACAGTTGATGTTGAGATGTGTCTGCTACTTGAACTGTTAATTTGCGGTTTCTGAGGCTGGTAACTCTAATGAATTTATCCTCAGCAGCAGAGGTAACTCTTGGTCTTCCTGTCCTGGAGCGGTCCTCATGAGAGACAGTTTCATCAGAGCCTTTGATGGTTTTCACGACGGCACTTGAGGATACATTCAAAGTTCTTGAAATGTTCCGGATTGACTGACCTTCCTGTCTTAAAGTAATGATGGACTGTCATTTCTCTTTACTTAGTTGAGTGTTTCTTACCATAATATGGATTATAACTGTAGTCCAATAGGCCGATTCACTGTAGAGAACTGTGCACAACACAACTGATGCTCTCAAACACATTAAGAAGGCAAGAAATTCCACAAATGAACTCTTGACAAGGCTCACCTGTTAACTGAAAACCATTCCAGGTGAACACCTCATGAAGCTGATTGAAAGAATCCCAAAAGTGTGCAAAACTGTCATCAAAGCAAAAGGTGGCTACTTTGAAGAATCTAAAAATATAAAACATATTCTGGTTTGTTTAACACTTTTTTGTTTCCCATATATGTTCCTAGATGTTTTTAATATTAATCTGCAATGTAGAAAAAAAATTAAAATAAAGAAAAACCATTGAATGAGAAGTTGTGTCCAAACTTTTGACTGGTACTGTATATATATATATTTTTTTTATCTTAGTATCTTATGTTTTTCCTTTGTGTGTAATTTGTTCATAATCTTTATGTTGAATGAACTGGAATGACAGTCTGCTTTTTCTTTTTATTACTGTCACTGGACCCCAAACCCACCCACAGCATTACATATATATATATATATATATATATATATATATATATATATACACAGTGGGTACAGAAAGTATTCAGACCCCTTTAAATTTTTCACTCTTTGTTTCATTGCAGCCATTTGCTAAAATCAAAAAAGTTCATGTTATTTCTCATTAATGTACACTCAGCACCCCATCTTGACAGAAAAAAACAGAAATGTAGAAATTTGTACAAATTTATTAAAAAAGAAAAACTGAAATATCACATGGTCATAAGTATTCAGACCCTTTGCTCAGTATTGAGTAGAAGCACCCTTTTGAGCTGGTACAGCCATGAGTCTTCTTGGGAATGATGCAACAAGCTTTTCACACCTGGATTTGGGGATCCTCTGCCATTCTTCCTTGCAGATCCTCTCCAGTTCCGTCAGGTTGGATGGTGAACGTTGGTGGACAGCCATTTTCAGGTCTCTCCAGAGATGCTCAATTGGGTTTAGGTCAGGGCTCTGGCTGGGCCAGTCAAGAATGGTCACAGAGTTGTTCCAAAGCCACTCCTTTGTTATTTTAGCTGTGTGCTTAGGGTCATTGTCTTGTTGGAAGGTGAACCTTCGGCCCAGTCTGAGGTCCAGAGCACTCTGGAAGAGGTTTTCTTCCAGGATATCTCTGTACTTGGCCGCATTCATCTTTCCTTCAATTGCAACCGGTCGTCCTGTCCCTGCAGCTGAAAAACACCCCCATAGCATGATGCTGCCACCACCATGTTTCACTGTTGGGATTGTATTGGGCAGGTGATGAGCAGTGCCTGGTTTTCTCCACACATACCGCTTACAATTAACGCCAAAAAGTTCAATCTTGGTCTCATCAGACCAGAGAATCTTATTTCTCATAGTCTGGGAGTCCTTCATGTGTTTTTTGGCAAACTCTATGCGGGCTTTCATATGTCTTGCACTGAGGAGAGGCTTCCGTCGGGCCACTCTGCCATAAAGCCCCGACTGGTGGAGGGCTGCAGTGATAGTTGACTTTGTGGAACTTTCTCCCATCTCCCTACTGCATCTCTGGAGCTCAGCCACAGTGATCTTTGGGTTCTTCTTTACCTCTCTCACCAAGGCTCTTCTCCCACGATTGCTCAGTTTGGCTGGACGGCCAGGTCTAGGAAGAGTTCTGGTCGTCCCAAACTTCTTCCATTTAAGGATTATGGAGGCCACTGTGCTCTTAGGAACCTTGAGTGCTGCAGAAATGATTTTGTAACCTTGGCCAGATCTGTGCCTTGCCACAATTCTGTCTCTGAGCTCCTTGGACAGTTCCTTCGACCTCATGATTCTCATTTGCTCTGACATGCACTGTGAGCTGTAAGGTCTTATATAGACAGGTGTGTGCCTTTCCTAATCAAGTCCAATCAGTTTAATTAAACACAGCTGGACTCCAATGAAGGAGTAGAACCATCTCAAGGAGGATCAGAAGAAATGGACAGCATGTGAGTTAAATATGAGTGTCACAGCAAAGGGTCTGAATTAGTGATGGTGAGATGAAGCCTCATGAGGCATCGAACCACTTCAGCCAATTGGTTCGAGAAAGGGTTCATTTCTCGAAGCTTCATGTGAACACGAAACCACCTACTGGCCAAGTGTATAATGACAGGCAGCTGTATCTGAACCACATGTGACGCATTGAATTTTTGTGTCTGTTATGGCTGTTGGGAATGACTATGAATTACAAAAATGTATGACCAAATAATTTCTGTACATAAATTATCATATATGTGCATAATAAAATATTTTTTTGAATGTATTCTGTGTGTGTAAATTTTCCCAAAATGGTCGTATCATATGATATGGCAGGTTGTGTAATAATGTTTTTCTGTCACTTTAGGAAAATGGCATGGGCTTCAGCAGGCAGAGGACAGTGGAAGTGTTTGTGGAACTAGGAAGAGGGGACTGAATATGCTTGTGTAACTTGGACAATGATGTACAGGACAGGGGACATTTTATTCATTTTTATTCAGAAATAACAGTTTCTCAACAGTTTTTGGTTTTGTGGATGTCCACATGTCAGAAGTAAGGCTAACAGCAGCCACCTTTTCCACTTTAGCCTTCTCCTTCTCCTTAGCTGACTCATACTTGGCCTCCACCATGGCCTTCAGAGCCTAAAGGAAAAAATATATAGTGCTGAACTGTGAGACACAATAAAGTACTCATTTGTTTCATGCATGCACCCATACATACCTGCCTTGTAGGGAGAACATAATTAGGATCCAGTTTGGACACAAACGCCCTGAATCCAACATCATCCACAATACTGAAGGGCTGTGTGTCCTTCACTATCATGGAGACGAGGGCTTCATCCAGCTCTTGTTTTCTGGTGGCTGGTTAAAAGAGAATAAATACAGTGTCTGTTACCTGTCTTTATTTGCACAATAAACAAAAGTGAACAGGGAAAAATTGTGATGGTGCATTTGTAATATTGTAATGACTTACCTTGGCTGGGTGAAGCTCCAGTTTCCTCCTTATTCTCATGCAAGGCACGGTAACGCCTCAGCATGGATGAGGTGTTGTTATTGTACCCCAACTCACCTTTGAATAAAATAAGAAACTGTGAAAAATACAGTTCTTGATAAGCAAACCTAATGTGTCTGAAATAGAGTTAGATTTAGCTTACCTTATTAGGAGTTATCAAATCAAAGTGTTCCCACAGGGGAAATCCTCCTCTTCCCAGCTGGCTCCATCTTATCACCTCCTTCTCTCCTCACTCTCCTAAATCTCCAAACTATCTCTCTCTCTCTAAACTCTCCAAACTATCCAAACTCTCAACTGACCTCAACTCTCCACCAACAACCCACATTTTGAACGGAGCCTGAGGGGTTTATATTGCCGTCAAACCTCCCGGCAAAATCTGAACCACTTCCCGAAGCAGTCAGGTGGTACAGCCGGGCAGCGAGGCTTCGGACGTCATCGTTTTTGGCTCCTCCCCTAAATGAAGCAAGCCTCGACACGCGCTTCGAGGAAACGCCCCCTCCGTTACTCGACACGCGCTTCGAAGCGTCGGCACGTCTCGTAACATCACTAGTCTGAATACTTATGACCATGTGATATTTCAGTTTTTCTTTTTTAATAAATTTGCACAAATTTCTACATTTCTGTTTTTTTCTGTCAAGATGGGGTGCTGAGTGTACATTAATGAGAAATAAAATGAACTTTTTTGATTTTAGCAAATGGCTGCAATGAAACAAAGAGTGAAAAATTTAAAGGGGTCTGAATACTTTCACTGTATATATAAAAAGTCAAGAGTCAATGGTCTGCTTTTTAAGTAAAGGTTTAATTGCAGCCACTTTAAAAGCCTGCGGTACATAGCCGGTTGCAATAGATAGGTTGATCTGATCTAATATGGAAGTATTAATTAAAGGGAAGACTTCCTTAAAAAGTTTAGTTGGGATGAGATCTAACAGACAGCTAGAGGATCCAGATGAAGAAATAATTCTAGTTAACTCAGAGAGCTCAACAGGAGAGAAATGTTCCAAGTTTACATCTGGTCCTACAGTTGCTTTCAGGGCTGCTGTTGCTTAGCAACACATCAGTGATGGTGTCAGGAAGGATCTGCCCGATTCTCTCCCTAATACATGGATACTGGATACAGTTGTTTAATGGCGGCTATTTACTGTATACCAAGTTTACTTTGGAATAACACAACTGATGGTCTCATTAAGAAGGTAAAAAAAATACCACCAGTTAGCTTTTGACCTGGTTCACCAGTTAACAGAAAACTATTCAAGGTTTATGTTGGAAGAGAAAGTCATCATAATTATTAAAGTAACTAAATCTTTCAGATGGATGTAGTGGAGTACAGAGTATAAAGTGGTGTGTGTTCCTAACATTGTACAGTTCTGTTATAGGAACCTGACTGTATTAAGTGCCCTGAGATTTCGTATGTTGGGATTTAGGACAAACCGGTAATCACGGCAAAATGCCCGTCCTATACAGCAAAAACATGGGATAGCCACGCTTGGCGACGTCTAGGCGTGACAGTTACCTGTACCTGTTTTCCTGTAGTGGCCAAAAATTAAACCTACTGCATGCTTTCAACCTTGTGATTTACAGGAAAACGAAACTATTGGCAGAGACACATGGTTGGGGAACAGAAAACAACTCAAGAACAACACGGTCATCTCCTGCATTCAAACCGCATTGTCCCGCATGGCCATCAGTGCTAAATGCCACCGACCCTCCCCCCCTCCCTCCTGATACCACGGAAGAGTCTCCTTTGTACCTGATCTCAATACCTCTGTTGCGGTACCTTGGTCACATGATCCTTCATCGCGTGACATTATGGTGCGTGAAAGCTTTACGCCTAGACAGCCCAAAGCGTGGCTATCTCACGGTTTGCTGTGGTGACGCTTCGCCATGACACTGGCTGGTCTGGGGCGACATAATTAAATGGAAACATAAAGCAGAAGCAGCTCAAAGGTGTACTTTCTGTTTATCACTACTGATGCTTGGGTTTCAACAAGCAGTTAAAGGCTGTGTCGTTTTCTGATGAGCTCTGATATTCTGCGTGCAAAGATAAATCTGCTTGATGATGGATTAGTGGATCAAATGTGTCCATATCAATAAAGAGTGCACGGTGGGTCAGTAATTTGCCTGGTAGGACTTTTTGAATTGATGATTCAGGGATTTTTGCTGTATGCCCAGGATCAAGACTTTTGGCAGCGGTGCCAGCGTGTTAAATCCCCAGTCATTGAAAAAACAGCTAAAGTAGGATCTGCTAACCCTTTGATTGAGGTTTATATAGCGGGGGCTCCGGTCCTGCTTTGTGAGACCACCATTTTCCCGTAGGTGACTGGCTCTGGCACTCTTTGCAGGATGAGTAGTAAGGTAAGAGGGTGTTTCATGCATCAGGTTCTCTGTTAATGGTTGGCTTGATTAGCCTGAAGAGCTACTCTGTCGCTCCTCAAATTATGAAAAATCATGATCAGAGTCTGAGCATGAAGCTGCAACTGCACAATAAACGAACTGAACTGGCATGAACAGCATCACTGTGCTGTAACCCACTGTCTCCCCTGGACTCAGATCATATTCTACGAGGACAGAAACTTCCAGGGCCGCTCCTATGAGTGCGGCACCGACTGCCCTGACATGCACCCTCACTTCAGCCGCTGTAACTCCATCAAGGTGGAGAGCGGCTGCTGGGTGCTGTACGAAAAGCCCAACTACACTGGCTACCAGTACGTCCTGACCAGGGGAGAGTACCCGGACTACCAGCGCTGGATGGGCTACAACGACACCATCCGCTCCTGCCGTACCTTTTCCTACGTGAGTGACTAACTTCTGCTGCTGTAGTGAAAGAAATCCAAGAAATATCAGGCCATAATTTACGTTTCTTTCCAATGTGTGAGAAGAAGCTTGTTTTAAGTATTTGATGTTGTGGTTTCAGAGCCTGAAATGGGGACTTGCTCTGTTTTCTGTATTGTTGTCTTTGCATCAGGCCATAAATGATACATATATGGATTTCACTGCAGAAAAGTGATTTCTATGCATTTCATTCATTTAAGAACCTCAAAATCATTATCATGTGATTTAAGGTCAGGTGTAAAGCAAGCCTGAAATTACAAATCTCAATGGTATTTTATATAGAGGATAATCATTTATAGATTCAGGACCAAGAAAGCTGAATTTGTTTTTGTTGGTAACTACTTATAATTATGCCACATTGTTTTATTGACAGGTGTCTATTCTATATAAGTTCTGTCTGAGGTTTCTTTCTGTCAAAAGAAAGTTTTTTCTTCCCTCTGCTGGAGGGATAATGTATGTATAATGTTGTGAAGTCCTGGTGTAAGGACTTTAATGTGTTAAGTTCCTTTAAAAAATAAGCTGTGTTATGATTTGGCGCTCTATAAATTGAATTGAGGTTCAAAATGGGCCTTTAGTTGTGTCTTTGCTGCTGAGAACATTGTTTCCGTTAAAGGAAACAGCACTACAGACGCTGTTATTGAACTTCTGTTCTCCTTCTCCAGACAAGCGAGGGGCCGTACCGCATCCGCATCTACGAGCGGCCCAACTTCCAGGGTCAGATGATGGAGTTCAGCGAGGACTGCCAGTCGGTGCAGGATCATTTCCGCAGCCGCGACATCTACTCCTGCAACGTCATGGATGGCTACTGGACCCTCTACGAGCACCCCAACTACCGTGGCCGGCAGTACTTCATGAGGCCCGGGGAGTACCGCAAGTTTAGCGACTGGGGGGCCACCTGCGCCACCACCGGGTCCTTCCGCAGAGTCACCGATTTTTAATCTGGAACCTTTGATTTTATTCACTTTCAATAAAAACTCCCTGTTCAACCTCTAAAAATCCTGGTGATGTGAACAACACTGTGTCAGTAACTGACCAAGCATCAGTATGATGTTGTTACAAATAACTTAATAAATGGAGCTTGTAAACTATTTCCTCTGCTCGTGAGTAAATGTTTTCGTATTGGCTGGTTAAATAATTAGCGTATAAACTTTTTTATAAGCTTTTTAATCTGATCATTACTGGAACACAGCATCACTGTCATATATCACATATTAACACACATTATTCACACATTCCCTGAAGAGGTAGTATATATCTAAAATAGATGCAGCATTGTTATTCTACGTTTCTGTTGCATCAAATTTATTAGAGCTGCAATGTTTAGGTTAAATAACATCGTTGGCTTACTACACCTTTATTTACTCTCTAATTTACTGTTAAAAAAAAATTTAAAACTTGTGATGGAAACGCAGCGACCTTTCATACTTCAAACCTCAGCTTTCCAGCTGTTGCTGACTGAATTTCAAAAATAACTTTGTGCTAAAGGGTTAAAAGAAGCAATTCTTGTGTCTAAGAAACCTTCACTATATGTTTGTTTGTGTCATTCTATATTTTACTCAGTCATTTCAAATCCCACAGAAAATATATCAGTGTACATACATGATGATGTGGCCGAGTTAGCTGCCACAGAACGAGTACAGAGCACAGTAATAAACCGTTCTTTGGTTCATCATTCACATACCGAACTGTTCACACAACCTCTCTTTTAGTTTCTTGTGAATACACCGATCTGGTCCATTTAAAAACAAACAGCCGACGGGTGGGAGAACTCAGCAGTGACTGTTCCAGCACCGACCGTCACACTGTGGCTCTTGCTGGAAGCTCTGCAGTGTCCTTCGGCCTAAACAGAGGCTGACACACAGGAGTGGGAGGACTCGTGTAGAGTCTCTGCTGACACCAGAACTCATTACAATAACAACACCCCCACAGGCTAATGTATATAACACTGGTGGACATTACCTTCAGTGACCAGCGGAAGGCGGTTAGACCAGCAGCAGCCATTATGGGGAAGGTTTGTGTTCAGTTTTACCTCGCAGGCTCTCTGACGCTCGTTAAAATCAGGAATGATCTGACAGGATGCCTTTTCTGTTACATCAGATCATCTTCTACGAGGACAGGAATTTTGGAGGCCGTCACTATGAGTGCATGAGCGACTGCGCCGACCTGCACTCCATGTTCGAGCGCTGCCGCTCCATCCGGGTGGAGAGCGGCATGTTCATGATCTACGACCGGCCGAGCTTCATTGGGAACCAGTACCTGATGAGGAGGGGGGAGTACTCGGACTACATGGGCATGACTGGCTTGAATGACTGTGTCAGATCGTGCCGCATGATCCCCATGGTAAGGCCTTCGGTGGAACAACAGAAGTATCGTATAAACCATCACACTGCCTCTACGGGTATTTTAAATGAGGTCAAATATGTTCAGAAGGAATAAACTTCACTAGACACCCGTTAACATAATCTACCTTTGAAATAATGATCAAGGAGTTTAATATACAGTTAAACAATTTAGTTCATATTCAGACTTTTGTCCATAGTTAATGTTTTTATTAATGATTCTTGCCACAACTTTTGTCACATTTCAATGATTGTATTTTTCTATTTTACTAACTGCAAATGTCGGGCAAATAAACACGGTTATGCAGATTTGTATGTTTCATAACCCCAAAAACAACCTTTGGGGTTACTTTTTGAAGACATTACTTTCATCCCAGTTATCAGTTTCGGTGATGTTGTGTTCACGTCTGTACCGTGTATGTAAAGCCGGTTAGCGTAGCCTAGCATAAAGACTGCTACCTACTTATCTTTTAAATGTTCAATAGTGTAAAAACGATGATTCCCTATTTTATTAGCAGGATGAACCGGGTCTGATTGTCGTCTTGCCTTTGGATTGAGCCAGGCTAGCCAGTTCCTTGTTCTTTCTATATGCTAAACTTGAATAAAGTGTAAAGTAAACCTTCTTATCTAACTCTCCACTACACCTATAAACGTATTTGCCAAAATATTAAACTATTCCTTGAAAAAACTCTGACTGGCAGACAAAAAAAAAATCCACTCAGTCGATTTAACCTTTGACCCTGGTGACCTCTGCAGCACAGCAGCGGCTTCAAGATGAGGCTGTACGAGCATTTCGACATGGGAGGTGAGATGATGGAGCTGGTGAACGACTGCCCCAACCTCATGGACCGCTTCCGCCTCTCCAACTTCAACTCCTGCACCGTGATGGACGGCCACTGGCTGCTGTACGAGCAGCCCAACTACAGGGGGCGCCACTACTACCTGAGGCCCGGCCAGTACAAGAGCTTCAGCGACTGGAGCGGCAACAGCTCCAGGGTCGGCTCCATCAGGCGTCTCATGGATCTCTAAAGACGGGACAACGGTTCTTGTGAAATGTCTGCTCTTTGCCTTGTTTCACACGCTGAATAAAATGGCGTCAGTGCTCAAGTGTATTCAGTTTTGTTCTTGCTCTCTCCGTCTGGAGGGCATGTTTTCCCCGGAGGATGTGACAGGGTCGTGGCCTGACATCCTGGCTCTCATCAGGGGACTGAATAAAATACTGCAAGCACTGACACTTACCAAGCCCAGACTCCAGCGTTATCTGTTGTCCACCTTTCACTGACACACATGGAGGATTCAGTTAAACAAAAGTAAAGCTGAAGATTTCCCTTAAAACAACATTTTAGGAACTGATTCCACCAAGAAGTCCATTTAGTAATTGTTTTGCAGCATTCAATCCTTTCACAACATCTTCAGCAGCAGTTTAAGTCCCTGCATTTTCAAGACTGAGCCAAAACAAAATGCTCAGAAAAGTTTTATTTATTTATTTTTTCTTCTACAAGTCTGTGATTACCACAGAGAGCAAGATCATGTGATGTGATTGAAAGTTTTATCCATAAAATATCATCTAAATATTACAGGATGGTATTTTTTTTTATTTGGGAAGAAACATTATTATTATTTAACCAGCGTGTAATAACTGTGTATTTATTTGGACAGATATGAACCTCTCCACCAGAGGGCAGTGGTACAGTTGAAATTAAAGATAACACAAGGTCAAACCTGTTGCTGTTGACCAATACTTATGTGAACTACAGTACGCAGCGAAATGAAGACAAGATCATTGCTCCAAACACAGCTCAAAAAGTAATAGTTCATTACATTATCAACAAAACAGTAAGTGTAGTTTAAGTGTTACCAAAAGAAGAATTACAACGTCATATTTTACAAGACTTAAAACGGATCAACTAAAAAGTTTTAAAAAAAGCTTCATCGACCCTTGTAATTATCCACACGGATGTCTGGATGAGAGCAGGAACTCGAAAACACAACCATGAAAATAACAACGTTGCACCTGCCGGCTCTCACCTGCACAAACGTACCTCAGGACAACACGGCGGCACCAACACCAAAGATTCCCAACTATTACAATATGAATGGCACATGCAGAGTCTGCATTTCACATTCACCACATATGTGATAAGTGTGAGTCTTCGGAGAGCTGTGGGCTAACAGGGCAGGCGACGCGGCCAACATGGGGAAGGTAAACACCGAACTCGTGTTCATATGTGATATGAGAAGTTCAAACTGGGACTTTTCTTGACCTTTATTAAGTGTTATGTGGAATTATTGTAAGAGTGATTGTGTTTTAATACCATGAAAACTGTTTTACTTAAGCAAACAAAGTAGTGTTAATTTGTATGTGTTGAACAGGTATTGTAGCACAAAAATTACAAAAAATTTATGTTTTCTATGTTTAGATTATTTTCTATGAGGACAAGAACTTCTGCGGCTGCCACTTCGAGTGCAGCAACGACTGCGCAGACTTGACGTGCCACCTCAGCTGCTGCACCTCCATCAGGGTGGAGAGCGGCTGCTTCATGATCTACGAGAAGCCCGACTTCACCGGGAACCAGTACTACCTGAGACGAGGGGAGTATCCCGACTGCCACCACTGGATGGGCGTCAACGACTCCGTCAGCGCCTGTCGCCTCATTCCCATGGTGAGCTACTCGTTTGTGGGCGGAGCCAGTTGTAGTACAGATTGTGTTAGCATCTATTTAACCACTGTTTTTCTGTCTTTTGTAGTGAGTAAATTAACTGGTGACGATAGTTGAATGTTTTCTAACCATGGCAGCCATCCTTGTTTGGGTTTGGAAACAGCATTTGTTTTTTGTTTTTTTTCATTGAGGTGGTTGAAAGAGTCTTTGAGGATTGAAGAGATAACCTAATTTTTAAGAGCAAACCTTCTGTTTTTTTCTTTAAATTAATATATTTTTTCACTTTAAGTTAATTTATTTTGTAAAAAACCAAGCGTTAGCTCTCTGAACTGAATGTATGCTAGTTCAGGCTGTAAACTGGGGCTCATCCTTACTCCTGAGTCCTTCATAATATTTTCATCTTACAAGTTTTCTCCATTAACTGCACTATACAGTGGTGTGAAAAAGTGTTTGCCCCCTTCCTGATTTCTTATTTTTTTGCATGTCTGTCACACTTAAATGTTTCAGATCATCAAACAAATTTAAATATTAGTCAAAGATAACACAAGTGAACACAAAATGCAGTTTTTAAATGAAGGTTTTTATTATTAAGGGAGAAAAACAATCCAAACCCACATGGCCCTGTGTGAAAAAGTGTTTCCCCCTAAACCTAATAACTGGTTGGACCACCCTCAGCAGCAACAACTGCAATCAAGCGTTTGTGATAACTTGCAATGAGTCTTTTCCAGCTGTGGAGGAATGTTGGCCCACTCATCTTTACAGAGTTGTTGTAATTCAGCCACATTGGAGGGTTTTCCAGCACCAACCTCCTTTTTAAGGTCATGTCACAGCATCTCAACAGGATTCAGGTCAGGACTTTGACGAGGCCACTCCAAAGTCTTCATTTTGTTTTTCTTCAGCCATTCAGAGGTGGACTTGCTGGTGTGTTTTGGATCATCGTCCTGCTGCAGAACCCAAGTTGGCTTCAGCTTGAGGTCACGAACAGACGGCCGGGCGTTCTCCTTCAGGATGTTTTGGTAGACGGTAGAATTCATGGTTCCATTGATCACAGCAAGTCTTCCAGGTCCTGAAGCAGCAGAACAGCCCCAGACCATCACACTACCACCACCATATTTTACTGTTGGTATGAGGTTCTTCTTCTGAAATGCGGTGTTACTTTTACTCCAGATGTAACGGGACACACACCTTCCAAAAAGTTCAACTTTGGTCTCGTCAGTCCACAGAGTATTTTCCCAAAAGTCTCGGGGATCATCAAGATGTTTTCTGGCAAAAATGAGACGAGCCTTAATGTTGTTTTTGCTCAGCGGTGGTTTTCGTCTTGGAACTCTGCCATGCAGCCATTTCTGCCGAGTCTCTTTCTTACGGTGGAGTCATGAACACTGACCTGAACTGAGGCAAGTGAGGCCTGCAGTTCTTTGGATGTTGTTGTGGGGTCTTTTGTGACCTCTCGGATGAGTTGTCTCTGCTCTCTCGGGGTAATTTTGGTCGGCCGGCCGCTCCTGGGAAGGTTCACCGCTGTTCCATGTTTTCTCCATTTGTGGATAATGGTTCTCACTGTGGTTCTCTGGAGTCCCAAAGCTTTAGAAATGGCTTTAGAACCTTTTCCAGACTGATAGATCTCAATTACTTTCTTTCTCATTTGTTCCTGAATGTCTTTGGATCTCAGCATGATGTCTATCTTCTGAGGATCTTCTGGTCTACTTCACTTTGTCAGGCAGGTCCTATTGAAGTGATTTCTTGATTGAGAACAGGTGTGTCAGTAATCAGGTCTGGGTGTGACTGGAGAAATTGAACTCAGGTGTGATAAACCACAGTTAAGTTATGTTTTAACAGGAGGGGCAAACACTTTTTCACACAGGGCCATGTGGGTTTGGATTGTTTTTCTCCCTTAGTAATAAAAACCTTCATTTAAAAACTGCATTTTGTGTTTACTTGTGTAACCTTTGACTAATATTTAAATTTGTTTGATGATCTGAAACATTTAAGTGTGACAGACATGCAAAAAAAATTGAAAATCAGGAAGGGGCAAACACTTTTTCACACCACTGTATCTATCTATCTATCTATCTATCTATCTATCTATCTATCTATCTATCTATCTATCTATCTATCTATCTATCTATATCACCGATGACTAAACTATCATTTCACTTTATATGTATAGTTCAGATCATGTTTAGTAACCTTTATTCACATAGCTGAGCTCCACCCATACCAGCCCAAAGAGCTTCTTTTATGTAAACAATAACAAATGATACTGAACACACACACTCACAATAGAAAGCTAGCGAGCTACTGGTTGGAGATCCCTGTATAAGATACTTATCTGTTGTCAGCACTAACTGGGAGTTGGTGCATCTCCACCTTTAAAGAACCAGGACGCTGAATCAGCTCGGAAGCTAAGCAACGTTGCTGTGGATGGGCGGAGCAACAAAGCCTATTTCAGCCCACAGACTGGATATAAACGTGAACGTAGCTTACGCAGCTAAAAAAATTAGGCAGATACGGAAGTATCTTAAGCTACAATACCAGCGAGTGCCACTAGAGGTCGGCTCCAAAAAGCCTCCGGCTCCATAGACTCCCATTCAACTTCTCTCATCAAATCCAAAGTGAATAAAATGTGTCCATCAGTTATCTCGGTGTTGTTAGCTAAAGTCACTCCTTCTTATTAGTTTTCTGGAGGTCCATCTGAAAATAATCCCTCATTCATTAGAAAAGAAGATTCAAGAAGACCTGTTTTTGAGGGCGTGTCTGTTTGATTGACAGGCCTGTGGTGCAGTCAGGTTACAGCTATCGGTGGGCGGGACGTAGTATCGTCAGGTTTCCAATCAGATCGGTCAGATCCACCGCTGGCTCCTCCCCCAGCTCGTCCAAATATGGTCACTTCCTGCTCCAAACCGCTCCGAACTAGTAAAGATGGTGACGGACAGAATCTGAACTGGAGGATTCATAACGTTCACAAACCAACGCCGACATCACTGATGGTTGCCACTTGGTTTGGACGTTTACACTGAGGTCCCACTTCCTGCTTGGCCGACGATACAAAGCTAAGAGTACAACCATGACACAAGTGAAACAGCCAGCAGTTACTCTTCCTGTTTATCTAGAAAATTAGAGGCAACGACACGTCTACGACACAATCCAAGAGAGCGACGACTACAGTGACAATGGCAGCGGCCAACTCTTGAATATTTATGCTTCACTTTTGTACAAAGAAGTGGGAGGAAGCACACAGTATACAGCAGGGACGAGCAAGTACACCATTATCTGTATCTGTATCTGTTACACCAACTAAATTATCTATATCCGTACTTGGAGGGGCGGGGCTTAGACCAGAAATGGGCGGGAAATAACCGGAAGTTGTTCATTTAAGCCTGAGATTGAAATGGTTTGATCAGAAAATTGCTAAATTTATCATTTATTAGAAAACTAACAGAACAGCATCAGAATTGAGTTTCAGAGCAATGTTTTGATCACAAGAGTAAGAGAACTATTTAAAGAACAAGTTATATTTATTGACTAGTCTACATATGTTCTGGATCAAGTGTAGGTCTAACCAGTCCAAATTGCCACATCCATCATAAATTTCTAATACATAATGTAGAGATACATATTTCTAAATGATGCACATCTTTCAACCATTCAAAGAATATATGAATACTGTATGTTTATAAAGTGTTGAAACCATCCTTACAGCCATCATTAATAATGCAGGACAATAATAATCATTGTACTAGGATGTAAAACCACAGCTGGGTGTGTTTCTGAGGAGGTGATTTATTTAATAATGCCCCTTTCCCATTTGAACCAGAAGCCCGGGTCATTCATCATGCGCCTGTACGAGCGGCTCGAGTTCGGCGGTCAGATGATGGACCTGGTGGACGACTGTCCCAGCGTCATGGACCGCTTCCACATAAATGACATCTTCTCCTGCAACGTGAAAGACGGCAACTGGCTCTTCTACGAGCACCCGAACTACCAGGGCCGGATGTACCTGATCCGGCCCGGGGAGTACAAGAGGTTCAGCGAGTGGGGAGGCCGAAACGCTAGAGTCGGCTCCATCAGACGCATCATGGAGTACTGACCTGTGTGGAGCCTTTCAGCACTACATGGAGGTTTTGGAGCAGCGTCATGGCTTCAGATAACGACCAACAAGACGAGAGAGAGAGCGCACAAACAACTGCATGCATCTGTTTATTTGTTCACATTTAAAAGTCTTAGTGTCCTGATAATCTTTTTAAATATTATTCAGATGATTCACTGATGTCAGAAAAAGGACTCTGCAGAACCGTACACCATCAGCACAAACAACAACACACTCCTGGACCTGTTCTTCATCAAACACTCACCAGTGTAATAAAGTTATTACCAAATGGAGTCTCTATAGTGAATTCAGTTGTGCGGAGAAGCTGAGACGTTTAAAACTTGTGAAATGAGGTTCAAAGTGTTAATCTGATCTGCGCGAGAGATCTAAGAAAATCCTTAATATGAAGTCATAATAAGCATTTTACAACAAAAAGAGCTGAAGCGAGCTGCTCAGCTGTAGATTGTAGACACTATAATGTGTTGTCCTGATTAAATACCGGTTTTATCCTGCTGATGCTGCGCAGGATGCCGTCTATCACTATTGTACGCTGGCATTTTCGGGAGGAAATTGTGATGAACATGGAGGAAAGAACAATGACTCATCACACCAAGAGTCATCTATACATAAACAGATTTCCACCCACCCATGATGCCCCCACCTCTGATCCATCATCACTGTAAGGGATATATTTGAATGACAATACTTTATGCTGTGCAATCACACGGCTGCCCTTTCTCTCTTTTTTTTTTTTATAAAGCAGCGTGTGGCTTGGCTCAGGGACAGCATTGACGGCTAATACAGTTGTTGCCAACATAACCATGGGGAAGGTAAAGAAGCTTAGTTTTACACACCTGTAAATGTGTTTTCGGAGTATTTTGCAGCACTTTGTTACAGAATCTTTGTGCGTTGCTTTTCGCAGATCATATTTTACGAGGACAGAAATTTCCAAGGTCGCTCTCATGAGTGCAGCAGCGACTGCGCCGACCTCCACACCTTCTTCAACAAATGCAACTCCATCCGGGTGGAGAGCGGCTGCTTCATGGTGTACGAGCGGCCCAACTACATGGGCCACCAGTACTACCTGAGGAGAGGAGAGTACTCTGATAACCAGCGTGCGATCGGCATCAATGACTGCGTGCGTTCTTGCCGTATGATCCCACAGGTAGGTCATTAGCACTTGTGAATTTGTTTTAAAAGGCTGTGTTAAATGCTCATCTTGAATACCAACTGGAGAAGGTAACAGAGACTTTGACCCCACGCCAGCACCGAGGCTCCTACAGGATGAGGCTGTACGAGCGCTCCGATATGTCTGGCCAGATGCACGAGCTGATGGACGACTGTCCAAACGTCCAGGACCGGCTCAGCATGTCCGACTTCAACTCCTGCAACGTGATGGACGGCCACTGGCTGCTGTATGACCAGCCCAACTACAAGGGCAGAGTGTACTACCTGAGGCCCGGGGAGTACCGCCAGTACAGCGACTGGGGAGGAGTCAGCCCACGGCTCGGCTCCATCAAGAGGATCACAGACTTCAACTGAAGAATTGTTTTGATGCTTCTTTCGCTGTCTGTTTCCACAATAAACTTTAAGAGCGTCATAAAACATTTATCCTTTATTGTGTGTATCTGCCACTTCTCAGCTGTGCTTTGTTCACTATTTTACAAAGTAAGACACAATTTAAATGTGCAGATTTCCTCTCCCAGCGAAATGTTAAAGAAAGGAGAGTGTCTGGCAGCTGTGGGTTACACAGCGTGTCTCCTGGTTAGCTCGCCCACTGCACTTTAATCTCCTCTAGGCTTAGGCATACCATCCCAAACAATGTCCTCTCCTGGTTTGTGCCCCTGATGGGATTAGCTGGTCTCTGTGGCGGGAAAATGTGTCCACACCATTACAGACCAGCCGGAGAGAAGCAGCACAGACTGTGGAGCAGCAAACTGATTCTGGACAGAACCAACAGCAAAATATAAAATATGACAAACAGTAAAAGATCTGGATTGATCTGGTAAAACAGGAGACATCTCGTATAAACACAAATTATAAGTGTCCAGACGGTCACACTAATAATTCATTTACTTTTCTTAAAATATCTTGAGATACATCGATACATAAAGCCAGTCATATACACTCTGTTCATGGCTGTCTTCATTTTCTTGGAAAAAAAATAAAAAAATATATGTATATATTTTTGACAAAAATTAAAATTTTCTTCTAAGGGACAGACATCAGATAAGTTTCAGGAATCTGTCGTCATAGTTATTTTATGTGATATATAATAAATAACATGAATGGTAATTTAATAAACATAAATCTAAATTGACATTATAAGTTTGATAACTGACACATCGTTAGAGGTGTAATATACATGTTACTATCCCTGCAGTTATTAATTAAATCTAGTTATCATCCATTATATAAATGGATCTCACGTATTATAAAGTTGAGATTTATCATGTCACCACGGATAAATAAATCAATCAATGGTGGCACGTGAGCTGTGGTGGAAATTGATTTCATTAAATAATAATAGTAATCATTATTTGCTATATCTGGTCCAAAAGAGAGAAAACATGCTCTCAGTTTAATATCGCAGAAGGAGTCTTCATGAATAAAAATAAATATGGCTGTGATTCATCCAGAGAAGTTAAAACTACCACATAACTGAAGAACAAGTCAAATATGACAGAATCTGGCAGTAAATGTATTGTTCGTAAGTAAAAGCATTGCACACACACACACACACACACACACACACACACACACACACACACACACACACACAAACACCGAGTACACGCTAACATTGTATATGATCATGTAAAACTCCTGTTAAAGTCTTGATGTCCAGTGGACACAGACCAGCAGCAGAGGATCCACTTACTTATTTGCATACCATGCAGCTGCTCAGGGAGAGCAGCAGTGAAGGTCAATGGCTTCCTCCTCTGTTACGCAACATATTTAATGCGACAGGGCCGTTCCATATTGTTCTGCAGCCATTGTGCGCTGGATGTGTGGATACCATACTAGTGTTTTCCTTTGTACCTGCATGTCAAAACACCAAACCAGTTAATTATTTATCCTTCTTTTTTCAAATACAAATCCATATTTCTGACCCAATGTTGTGCTCCAACAAAAAGGTAAACATGTGCCAGTAGCCTTCAGTTATAACTACGACAGGATTTGAATAACAAAGCTTTGTTTGTGAAGAGGTGGTATAAAAAGCCCTGAAAACATGGGGAATCTCTCCAACGGAGACCATGGGCAAGGTGAGTAATGTGTTTCCTCTCTGCTGAGTTACTACACAGCTTATCAGTCTGTTTGATTTCGAACACAAAGCTACACTTTTGTTGAAAAATGTTAATGAAGCACAGTCCAACTGCTGGTCTTGATGCTTTTTTAAAAACCTTTCCGCCAGATTATCTTTTACGAAGACAAGAACTTCCAGGGTCGGAGCTATGAGTGCAGCAATGACTGCATGGACCTTCACTCATACTTCAGCCGGTGCAATTCCATCCGGGTGGAGAGCGGCTGCTTCATGATCTACGAGCGACCCAACTTCATGGGCCACCAGTACTTCATGAGGAGGGGCGAGTACCCCGACTACCAGAGGTGGATGGGCTTCAGTAGCTGCATCCGCTCGTGCCGGATGATTCCCCTGGTAAGAACAGTGAAAGACACACTTTGGCACAGCTCTCTGAATATTGAATCATTAACATCTAGTCAGGAACCGGTTGTTGTTTGTTGTCTGATGTGTGACCGTTGTTTGTCGGTTTCCCACAGTACCGAGGCTCCTACAGATTGCGTATCTACGAGAAGCCCGACTTCAGCGGCCACATGATGGAGTTCATGGACGACTGTCCCTGCGTGTCTGACCGTTTCCACCACCGCCATGTCTACTCCTCGAACATTATGAACGGCTTCTGGATCTTCTACGAGTACCCCAACTACCGAGGCAGACAGTACTTCCTAAGACCCGGGGAGTACAGGAGGTACCGCGACTGGTGCGCGACTTGTGCCATCGTCGGCTCCTTCAGGAGGGTCACTGAATTTTAGCCATTAAAAAACCTCGCTGTAAATATTAAACACTTTGTTTATTAAAGATGTTGAATTTTTAACCTGCTGTGTGAACGTGTTTTCATTCATTTCTTCAAGGTTGGCTTTGAAGTGCGATTTTGTTGCTTTGGGTAAAGACAAGGAGCCTTGAAACATGTTAAATATGTCTTTGTCTGTTTTGTACTATGTAAATACTGTGAACAGGAGGCCAATCAAAGCCCCTTTTATGTTGTAATTACAAGTCACAGCCATAACAGTACTGCAGTACTGCAAAGCAAATAAACCATCCATCAAGCTGGAGACACCTTAATATTGTCCAATGACTCTTAGTCTCTCACCCAAACTGGAAAGCAGAGAAACGGATTCTATTGTTGTTGTTTATCTCCCACCTGGTCCTTATTCAGAGTTTCTAACTGGATTCTGACTTTTGATCAGATTTAGTGCTGAGTTCAGATAAAGTGATGATAGTGGGAGACTTTAACATTCATGTTGACGTGGACAACGACAGCCTCAGTTCTACTTTTAGCTTATTATTAGATTCTATAGGCTTAAATAAACCCCGTCACCGTGGTAACCACACCCTCCATCTGGTTCTGTCATATGGGATGGAAACTGAAAATGTAACTGTATTTCCTCAAAACCCTGTTTTGTCAGACCACTTCTTCTTAACATCTGAAGTTACAATACTGGACGACACAGCATGTGGGAATAAATCCCACTACAGTAGATGTCTGTCAGATGATGTCATGGCCAAGTTTAAGGAAGCAGTTACATGCTTGTCCTCTTCGATGCCGTGTGTTAAAGCAGTGGAAGACATCTACGTTGATCTTAGTCCCACACAAGTGGATCATCTGGTAGAAAACACTGCAGTATCTCTGCTACAACTCTAGATGATGTCGCCCCTCTGAAGAAGAGTCATGAACCAGAGGAAGTTGTCTCCATGGTACAACTCAGAACTACGCTCTGCTAGGCAGCGACTAGAAAGATGGAAAGGAAATGGAGTTCCACTAATTTAGAAGAATTTCACCTGCCTGGAAGGAGAGTCTAATATTATATAAGAAAGCTCTTGGTAAGGCCAGAACTTTATATTATTCATCATTAATAGAGGACAACAAGAACAACCGCAGGTTTCTTTTCATTACTGTAGCAGGCTGACAAAGAGTCCCAGTTCTGTTGAGCCCTCTATTCCTTCAGCTCTCAGCAGTAATGACTTCATTAACTTCTTTACTAATAAAATTCTTACTATCAGGGAGAGAATCGGGCCGACCCTTCCTGACACCATCACTAATGTGATGTTAAACACAGCAGCCCTGAAAGCAACTGTAGGACCAGATGTAAACTTGGAACATTTCTCTCCTGTTGAGCTCTCTGAGTTAACTAGAATTATTTCTTCATCTGGATCCTCTAGCTGTCTGTTAGATCTCATCCCAACTAAACTTTTTAAGGAAGTCTTCCCTTTAATTAATACTTCCATATTAGATCAGATCAACCTATCTATTGTAACCGGCTATGTACCGCAGGCTTTTAAAGTGGCTGTAATTAACCCTTTACTTAAAAAGCCGACTCTTGATCAGCTGTTTTAGGAAACTACAGACCAATTTACAACCTGATGTTTATTTCTAAAATCCTTGAAAAAGTTGTTGCAAATCAACTTTGTGATCATTTACAAAGGAATGATCTGTTTGAAGATGTTCAGTCTTTAGAGTTCATCATAGCACAGAAACAGCTCTGGTGAAAGTTACTAACGACCTTTTATTAGCCTCAGATAATGGACTCGTCTCTGTACTTGTTCTTCTGGGCCTCAGTGCTGCTTTTGATACGATTGATCATACGATCTTATTACAGAGATTAGAAGACGTTACGAGGATTAAAGGAACTGCATTAGACTGGTTCAAATCCTACTTATCAGATAGATTCCAGTTTGTCCATGTCAACAATGAGTCTTCCAGACAAACAAGAGTTAGTTATGGAGTTCCACAAGGCTCAGTGTTAGGCCCAATACTTTTTACTTTGTACATGCTTCCATTAGGAGATGTCATCAGGAAGCACTGCATCAACTTCCATTGTTATGCAGATGACACTCGGCTATATCTTTCTATAAAACCAGATGAAACTAATCAGTTAGTAAAACTTGAAGCCTGTCTAAAAGACATAAAGGCCTGGATGACCAAAAACTTCCTGCTTCTAAATTCAGACAAAACAGAAGTTCTTGTACTTGGTCCTAAACACCTCAGAAACTCTTTCTGTAATCACGTAGTTACTCTAGATGACGTTGTCTTGGCCTCCAGTAAAACTGTGAGGAACCTTGGAGTCATCTTTGATGAGGATTTGTCCTTTAGACACCATATAAAACAAATCTCCAGAACTGCCTTCTTTCATCTACGTAATATTAATAAAATCAGGAAAATCCTTCCTCAGCGTGATACAGAAAAACTCATTCATGTGTTTGTTACTTCTAGACTAGATTCTTGTAATTCCTTGTTGTTAGGATGTCCAAATTACTCATTAAAAACCTGCAGCTGATCCAAAATGCTGCAGCAAGAGTACTGACAGGATTTAACGAGAGAGATCATATTTCTCCAGTTTTATCTTCTCTTCACTGGTTTCCTGTGAAATCAAGAATAGAATTTAAAATTCTCTTGATGACTTACAAAGCTCTACATGACCAGGCTCCATCATATCTTAGAGATCTTATAGAACCATATAATCCTAGCAGAGCACTTTTCTCTCAGTACGCTGGTCTACTTGTGGTTCCTAGAGTTTACAGAAGTAGAATGGGAGGCAGAGCTTCAGTTTTCAGGCTAAGAGGGAGTTTTTCCTTCCCTCTGTTGGAGGTTTTTCTCCCTTAAAGAGGATTCCCCCCCCCCCCCCTCCTGGTTTATGTGGGAATTGTTGAATTGTTGAATTGTTGGGTTTCTCTGTATAATATTGTAAAGTCTTGCTGTAAGGACTTTAATCTCTTAAGTGCCATGAAATAACCTGTGTTGTGATTTGGCGCTATATAAATAAAATTGAATTGAATTGAATTGAATTGATTCTTGTTCATTGTATTACTCTATAGAATATAAATTATAAATCACTGTATACCATATTTATATGATTAACCCATAATTGTATATTTTTTACTACCATAAATCTTTCGGTTATTGGTACCACATTTTCCTGCAGCTACTTGCTGTATCCCATAATGTTCTGGTGATCAAAACAAATTTTATAATTTAACTAATTTACTTGTTGTTTAATGTAGAATAATGACTTTATTAATCTCAGTGGGGAAATTTTGTCATCACAGCAACTGAGGGAATATAGGTACGAACAGATAAGTACAAAAGAAAAACTTACAAATACGCACAAGAAAAATAGAATAAAATAAAAATAAAAAAATCTTTTAGGAAAAGTATTAAAAAAATATGTCAATAATTTAGATGTCACAAATATGAAAACACTTTGTGCTAAAGCACCAAACTCAAAAACAAATATTTTTTTCAAGCACCATCATCAAGCCATTATGTCTTTACCAAATTAATGCCATCACATTTTTTACAGTTATGATAATTGGAGTTCAATCAGTCCTGCAATATTTAATATTTATTCTATCAATCTACGCAGTATCGGCAGAAATTCCCACAATTCCTCAGCAGTTACAGCCGGCCTTTCCAAAAAAAAAAGTATAACTTCTCATTTCCAATCACCAGGCTCTTCAACCTCGTGAAAACAAACCACATGTGGAGAAGTAGGTATGTGTTGAATGAACAGTTTTTTGTGTTGGATTTAAAACACATTTAAAGCACTTGTTTATAGAGAACATGTTGCCAATGTTTTCTATATTTCAGACAAACTGTTTTGGGAATCTATGTCACTTTCAGCACTCAGGAATTGTTCTGTGGTTCTTGTAAAGTCTGAAAATGAAGAAAAGATGAGAATTGAAAATATTTGCAGCTCTTGTTTATAGAATGTTCAGTGTGCATTTTTTAGCCTCAAAAAATAATTACATAGGATTTTTCATTTGGTAATTAAAAAATTAAAATCAAGATTTTCTTGCTTGACTTGAAATTTTTGCCCGTTCATTCAAACTGTTCATGTCACTGCATTTCTTCTGAAAAACTGCAGCAAAATCAAGCTTGCATTGCTTAAAAAAAACCCGGATTCAATGAATAACAATAAACTCGTAGTTTTGTAGTTATTTTGGTACATGACAATCTTCTAATCGCCTCAAACAATGGACTCGTCTCTGGACTTGTTTTTCTGGACCTCAGTGATGCTTTTGATGCGATTGATAATACGATTTTATTCAAGAGATTGGAAGATGTTATAAGGATCAAAGGAACTGCATTAGACTGGTTCAAATCATACTTATCAGATAGATTTCAGTTTGTCCATGTCAACAATGAGTCTTCCAGGCAAACAAGAGTTAGTTATGGAGTTCCACAAGGCTCAGTGTTAGGCCCAATACTTTTTACTTTGTACATGCTTCCATTAGGAGATGTCATCAGGAAGCACTGCATAAACTTCCATTGTTATGCAGATGACACTCCGCTATATCTTTCTATAAAACCAGATGAAACTAATCAGTGAGCAAAACTTTAAGCCTGTCTGTGGTGGCGGGGCATGGTTAGCTCAGCTGCAGGGGGGAGATAGTGATGGAGTGGTTCAGGGAACGGTGCCGGGAGGAGGATAATTGGCGCAGCTGAACAGAATCAGGGGATTTGGTTTCTCTCCTTTTACAAGTGAGCAGGACCTGGTGAGGAGGAGGATGAGAAGCAGCCTGGGAACGGACGCTCGGAGGCAGGGCAGGAGAGTGCCAGCATCGTGTACAGCAGAGTGTGTTCAGCAAGTGTGGGTTTAACAATAAAACGCAACCATAAACCAAACTTTGTGGCTCAGCGGGTCGTATTGTGTCTCCAAGGGACCCCCATGGTAGCTCAGACGTGCTACACTGGCGCCCAATGTGGGGCATGGAGACAGGTGGACAGCAGAGTGAGACGCCGATGCAGCCGATCATTGTGCTGGGACAGATGCTGGGCGGGATCGCGGCAATGCAGCGCGATCAGGTGGAGGCAAACCGCCAGCTTCTGGGGACACTACAGGTGCAAGCAGAGCGACAGACCCGTGCCTGGGAACAGCTCGTGGGCTGGGCCGCGGGGGGCCCACCGGCACCCTTTTCGGGGACGTAAAGAGGGCCATTTTGGACCGGCTGGGCCTGTCCCCTGAAGACCACCAGAGAAACTTCTGGGAGGCTAAGCTGGGGTCCGGGGACCAGCCATTTGTCTACGCTCAGCGGCTGAGGGACTCGGCGACCAGATGGCTGCAGCCGGAGAACGCCGGAGAAGCGCCGGCGGTGGTGGACAAAATTGTGATGGAGCAATTCACGGAAGGGCTGCCGGCCAGGACCGCGGCATGGGTCCGCGGTCACCGCCCGGTGACGCTGGAGGCTGCCATCACCCTGGCCAAAGACCACCTCACGGTCCATCCCGGCGGGCAGGGGGATGGGGGTCGGCCGCCGGCGGCAGCCCGACCAATTCCTGCTCCACGGAGGAGAATCCCACAGCCTGGGGTGGCCTGGGCCCTGCCGGTACCACGGGCACTAACACCCCCCCGGTTCCCCGAATACTTGGGAGCGGCCAGCCCCGGCACACTTCCCAACCTACAGGGGGGTCCTCAACCGCCAGGGCAGGAATGTTGAAGGTGTGGGCAGCCCGGACACTACCGGAGAGAGTGTCCATTGATGGAGGTGGGACAGACGGTTCGGGTTGCCGGGCCTCCAACATCCTCCCCCGGCCCAGGAGCGATGTATCGCGTTCCGGTAAGGATCTAGGGGGGTACACACTAGGTGATGGTGGATTCGGCCTGCATGCAGTCGCTGATCCACCAGAGCCTGGTTCAGCCCGGGGCATTGGTGGAGGCGTCGTGGGTGAGGATTAAGTATGTACATGGGGGTATTCACGATTACCCGGTGGTGGCCGTAGAAATTAGATACGGGGGAAAAAACATAAAGTGAAGGTAGTGGTTAGCTCCCGCCTTACGCACCCCCTAATCTTGGGAACAGATTGGCCTGGGTTTCATAAGTTAATGGGGCAGTGTGCGGGGGTGCGTTTACGACCAGCAGGGACATGCGGGATGTGTGCTGTGCTCAGCGGCGACGCAAGGTTGGCCGACACTGCAGAGAGGGAGGGGGAACCTCCTGAATTACACTCCATGGAGGATTTTCCACTTGAGCAGTCTTGGGACGATACGCTACGCTTCGCCTTTGACCAAGTGATAAAAATTGATGGTCAGCTGGTGCGCCCTGATGCAGCGCCGTCATACCCGCACTTTTCATTGATTAGGGACAGACTGTATAGAGTGAGTCATGACACTCAAACAGGTCAGGAAAACACCCAGTTGTTGGTGCCAAAAAGCTGTCGGGAAATGATTTTCCAGGCGGCTCACTATAACCCGATGGCTGGCCACATGGGATATGATAAAACTCTGGACCGGATAATGGCCTGGTTTTATTGGCCGGGCATCCGGGGGGATGTGCGCCGTTGGTGTGCATCTTGCCCGGAATGTCAACTGGTAAACCAGCCGGCCATTCCGAGGGCGCCTTTACATCCGCTACCCTTGATGGAGGTCCCATTTGACCGTATGGGCATGGACCTCATCGGGCCATTCCACCAGAGCGCACGCGGATATCGCTTTGTGTTAGTCCTAGTGGATTACGCAACACGATATCCCAAGGCAGTGCCGTTGCGCAGCATTTCGGCAAAGAGTGTTGCGCAGGCTCTGTTTCAGGTCATCTCCCGAGTCGGAATCCCGAAAGAGATTCTGACTGACCAGGGCACCCAGTTCATTTCGCGAACACTGAGAGAACTTTATGGATTACTGGGCATTACGTCTATTCAGACCAGTGTTTATCACCCACAGACTGACGGGCTTGTGGAGCATCTGAATAAGACTTTAAAGTCCATGATTCGTAAATTTATACACGACGATGAACGTAATTGGGATAAATGGCTTGATCCTCTGTTGTTTGCAGTGCGGGAGGTCCCCCAGGCCTCTATGGGATTTTCTCCCTTTGAACTGCTGTTTGGCAGGAAACCACGAGGGGTGCTCGACCTGCTTAAGGAAAACTGGGAGGAGGGTCCGAGCTCCGGCAAAAGTGAAATTCAGTACGTCCTGGACCTGTGAGCAAGACTCCACACACTGGGTCAGATGTCACGTGAGAATTTGCTCCAGGCCCAGGAATGTCAACAATGACTGTGCAACAGAGGGGCCAAGCTGAGGCAATTCACACCGGGAGAAAAGGTACTTGTATTGCTTGCGTCTTCCAGCTCAAAACTCCTTGCCAAGTGGCAAGGGCCCTTTGTGGTCACATGGCGAGTGGGGGACGTTGACTATGAAGTGGTGCGATCTGACAGGGGTGGAGCTACACAGATCTACCACCTCAACCTCCTAAAAATATGGAGAGAGGCAGAGCCTATTTCTCTGGTGTCCGCAGTATCTGAGAGAGAGGAGCTGGGGCCAGAGGTTCCAAAGTCCACCAATCCTGCCTCGCTCCCTTTCAACGCCCATCTCTCTGGGACCCAGAGAACAGACGTTGCCCAGTTGCAGAAGCAGTTTGCTGACGTGTTCTCCCTCCTGCCAGGGCGCACAGACCTCATAGTACATCACATTGAGACATCCGCGGGTGTGACGGTGCGGTCGCGGCCCTACAGGTTACCTGAACACAAGAGAAAAATTGTTCAGAGGGAATTGGCTGCTATGCTGGAGATGGGAGTAATAGAGGAGTCCAACAGTGCCTGGTGTAGCCCCATTGTTCTTGTTGTCAAGAAGGATGGATCTATACGGTTCTGTGTGGACTATCGCAGGGTGAATGATGTATCACGATTTGATGCGTACCCAATGCCCCGGGTCGACGAACTCCTGGACCGACTGGGCACTGCATGTTTATTTACGACACTGGATTTAACCTAGGGCTACTGGCAGATTCCTCTCTCGCCAGAGTCCAAGGAAAAAACGGCCTTCTCCACTCCGTTTGGGTTATACCAATTTACCACACTTCCCTTTGGGTAGTTCGGTGCCCCAGCCACGTTCCAACGCTTCATGGACTGGGTGCTGCGTCCGCACGCTGCATATGCGGCCGTCTACGTGGATGATGTTATCATCCACAGCACCACCTGGGTGGAGCATGTGCAGTGGGTGGGCGCAGTGCTGGAGTCCCTGAGGCAGGCTGGGCTCACCGCCAACCCAGGGAAGTGTGCAGTTGGACGGAGGGAGGTACAGTGTCTGAGGTACCACTTGGGCGGTGGGCAGGTGCATCCTCAGGTGGACAAGACTGCTGCTATCGTAGCCTGACAAAAAATGAGGTGAGGCGGTTTTTGGGGCTGGCAGGTTATTATAGACGTTTCATCCCAGACTTTGCGGATCTGACCAGTCCCTTGACCAACCTGACCCGGAAAGGTGCCTCAGATCCGGTCCAGTGGACGGAGCAGTGCCAGTTGGTGTTTGAGAGGGTGAAACAGGCTCTCTGTGGGGAACCGCTCCTTCACACACCTAACTTCTCTCTTCCCTTTACCCTGCAGACTGATGCATTGAACAGAGGGCTGGGGGCTGTTTTGTCCCAGTAGGTACGGGGGGTTGACCGTCCTGTTCTTTACATCAGCCAGAAACTGTCGGAGAGGGAGGCCTGGTACAGTACGGTGGAGAAGGAGTGCCTGGCCATCCGGTGGGCGGTCGACTCCCTTCGCTACTACCTCCTGGGACGCCCATTCACCCTCTGTTCAGACCACGCTCCGCTCCAATGGCTCCACCGCATGAAGGATACCGACACCCGGATCACTCTGTGGTATCTGGCGTTACAGCCTTTTAACTTCAAGGTGGTCCATAGGCCGGGGGCGCAGATGGCCGTGGCCGACTTCACAGCCTTTGCCATGACACTCAAAACTGAGGTCAGGTGCATCCTGTTTCCACTGATCATCCTTGAGATGTTTTTACAACTTGATTGGAGTCCATATAGTGAATTCGGTTGATTGGACATGATGTAAAAAGGCACACACCGTCTATATAAGGTCCCACAGTTGACATGTCAGAGCACAAACCAAGACATGAAGTCCAAGGAATTGTCTGTAGACCTCTGAGACAGGATTGTATGGAGGCTCAGACCTGGGGAAGAGTACAAAAACATTTCTGCAGCATTGAAGGTCCAAATGAGCACAGTGGCCTCCATCATCTGTAAATGGAAGAAGTTTGGAGCCACCAGGACTCTTCCTAGAGTCGGCCGCCTGGCCAAACTGAGCGATCGGGGGAGAAGGGCCTTAGTCAGGGAGGTGACCAAGAACCTGATGGTCACTCTGACAGAGCTCCAACGTTGCTCTGTGAAGAGAGGAGAACCTTCCAGAAGGACAACCATCTCTGCAGCACTCCACCAAGCAGGCCTGTATGGTAGAGTGGCCAGACGGAAGACACTCCTCAGTAAAAGGCACATGACAACTCTTTGGCTTGAATGCCAAGCGTTATTCAAGGAATTATTCTTTTTCTTGTTCCTTATTATTATGGCCCGAGCACCGATGGTGCAAAAGCCCTATTGTTATTCAAGGAATTATTAGGGCCCGAGCACCGAAGGTGCGAAAATCCTATTGTTATTCAAGAATTATTAGGGCCTGAGCACCGATGGTGCGAAAGCCCTATTGTTTTTCAAGGAATTATTTTTCTTGTGTATTATTATTAGGGCCCAAGCACCGATGGTGCGAAAGACCTATTGTTTTTCAAGGAATTATTAGGGCCCGAGCACCAAAGGTGTGAAAGTCCAATTGTTATTCAAGGAATTATTAGGGCCCGAGCACCGATGGTGTGAAAGCACTATTGTTTTTAAAGAAATTATTTTTCTTGTGTATTATTATTAGCACCCGAGCACCGATGGTGCGAAAGCCCTATTGTTTTTCAAGGAATTATTAGGGCCCGAGCACCGAGCATCGGTGCGAAAGCCCTATTGTTTTTCGTAAAAATGTTCTTAGTCGTTAGTCGTTCTTACATAGTGATTTGCTTTTTGGAGGATTTATCATATTCAAAAACTCATGAAAGTGAATACATGTATGTCTCCCGGCGAAAAATTTTGTATTCTAGTGGAGTCATGAGTGGGTGCGGCCAAATGGCTCGAGAGCGCCCCCTAAAGAGATGCCCCGGCAGCCACATTTACCTAAATTCACGAAATCTGGTGGACACGTGTATCACACCTAGACGCACAAAAAAGTTTCTATGGATAGAAAACATGTTTGGGATTAAATCTTCTCAAAATAATTTGTTTTCGTCGATACGTGTGCCTGTAAAGAGGCAGCCATTTTGAGCGTCTTGCCATGAAACTACAAATTGCTTTAAATCTTATGTACATGGACCGACCTTCTCCAAACATCACAGGTATGATAACAGCCACGTGGGGTAATATTTGCTCATACTCATAGCGCCCCCTGTTGGCCACTGGAAATTACACTTTTCATACTTTCACATTCTACGGGTCACAATAACCTAAACATGTAGTTTGTAGTTGATGATATATTGAGACATTCGTTCGACTTTGTCAATGGGCGTCGCCGTGACGATGCGGCAAAGTTTGATGTCTCGCTGTGACAGGAAGTTGATGTTTAAGGTCAAAGGATGCTTGAAACTTCACAAAACGTGTAGCATACATCCGGCATGGTGAGACGATACATCTGAAGTGTGTTTTGCGAGTGGCCAGACGGCTCACTCGCCGTGACACAGGAAGTTGATGTTTAAGGTCAAAGGATGCTTGAAACCTCACGAAACGTGTGACATACTTCCGGCATAATGAGACGATACATCTGATGTGTTTTGCGAGTGGGCGTGGCCAAACTGTTCACCAGCGCCCCCTGCTGGAGACAGGAAACAAGACAAAAATAGCAACTTTAAGAGAGGATACCTGGTCCCTCGCGCACTGCACGTCGGGGAGACGGCGCGTGGAAGTGCGAGGGCCCGTACATCATGTCATTGGGTGGTGTTTACCAGGACCCAAATGCAGGCTCACAGACTTAGGTATCAGTTCCAAAATACAGTCTTTATTGCAATAAACAAAAACAAACAAACAAACAAACCATAAGGTGGCACCTATCGTGTCCACTTGCTTCCAGTCGGAAGGGCAACTCGACCGACAGTTCCGGGGAGACACGGCTGGCAGGGCAGCCGGCAGACCAGCGGACAGGACCACTGGAAGGAACGGAGTCAATAATCCTCCGAGTCGGGAGGGCAACTCCACCGACTGGTGACTCCGACAGGGAGCTCCGCAGGAGGAACAGAAGCCGGAGGAACATGAACGGGAACAGGACGGACGGGGAACAGGGTACACATAGTCCAGGGAGGTGATCAGGGAGATGCAGCACACCTGCAGGTGGTGATCCAGGGTGAGTGGCTGCATCTGCTGGGACTGGTGAGGGGCGTGGCCACGGGAGGTGAGAAGAGGAGGACACAGAACAAGCAGACAGGGGACTGAGGGGACACAGGAGGAGAGGGGATCGGGGGTAAAACAGAGGAAAACCGGACTCCTGACACATCACTGCTTGCAGTTTTAATTAGGGCCCGAGCATCGAGCATCGGTGCGAAAGCCCTATTGTTTTTTGTAAAAAATTTCTTAGTCGTTAGTCATTCTTCTTGGACGTTCTTCTTATCCTTACGTAAAGTGATTTGCCTTCTTGGAGGCTTTATCATATTCAAAAACTCATGAAAGTTGATACACATATGTTTCCTGGCGAATAATTGCGTATTTTAGTGGAGTTGCGAGTGGGCGTGGCCAAATGGCTCGAGAGCGCCTCCCCTAAAGAGATGCCCCGGCAGCCACATTTACCTAAATTCACGAAATCCGGTATCTAATTTCCACTGACACAATGGGATACTCGTGAACATCCCCATGCACACACCTAATCTTCACCCACAATGCCTCCACCAATGCCCCGGGCCGAACCAGGCTCTGGTGAATCATAGAATGTGTACAGCCAGAATCCACCATCACCTGACGTACACCCCCCTGGATCCTTACCGGAACGCGGTA
Organism: Embiotoca jacksoni; assembly: GCF_022577435.1. Classification (NCBI taxonomy): domain Eukaryota; kingdom Metazoa; phylum Chordata; class Actinopteri; family Embiotocidae; genus Embiotoca; species Embiotoca jacksoni. The sequence goes on from NW_027185428.1 coordinate 940,952, forward strand.
TGTCGCCCCTGGACCGGGGTAGGGTGTTGGAGGGCCGGCAACCCGGATCACCTGGCCTATTTCCAGGAGCGGACACTCCTTCCGGCAGTGCCCGGGCCGCCTGCACCTCCAACACTCCTGCCCTGACATCTGAGGGGCCCCCTGTAGTTTGGGAATGGCGCCAGTAGCTGCTGGGACCTGTGGAGACACAACCGGAGGGAGAGGGTGAGACCGCGGAGATGGCAGCGGCCGAGCCAGGAGCTGCTGTTGTGACCTTCTCCGAGGGGCGGGAGTTGGCCGGACTGGAGCCAACGGGTGCCTGCTGTCTTGCTGACAGCTGGGGTGGACAGCGAGGTGGTCCTCCGCCAAAATGCTAGCAGTCGCCAGTGACGCGGAATGGTGGCAGCGTACCCACGCTGATGTTTTGACCAGCAGCCCCCCCACAAACTGTTCCATCACTACCTTCTCTAGAAAGGTCTGCTCTCCCGCCGAGCTACACTGCTGCAACCACCTGGCCACTGCGAGCCGCTTGAGCGCCTCACCCTGCCTCTCTGCCTGGGCCTGAAGCGCCGCCAGGAACCCCCTGCAGGCCTCGGCATGGTCCTACTGCATGGCCGCGATCTCCCCCAGCATCTGCCACAGGGTGCAGATCTTGGTGCCGGGCCCCATACTGGGTGCCAGTGTGACAGACATCCTTGCTGTCACTGTGGGTTCTCTCAGCCGAACGCACAACACTCCACCAAAGTATGGTTTTCTAATGGGTTTATTTCACGCAACCAATAATATAGATCTCTTGGGCTCATGCCACATGACCTGTCCGCAGCCAGCATCCCGTTCCATGTCCCTAGGAGTGAGAGCCCTGCTGTCCTGCTACTTGGGTTTTTAAGGGGAAGAGAGGGACAATCAGTGATTGACTTCAGCTGGGGCTAATTAAGCCCCTTCCAACCCCTGAACCATTCCCCCAATCACGCTATACACTCATATCCATTACATCTTGTTAACTTCACCATCTCTCTCTATTAACTCATATCTCACCAATACTTCTCATAAACTTCACTCTTACACTCTCTACAAACTAATATCTCACCATTACATCTCATTCACTTCACTCTCTCCCTCTATTCACTGATATTTCACCATAACCTCTCCTTAACTTCACTCTCTCCCTCTATTCACTCATACATATATAATGTACTGTATATACTTTGCATTTTATATTTTATATTTTTTTACTGCTATTTACTGCTATTTTATTGCTTTTCTATTATTATATTTTATTCTATTCTATTATTTTATTCTATTATTTCTATTATTATCTTATTGCTTCTGTATGCTGCTGTAGCGAAAAACATTTCCCCTCGGGGATTAATAAAGTAAATACCTACCTACGATACCTACCTATACCTCACCATTACATCTCATAAACTTCACTCTTTCACTCTCTACACAGTCATATCTCACCATTACATCTCATTCACTTCAATCTCTCCCACTACAAACTCACAGCTCGTTAAATTTAATTAACTTTTTTCCCTCTATACAGTCATATCTCACCATTACATCTCCTTAACTTCACTCTTTCACTCTCTATACACACATATCTCCCCATTACCTCTCATGAACGTCACTCTTAAACTCTCTATACACTCATATCTCACCATTAAACCTCATTAACTTCATTCTTTCCCTCTCTACACTGATATCTCACCATTAAATCTCATAAACTTCACTCTTTCACTCTCTATACTCTCATGTCTCACCATTAAATCTCATTAATTGCATTCTTTCCCTCTATACAATCATATCTGACCATTACATCTCACAAACTTCACTGTTTCACTCTCTCTATCATTAACTTTATCTCACTCTATACACTCATATCTCACCATTAAATCTCATTAACTTCACTCTTTCATTCTCTATACACTCATATCTCACAATTACATGTTATTAACTTCCCCATCTCCCTCTATGAACTCATATCTCACCATTAAATCTCATTAACTTCACTCTTTCCCTCTATACTCTCGTATCTCACAATTACGTATCATTAACTTCACTTTTGCGCTGTCTATACACTCATATCTCCCCATTACATCTCATTAACTTCACTCTCCCTATATGAGCTAGTATCTTACCATTAAATCTCATTAACTTCATTCTTTCCCTATATCCACACTGATATCTCACCATTACAATTCAATAACTTAACCCTTTATAAACACATATCTCACCATTGAATCTCGTGAACTTTACTCTTTCACTCCATACAATAATATCTCACCATTACATCTCATAAACTTCACTCTTTCAATCTCTATACACTCTTATCTCACCATTACATCGCAATAACTTAACCCTTTATAAAGACATATCTCACCATTAAAACTCATGAACTTCATTCTTTCCCTTTATACAGTCATATCTCACAATTACAAATCATAAACTTCACTCTTTCCCTCTATTCACTCATATCAAACCATTAAGGAGATGTCCTGAACTTCATTCTTTCCCTCTATACTCTCATATCTCCCCGTGACATCTCATTAACTTCACTCTCCCTGTATGAACGAGTATCTCACACATCTCATTACCGTCGCTCTTTCACTCTCTATACACTCATATCTCAAAATTACATCTCATTAACTTCACCATCTCCCTCTATGAACTCATATCTCACCATTAAATCTCATTAACTTCATTCTTTCCCTATATCCACTGATATCTCACCATTACAACTCATGAACTTCACTCTTTCCCTCTATTCACTCATGTCAAACCATTACATATCAAACTTCACTCTTTCACTCTCTATGAATTCACATCTCACATTACATCTCAATAACTTTACTCTTTCACTCTCTTTACAATGATATCTCACCATTACATCTCATAAACTTCACTCGTTCAATCTCAAAACAGACTTATCTCACCATTAATTCTCATTAACTTCACTCTCTCCCTCTACGAACTCATATCTCAACACTAAATCTCATTAAATTCACTCTTGCCTCCTATAAACTCATATGTTACCATTACATCTCCTTGACTTCATTCTTTCCCTCTAAACTCTCATATCTCACAATTACATCTTATTAACTTCACCATCTCCCTCTATGAACTCATAGCTCACCATTAAATGTCATTAACTTCACTCTTTAACTCTATATACACTCATATCTCACCATTACATTTAATTAATTTCACTCTTTCACTCTATGAACTCATATCTCACCATTACATCTCATTAACTTCATTCTTTCCCGCTATACAGTCATATCTCACCATTACATATCATTAACTTCACTCTTTCCGTCTTTACACTCATATTTAACCATTCCATCTCATTAACTTCACTCTCCGTATAGGAACTAGTATCTCACCATCAAATCTCATAAACTTCACTCTTTCACTCTCTATACACTCACATCTAACCATTACATCTCATTAACTTCACTCTTTCATTCTATGAACTCATATCTCACCATTACATCTCATTAACTTCATTATTTCCCGCTATACAGTCATATCTCACCGTTACATATCATTAACTTCACTCTGTCACTCTCTATACACTCATATCTCTCCATTACATATTATTGACTTCACTCTTTCCCGCTATACAGTCATATCTCACCATTACATCTCATTAACTTCACTCTTTCACTCTCTATACACTCATATCTCACCATTACATCTCATTGACTTCACTCTTTCCGTCTTTACACTCATATCTAACCATTACATCTCATTAACTTCACTCTTTCACTAAATGAACTCATCTCACCATTACATCTCATTAACTTCATTCTTTCCCGCTATACAGTCATATGTCACCGTTACATCTCATTAACTTCACTCTTTCACTCTCCTTACACTCATATCGCACCATCACATCTCATTGACTTCACTCTTTCCGTCTTTACACTCATATCTAACCGTTACATCTCATTAACTTCACTCCTTCCTTCTATGAACTCATATCTCACCATTACATCTCATTATTGTCATTCTTTCCCGCTATACAGTCATATCTCACAATTACATCTCATTAACTTCACCCTCTATAAAACACATCTCACCATTATATCTCATTGACTTCACTCCTTCCGTCTTTACACTCCTATCTAACCATTCCATCTCATTAACTTCACTCTCCGTATAGGAACTAGTATCTCACCATCAAATCTCATAAACTTCACTCTTTCACTCTCTATACACTCATATCTAACCATTACATCTCATTAACTTCACTCTTTCACTCTATGAACTCATATCTCACCATTACATCTCATTAACTTCACTCTTTCACTCTCTATACACTCATATCTCACCATTACATCTCATTGACTTCACTCTTTCCGTCTTTACACTCATATCTCACCATTACATCTCATTAACTTCATTCTTTCCCGCTATACAGTCATATCTCACCATTACATATCATTAACTTCACTCTGTCACTCTCTATACACTCATATCTCTCCATTACATATCATTGACTTCATTCTTTCCCGCTATACAGTCATAGCTCACCATTACATATCATTAACTTCACTCTGTCACTCTCTATACACTCATATCTCTCCATTACATCTCATTGACTTCACTCTTTCCGTCTTTACACTCATATCTAACCATTACATCTCATTAACTTCACTCTCCGTATAAGAACTAGTATCTCACCATCAAATCTCATAAACTTCACTCTTTCACTCTCTATACACTCATATCTAACCATTACATCTCATTAACTTCATTCTTTCCCGCTATACAGTCATATCTCACCATTATATCTCATTAACTTTACTTTTTCACTATCCATACACTCATATCTCACCATTACATCTAATTGACTTCACTCTTTCTGTCTTTACACTCATATCTAACCATTACATCTCATTAACTTCATTCTTTCCCTCTATACTCTCATATCTCACAATCTCACTAACTTCACTCCTGCACTCTCTACACACTCATATCTCAAAATTACTTCACATTAACTTCACTCTTTCACTCTCTGTATACTCATATATTACCATTACATCTCATTAACTTCACTCTTTCACTCTCTATGCACTCATATCTCACCTTTACATGTTATTAACTTCAGTCTATCCACTCATATCTCACTATAACATCTCATTAAGTTCTCGCTTTCACTCTATACACTCATATCTCACCATTACTCCTCATTAACTTCACAATTTCACCCTCTATTACTCATATCTCACCCGTACATCTAATTAACTTCACTCTTTCACTCGATAATTTATATCTCCCCATTGAATCTCATTAATTTCCCTCTATCACTCTTTATACACTCATATCCCACCATTACACATTAACTTCACTCTTTCACTCTCTATGCACTCATATTATTTTGTCTTTAAACATTTTATTTTACCTTTCAATTCATACAGTTGATTTACCAACAACATACCAACATAAACCCCCCAAACAATAAATAAAAACAATTTCAACAAAGTTTTTTTCATTACATCTCACAGCAGACAGTATATTAAAGTAACGTGTTTTTTGTTGCTCTTTTTAAAGCAAGTTCAAATTAAAGACCATGCATTTTAGTTTATAAATTCAATCACACGAGCAATTCATTAAGTGTCTTGTAATTGAAGGCATGCTGTCTTATAAAATGGTGCTTATATTCAAGTTAATACCCTTTTCCTGTCACCTGGCACTCATTCGTGGAAATTAAATTCTACAGGAAATGGACTTCAGCAAGCAAATGAACCAAACGTGCAAATAAAACTGTCCGATTGCAGAAAACCACTCCGCAGGGACTGAAAGTACAGAATACAGAGACACTGTGTTTATTTGTTTATATCAACTGAATATCTGGACAGGTTCTGGGTTTGTCAGAGTTTTTGTCTGATGTCACATTCATTCCATCATTGATGGTCCTACTGTATGTGGAGAGCCTTCTGTCTGGGAATGGAACACACACAGCTTTTGCTTATAATAGACAATGCAGGTGACTGCTGCCAGAAATGTATGGATGGACAGCCATTGTTACACATTTATAGGCCCCATTCAGCAAAATACTGCTAATTCATCAGCTTTGCACATTTGAATAACAACACATCATGGCCTCTGGGATTTTGTATAAAAAGGCAGTGGAATCATGGAGTTGGCAGAGCAAGTTGAACCATCCACCAGGAACAACCTCAACCACCATCATGGGCAAGGTAACGGGATATCTACTGACACATTTAAAACGATTTAGGTTTAAACACTGATACGAGTATGACCTGATTCTTAAAGTGAGATCTGTCTCCTCCTCTCTGTTTCAGATCATCTTCTACGAGGAGCGTAACTTCCAGGGTCGCTCCTATGAGTGCATGAGCGACTGCTCCGACATGTCCTCCTACCTGAGCAGGTGTCACTCCTGCAGGGTGGAGAGCGGCTGCTTCATGGTCTATGAGCGTCCCAACTACATGGGCATGCAGTTCTTCATGAGGAGGGGCGAGTACCAGGACATGCAACGCATGATGAGCATGGGAATGATGTTCGACTCCATCAGATCCTGCAGAATGATCCCCTATGTAAGCAACGCAAGGCATCACTCTAACTGCTATTCAATTTTAAAATGTTCTGTAGTGGTGGTCTGACATTTTCCCATCTTCAATTACAGCACAGAGGCCAGTTCAGGATGAGGATCTACGAGAAGGAGAACTTCGGAGGTCAGATGAACGAGCTGATGGACGACTGTGACAACATCCAGGATCGTTACCGCATGAATGACTGCATGTCCTGCAACGTGATGGATGGCCACTGGCTGATGTACGAGCAGGCCCAGTACAGAGGCAGGATGATGTACATGAGGCCCGGAGAGTACAGGAGCTTCAGGGACATGGGAATGAGTGGCACCAGGTTCATGAGCATGAGGCGCATCATGGACATGTGCTAGACCCCTCTGTTTGAAATAAAAATCATGTATAGTTCATAACCCCATTTGTCAAGCATCTACTTTCTTTACGAAGTTTGTCCATAGCTCTTAAAATAAGCAACAAAACGGTTGATTAATTTGAATTGTAATCCATGACCCAAATCTAAATAACAGGGGTGCCCCATTACCAAAATTTCCAAAACAAGATTTACACCTGCTGTGAATGCTACTAGTCACTTGGGAAGTTATTCACATTTCACAATTCTTTAAGAAGTTTGTTCACATTAAAACTACATTTCTAACTCTGTAAATGACCAATTCCAGTTTCATTTAGCTGGGAACCTTTTTTTGTTTCTTTGGCCATTGTAACCAAAATTATTGACCCTAAGTTTCACATTTAGAACAAAAAAAAAATATATATAATTTTTTTGAACAATGGTCCTTGATTTCAGGCAAACGTACACAACTTGCTTTGATTAGCTGACTATACTTAGCTACCATCACGAGTTACTTGAAAAAAAACTATAACTGCAATCAAGATGACAATTTAGATTTATAAGTAGTCACAAAGTTTACAGTAGGGATGAGTGAGTACACCATTATCTGTATCTGTATCTATTAAACCAACTCAATTATCTGTATCCGTATTTGAACTTGGATGGGTGGGACTTAATCCGGAAGTGAGTGATGTGTCGACCGGACGTGGGTGGGAAGTAACCGAAAGTAGTTAATTTAAACCTGAGATTGATATGGGTTGGTCAGAATTTGCTAAATTTATTATTTATAGAAAAGTATTTATAGAGCAGACCCAGAATTTAGTTTGAGAGCAATGTTTTTTTTTTATCACAAGGGTAAGAGAACAACTTACAATAAAACAATTTTCTTTTTATAAAAGTTGCTATATTTAGTTATTGTTTTACTATAGTGAGAAAAAATGTCAGGCTAGTCATATAAAATATACTTTGTATTTTGTTCAGCAAATAATGTGTGTGTGTCTGTTTATCTGTCTGTCTGTTTAAGTGTGTGTGTGTGTGTGTGTGGGTGTGTGTTTGGATCGTTCGCTTGGTTTTATTATTCTATTAATTAAACTGACATTGGAAAGCTGCGTGATTTATGCAGACAGTCCGCATTGAAATATGCATTCAGCCTTACACTGTATTCTCACTGAGAGCGGTCAGCTGAGTGAAGATATCTTAACAATGTAGGAGACAGCCGATGGATAAAAAGGAAGAAAAACCCCAGCAGAAGCAGACTGACGAGCTGTAACGTTGTAACGTGCGACTCGTCCAATAAGAACAAAGTTCTCTGTGTAACTCGGCTGAGGATATTTTATACAAACCCGATTGAAACAAGCCGATGACAGAAATTAATCAGAAGAGTTGCAAGTTGTTATTTCCTGTAGACGCTGGAAACTGACACAGCAGAGCAGCAGTGTGCAAGCGGGGGAGGCGGGGCTCTGAATGTAGCTGTGTGCACACAGCTAGTGTCTGTTAGAAACCAAAGTTACTAGTTACCAAATACGGATATTGACACAATTCCTCAGATGATATTCATACTCATCAAAATAACATTATCCGTACCGGATACTCGTTTCAGCCGAGTACCCGTCTCATCCCTAGTTTCCATAGCTACAAGACATGGCATGACATATCTTAATGTTTAATTTTTTAAAACTTCATTAGAAATACCCTTTTTATATCTACAGTCTGTCATTTTAGTTATTGTCATGAAACAGTTTTAACCTAGATTTCATCTGTGTAATTACATCTCCACTTCCACCCAGTCTTAGTAAAGACTAATGAGTTACACAGATCCTGACTTCTGTGTGTTAGTGAGAGGAGTCTCAGGCTCGGCTGATCTACCGCCATGCTAATGCAAGCTAGCAAGATTCGTCAGTGCAATTAACAAAACACATTTCTTGCATTCACGATTTCTTCTCTTTTAATAAATATATGTAAGTGTAGAAAGAAGAAATGTGTAATACTAGGAACATGACAGAATGGTTTTTTTTTTAAATTGTCCATAAACAGAATTTAGGCTGAGCGTTTAATAAAAATAAAAAACAAAATCCATTCATAATAAACTTTTTAAACAGAGTTTAAGCAGCATAATTTGGTCTCAGTGGGGTATATAGTCAGTCTCTCCAGGAAATCGCGACCCCACCCTGCTGTCTCCAACAGGAAGAGGAGAGCTTTTTATTTATTTTTTTTTTTTTTAACAATGCATTTTACTTAAATCAAATTTCGTATATACAAAAACGTTTTCAATTGGAACAGCAGATTATAAACTGAGCTAAAGTATTGTGGAAGGAAGAGGGCAGTTTCAGCTCTGCAGTCTGTCACCTGGGTAATGCATGGCTAGCAAGGCTGTTCCTGCTAAAGAATAATTACGGTATATTACACAGATCTTAACTCAGTAAATTTGTGTCCCTCACAAGCTACTGGCTGTGTGCCAGAGTTGTGGATGCTTGTCAGCGAACTGAATTCTTTTTTAATGCTTTTTATATATTTACTGCTGCGTGCGCTGTCATAAATCCAGCGCTCCTTTTTTCACTCCTGCTCCAGAGTGAAGGACACGGTGAGAGCAGATGCTGAATGCGCTGTGGGAACAAATACTCCAAACATCGTTTCTGACCTCCCCTTAACACGGTATTATTTGTCTGAAGTGAAAGGCGACGAAGTTTAATGTTTTGTGTCATTTTAGTGTCATAACTCCGTCTTAAATCTGCCCGGGGAGAGCAGCGCCGGTCGGGGCACACCGAGAGGGGGTTAGGGGACTCAAGAGACGGTTGACTGGCAGCGGCCATAAATCCACACAGTCACCGGTTCGCTAGACATCTCTGACCCCAGCTGAATGAAGGAACATGTTTCTAACAGTTCTCAAAAACTGGAGTGGTGACATTGAAAAATTGTTTTGGTTTGATGTCACTCAAAAGCTGTATGAAAACAGCACAATGTGATAAACACAAGTTAGACTTCTAAAATGCTATATTTTTTTCTCATGTTTAAAGCTATTGTGCTTCAGATTATTTTAATTAGAAACTGCCGTAGGCACTGTAGTAAAATGTTTCCTTCATCACTCCAGGCTAAGAACATTCATCCAATTTTTTTTTTGTCAGTAACATTAAAGTAATTGTATGTCGTTGATGGATTTTGTTATTTAAATAAGTAATTCACATGAGAAAATTTTGAGAAAGGATCATTGTTGTGGATAATGTAATATTGGTTGAAGTTTAATAAGTTCAGTCAAAATATATTGATTTACTCGAGTGCAGTTTTTACAGACCAGAACATGTCGTAAACTATGATTATCAGCATCCCAGACAATATCTTAATGATGTCACAATGTTCGTTACATCAGTCTGTTGCCAGGTTCTACTGTTGCGATCCGATATGTTGTTGAATTTTGACTGACTTGTGCTGATAGGAAGAAGCTCTGAATGCTCAGGTGAGGCAGGGCAGGTTTCATAAGATTATGGTATAATGAGGTTTGTTGTAGCTACTTTGTTGTACTGTAATATATGTTAATTTGAATTTTTGTATATGTTTTACTTGATATATACTTACCAATATCCATTTAATCCAGTTTGATTGAATATTAATCTTTGAATGTGAGTTAATAGGGGTATTGATTTTGTGTAGTTCACAGTATAAAGTGCTGTGTTGTGTATGCCAGTCACAAGGCCAGTGTGATGTTGTCAAGGGAGTTCGGTACAGGACCCAATAGCAACCACAAGACAGGAATCAGGTACAGAACAGTCTTTATTTTGGGACAGCAGACTAGTTCGGGTAGGCTCATCCAAGGTGGAAGGTGTGCCCCCACGCTCAACACCAGGTTGCGTGGGTTTGGACCGAACTGCACAGTGGAGGACCGGTCGAGGTGTCTGTCGGCTGTGTGGCCCCGTGGACCTACTGTAACAATTCACCCTAACTAATAGTAAGGAAAAATGCTACATGCTATTTAAGGGAACAGGGGGACCTGATTTTGCCATATGGTTCCAACCTGCTGAACTCCTTTGTAACTAAAAACTCAAGACCTAAACATAATATCCCTACCTTTACCTGCTTATAATGTGAAACAAAAATATAAATTAACGAAAGTGACACAAGTTGGTTGAGAGGTGCAATATATTAAAGGAAAACAAATACAAATTAGGACGCGTCCCACCTGGACGGTTATTATCAAACAAAGAGGGGTGCCGTAACAAACAAAGGCCGCCCCCAACACAAACAATATCCGGCGAATATCCCCAAACAACCCAGATACCCCCCTGACCCCAAGTGCACAAACATAAATAGTCTTTGTTGACTTAAAATCAGTCTCTAAACCAAAAAAGGTGCAATACCCAGTGAAACGTGGCGAGCTGCCATGGCTTACTGCCTCCAAGCAAAGTCCTCGCAGATCTCCCCACCGCTGTTCGTCCAGAAGGTAAAAACTTTTCCTCTGGCAGAAAAAGTCCATATCTCGGATAATCCAAAAGGAAGATACTCCACGATGTGGTTCCCTTGGGCAAGATCCCCTGGACTTGCCGCCAGGTATTGTTCTCTGGACGCGGCCTCCACCATACACCCGAGTTTTCTCCCAGGGACGTCACTTCCCTTCTTTATATAGTCCAGTTATTTAGGAAAATAATCATAAAACCACATGTCCATTTGCCGTGCAGATGCCACTGGCCACGGACAATAAATTATGTACAATCTGCGGTGATAGCAACCAAATGAACAATTACATGTCCCCCCCATCACAGTGACTGTACAAATGGTGAACTTAGGTGACCATTACACTACACCCGACAGACGGCAGGATCGACGGTGTGGTTTCCCGTGGACCGACACCGGAAGGCAGGCAGGATTGACTGTGTGGTTACCTCGGTCCGACACAGGATGGCAGGCAGGGTCAACGGTGTGGTTACCTGTGGACTGATACCGGACAGCAGGCAGGATCGACTGTGTGGTTCCCTTGGTCTGACAAAGGATGGCAGGATTACGTCAACTGGGTGATCTCGGGGGAACAACACAGGACGGCTGGGCACGGGATCTCCGAGGAACTCCGTGAGCTCAGGTTGGTAACCAAACAACACAACCTGGCAGCTGGCACACTAGTAAGAACTCGACAAGTGCCAAAGAGGAGAGGGGTCAGGACAGGGAATTGTAAGAACAGAACTTACGGACAGAGGTAACGGAGTACCAGGGTGAGAAGACTGTACGGACTGACAACCCAGGACTGCAAGACCAGGGTTGATATACTGCCAGGAGGTGATTACTGTGATCAGGCACTGGTGTGTCAACCTGCAGGGTGTACTCAGCTGGATAGATCGCAGCTGCTCAGGCTGATCAGGCCATGGGAGATCCCTGGAGACAGGAGGTGGAGAGACACAAACCAAAACACAAAGCACATGGCATACAATAACAAACAGGGGAATGACAGAACACATGAGTAGAGGAGATCGGGGGAAACCGAGGTTAACACACAATGGGTCAGACAGGGATCCTGACAGATGTCATATGACTTATTGAGTAACTCATCAATAGGAACAGTGAGATCTGAACGGTTTATAAAGACAGTGTCTGATCACTTCACTCCAGCTGCTCTCATGAGATCACTCGGTTTGTTGAGACCCTTGATGTTCAATAAACCTACATTGCATCAGACTCCAAAGACTGTTTGATTATGAAGTGGTGTGAAGGGACCGGGCCAGTTGGGCCCCGGCGAAGAATTTCCACCACACTGTAGTTAGTGCAGTGAGTTTAGGAGCAGTTTTACTAACTATAAATAATTTTATGGTTGTATGATATTTTAAGTCATATGTCCGGTTGATTTTGGTGTGACTACAGGTTTTGCCAGTATGATACCACTACAATCAGCCTTATTTTGAAAACCTCAGTGAGTCTGTTGTTTTGAAACTGAGCATTCTCTCAGGATTTAGGCTTTTAACTATTTCAGAGGGAAACCAGAGGTCTTTGAACCGATTAATGATTTAATTTTCTATTACTTGCAGTCTCTGATGTGACGGATGGCGGTTGGAGGCCGCCATCACGGTTGACTCTGACCAGAAGAAACAGGTGTCATCTTTGGATGCTTAAAGTCAACAGTTAAACCAGTGATGTACGTGGACAGCTACGATAGAAATGAGAACAATGTGAGGGCTCCTCTACAGTCTTCACCTTTTCATTTTACTTTTTTTTGTGCAAGTGACCACATTACATTGTTTGTGGGCAAGTTTATCAGATTAAAAAATATTTAATCATGACAGCCTTTCTTCAGTTTTCTAAAGTTGTTCAGTGGATAATTGGGCAGCCCAGTGCACGCCTGCTCTGCCTTTCTCTCCTCACACTGTATTAACTAAAAAAGCCTTAATACCAACAAAACATCATAGGAAAACATGACATTTGGCTGCAGACTTGTGAACATTTTTTATTTGTTTTCGGTGTTTTTCAGGCCCAAAGTCATCACTTGCGATGCTGCCAGTAACTCAAAGCACATCATGCTGTGTGTGAGAACGGCTACGAGAAGGCGCACACAGAGAGGATAAATGACGAGAGGAAGATGATGTTGTTTTTACATCGTAGCCTGAAGACAACGGTTAGTTCTATTAACACGTATTTATAATGTACTTTGCAGTAACATGAGAGAGAGAAATGTGCCCGTCTTTTATTGTCTGTGTTTCTTTTTCTAACCTCTCCGTTAATCAGTGCTCAGTATGGTGTCAGTTCAGGTGTTGGACTTCAGTCAGTCACTTTTGTGACATCTTTAAACATTGCAAAGGCCCGAACAAACTGCAGCAGTTTGAGCTGAAGGAGTGGGCCTCTCTGTTATGTGCTTGTCTTTCCACTTTGCAGGCCATCACCTTTCAGCAGTTAGTCCACAACTGAGAGTTATGGTATGACACACAGTAAAGGGCCTTGGCTGGAATCAAACTCAGACCACTGCGCTCTGTTCAGTCAGTGTGCAGTCTACAAAGTGAGCCACAGGGGTCCCACTTTCACATTTGTGTAGCCTTTATTATATTTTTAAACATGCAAAATGGGGCATTTCACTACTTTTTCCACATCTAGCCCACATTTGACCAGGTCCATAAACCACTACACTTACACTGGTTAAGTCAGCTTGAACTGGACAAGTTTGACTTAACTCTGCCCAACTACCCAATCACCTGTTCGGTTTGAGAACAGTGAGCACGCGGGGGTGTTCTAATACCAGTCAGCCTCTCAGATGACTGACAACAAGATCTGTGGAGAAAATGCTCTAGTACAGCAGCACACGGAGAGAGCTAGCTCGTGTTTGGTTAGCATTGTGCTGACTGAATGTGCTATTCAGACTAGTGTTTAGCATGGTATTTCTACCCTAAAAGGAAAAGGAAGCACAAGATTGTGGTGACAGACTTGGTCACCAGTATCACGGCCTCATTACAGCTGGTGAAGATGAGTAAAGTCCTTCTGGAACATGGACAGCTTTCTGAATCTAAAGGAAGGAATCCTGATAAGATCAACACTGATCCACAAGGTCAAACAGGGTTGTGTACAAAACTAAGTAAAGTACTTCAGACACAGGGATTTCTCTCCATAGAGATTATTTTGTGTGGCCAAAGAGATTTCATCAGTTGCTAAAATGTTTAAAATACTAATAGATTGCATCAGTTTAATGTGATATAATGAGCAGCAGATACAACCACCTGATGGGCAGGAGATCCCATTGGTGCAGAGTAGTTCAGACAGTCTTCCCTCCAGCCTACTCCTGTCTTTGCCCTTTTGTGCATTGTTAAAATGGTTTATGTGCTGTCTAACAGTTTTACCCTCATGGTTTCTGTGTTTTTCAGAGATGCCGTGATGCTTCAGATACTGAACCACCAGAGCCCAGCATCTGAAGTGGATTGAAACATCACCATCAGCACTCGAAGAGAGGAGTTGGGAGGCAGTGAAATTCACATTGATACTTTAAAGCGAGACTCCTCGAAACAAGGTAAGCTTGATATTTTGACACTTTCTGTCAGATGGAAGATGAACCAGCTACAATTTTCACCTGAGATCTAAATATTGTCTGTTTTGGAAAATTATGGCTTTTACCTTTTTTTGGGGGGTAGTTGCAGTTGAATGTTTATTATTCATGGCAGAGCTCTTATTTGACTGTATTCAGCTGTACAGTTGTGCCTAATACAATGGCCAGATAGTGATCATGCACCATTTTATTTGAAACTCTGCAAAATTAAATACACATTCATATTTTTCTGTTCAGTCATATTAAACACTGTAAAAACTAAAACAACTGTTGGATGTTTTGAAAGGTTTTCTTATTTAAAATATGAACTCTGAGAATATTGCAGTTGTAGTATTGAACATTATATATGTGGTACTAAATATTGCAGTTGTAGAACTGACATTGAAGTTGTAGTACTGAAAATTACAGTTATAGTACTGAATATTATAGTTGTAGTACTAAATATTCTGTGTGTAGCAGTGTGCACACAGCTAGTGTCTATTAAAAGCCTTCATCGACATGGATATTGACACATTTACTCAGATGATACTCATACTCATCGAAAGTACATTATCTGTACCAGATACTCATTTCAGCCGAGTATTTGTTTCATCCTTATCTCCAGCAAATCTTGCGATCACAATAATTAACCCAAATTCCCGCAAACTCCACAATATTTGCGGGAGCTTGGAATTTTTTGGAAATTTGAAAAAAAAATTCTTCAGCAGAATGTGTGCTGGAAGTATCAACAGCATAAAGTAATTTTAAACAACACTTGCTTTATTAACAGAAATAACTTCTCATTTACAGTCAATACGGCTCTCCTCCCCTCATCTCATCACCAAAACAAACTCTGTCCACCGGAGGAAGCCGGAACAAGCGGCCTTCACAATAATATTTTCTGATGAAATACTTATTATCAAAGGAAGTGATTACATATTGCTGTATGCTACATAAAATGTATATACATGTGTGATGGCGGGGTGTGGTTTAGCTTAGCTGCAGGGGGGATAGAGTGGGGGAGTGGTTCAGGGAATGGTGCCGGGAAAGGTTTAATGAGCCGAGCTGAGCTGGATTTTGACTGATTGTCTCTCTCCTATAAAGTGAGCAGTGAGACACCGGAGAGGGGTGCAGTACAAGGAGGCTCCTCCGGTGTGGAGACAAAGGGACGTGACCAGCGCTAGGAGGCACGGCAGCAGAGCGCGGGCATGGTGATAGGTGGATTTATCGTGTAAATAAACCCTTTTGAACAGAGATCAGTGGTTGGAGTGTGCTTTGTGTCAGAGGAACCCACAAACGGTAACACAGACTTGTTACACTGGTGCCCAAAGTGGGGACGCCACATGGAGTCTGACGGGCAGCATACAGAGATGCCAGCACAGCCAGTCATTGCGCTGGGGCAGTTGTTGAGGGGGATCGTGGCCATGCAGCGCGATCAGGCGGAGGCGACTAGACAGCTCCTAGGGGCGCTTCAGGCCCAGGTGCAGCGGCAAGCCCGCGCACTGGAGCAGCTCGCGGCCTGGCCAGCTGCAGCTCCACCGGCGCTGGGGCCCTCAGCATTGTCAGGGGTGACTATGCACAAGATGACCCCGGCAGACGAGGTCCAATCCTTCCTCGAGATGTTCGAGGCGATGGCGGGGCCGTGTGCCTGACCGGCAGCAGAGTGGACGGTACGGCTCTTGCCTCTCCTGACGGGGGAGGCACAGACAGCGGCCTTGGGGCTGCCTCTGGGGACTAGACACGTCTACACAGATGTCAAGAGGGCCATCATGGACCAGCTGGGCCTGTCCCCCGAGGACCATCGCAAGAACTTCTGTGAGGTCAGGCTGAGGCCTGGGGACCGGCTCTTTGCGTTCGTGCAGCGCCTGAAGGACATGACGACCAGATGGCTGCAGCCGTGGAGCGCAGGAGGAGCACAGGCGGTGGTCGAGAAAGTGGTTGTCGATCAGTTTATGGAGAGTGTGCCGGCCAGGACGCTGGCGTGGGTCCGCTGCCACCGACCTGCGACGCTGGAGGCCGCCATCACCCTGGCAGAGGACCACCTCGCGGTCCATCCCAGCGGTCAGGGGGACGGCAGTCGGATTCTGGCTGTATGCTGTCTATGATTTACCAGAGTCTGGTTCGGCCCAGGGCATTGGTGGAGACTTTATGGATGAAAATTAAGTGTGTGCATGGGGATGTTCACGATTATCCAGTGGTGTCAGTGGAGATTATATACGGCGAAAAAAGCATAAAGTGAAGGTTGCTGTTCGCTCCTGCCTCACGCATCCCCTAATCTTGGGGACAGATACGGGGTTTCCAAAGTTAATGAGGCAGTGTGCGGCGATGCGTTCACGACTGACAGGGACATGCCGGATGTGTGCGGTGCTCAGCGTTCACGCGAGGTTGTCCGACACTGCAGACAGGGAGTGGGAATCGGCAGAGCCTCCTATGGAGACTCCACCAGTTCCCGGATTACACTCCATTGAGGATTTTCCACTTGAGCAGTCTCGTGATGATACTCTACGTGTTGCCTTTGACCAAGTGATACGAATTGATGGTCAGTTGGTGCGCCCTGACGCTGCACAGTCATATCCGCACTTTTCAGAGATTAGGGACAGGCTGTATAGAGTGAGTCATGAAACTCAAACAGGACAGGAAAACACCCAGTTGTTGGTGCCGAAAAGCTACCGGGAAATAATTTTCCAGGCGGCTCACTATAACCCTATGGATGGCCACATGGGATATGACAAAACACTGGACAGGATAATGACCTGATTTTATTGGCCGGGTATCCGGGGGGATGTGCGCCGCTGGTGTGCATCCTGCCCGGAGTGTCAACTGGTAAACCAGCCAGCTATTCCGAGGGCGCCTTTGCGTCCTCTACCATTAATGGAGCTCCCATTTGAACAAATTGGCATGGACCTCATCGGGCCATTTCACCGGAGCGCACGGGGATATCGTTTTGTGTTAGTCCTGGCGGATTATGCAACACGATATCCCGAGGCAGTGCCGTTGCGCAGCATTTCTGCAAAAAGTGTCGCACCCCTGGAGATGGGGGTAATAGAAGAGTCCAACAGTGCGTTGTGTAGCCCCATTGTTCTTGTGGTCAAGAAGGATGGATCTAGACGTTTCTGTGTGGACTATCGCAGGGTGATTGATGTGTCACAATTTGATGCGTACCCAATGACCCGGGTCGACAAACTCCTGGACTGACTAGGCACTGCGTGTTTTTTTATGACACTAGATTTAACCAAGGGCTACTGGCAGATTCCTCTCTCGCCAGAGTCCAAGGAAAAAACGGCCTTTTCCACTCCGTTTGGGTTATACCAATTCACCACACTTCCCTTTGGGTTGTTCGGTGTCCCAGCCACTTTCCAATGCCTCATGGACCAGGTGCTGCGTCCGCATGCTGCATATGCTGCTGCCTACCTCGATGATGTTATCATCCACAGCACCACCTGGGCGGAGCATGTGCAGCAGGTGGAGAGGGTGGTCAGGATTATCCAATATGGATAATAGTTTGTTCAGCGTCCTCCTCTCCACCACCTTTTCCAGACTGTCCAGTTTGCAGCCAATGATGGAGCCGGCCTTCTTAACCAGTTTGTTAAGTCTGTTGGTGTCACCGGCTCCAATGCTGCTCCCCCAGCAGACCACAGTGAAGTACAGTTCACTGGCCACAACAGACTGGTAGAACATCCCCAGCATCTTGCTGCACACATTAAAGGATCGAAGTTTCCTCAAGAAAAAGAGTCAACTCATCCCCTTCTTGTAGACAGCGTTGATGTTGGTCTTCCAGTTCAATCTGTTAGATACAGATCATTTAGTTGGGTTAACAGATACAGTTGCAGATAATAGTGTACTCACTCATCCCTAGTAGCTGTAATGTTAGTTAGCTAGTTATATAACTCATATATTTTTGCTTTAATTTTAAATAACATGACCATAATTGATCAAATATATACATTTAATTTGTACAGTAATTTGGAGATTAAAGGCCTGCCTTGTACAGCATTTTTGTCCCACATAAAATCATTATTGAACACATGGTCTTTGCACTTGTATTCCCCTATACAGTCTTTATAGTATACTTTAATTTCCTTGAATCAAGCTCAAATTCAGCCTCCATAATGTTTTGATTTTCTAATTGATGTGTGAGTCTGTGTAACTGTGCATGTTTCTGCCTCACTGAAATCAGTAAAAAGAAAAGAAATACGTACTGTGGAGGTTGAAGGTGCACTTATTAATGATAAATAAACCCTGATGATGTTATTATTGTGTTAGAAACTAATTTCCCCTTCTAAAATTAATCCTATTGATTCAGTTTAAACTGACAGTATATTATTGATATCAACATAGGTCTGCTTTGATTACATATATGTATGTTATATTATCAGCACATGTTGCATATTAAGAATATATAATATGGACTAGTTATTCAAGAATGGTGTCATTGCTTTTATTGATTCAACATGATTAAAAATGGTAAAGTGTTGCCATCTGATGGTGTGCAAGTATAGTGACCCTGAAAGCTGACTGGTTTTACTGGCTGTAGCTTCAGGTTTGAGATTAATTGCTTTTTAATGTAGTGATATTAGAGAGCAACTGATATGGCTTTTCAGGACCAATAGCAATTGTTGGTAATCTAGAACACCGATAAACTGATATGTGAAACTGAAATACATTTGCAGTAAAAATTTAAATCTTTACGTAAAAATTTTGAATTACAAATTCTAACACAAAACTTAATTGAAATGACTTTAAATAAATAAATACTGCCACTATGTAATCTTATTATGAAGGTATATTACAATTTGGGCTGTTTATTGTCCCCTCTGTTCTGCTGCGCTGTGTGTCTGTGTGAGCGACACACCGCCCTTCATGATACACAGAGCCAACAGAAGAGCAGCAGCACAGAAATTAGTGTGATTTTCAGTGACAGAAAAATGTATGAGCGACTCTCACACTGCCCTGAAATGAAGGGGTAGGAGGTCCCATTTGCAGGGCTGACCCCCACCGACCCCACCACCCCCACCCCCACACATAGTGGTCCGGGAAACACGGGATAACGAGTCAATATGGTGTGAGATTAACTTTTATGAAGCACAACATGTGTCGTTAAACTGTAAGAAGAACAAGTAAATATGACACGATTGTGGTTTTTTTTTCAACCTAAGCGTAGAGGACTGTGGTGTTTTTAACTTCTGCCGTGTCTACTGTCTGACTTTTGAAATACAGTCCTCTGACCTGCTGAGAACTTCTCTGTTACTGAAGCGAAGCAAGCTTCTTCTGTAGCCGAGTTCTCAGCATTGATTGGCCGTTACTCATCGGCCAGGCCGATAATCAGCCTTTATTTATACTGTGTTGTGTGTGTGTTTCAAATCACTGAGTGACAAATAACAGAAAAACTCATTTAAAAGAGAATCACTAGATTTTATTCAAAATCATGCTTTCATACATTGGTGCTCTAATAACAGGAGTCCATGATGCGCCTCATGCTCATGAACCTGGTGCCACTCATTCCCATGTCCCTGAAGCTCCTGTACTCTCCGGGCCTCATGTACATCATCCTGCCTCTGTACTGGGCCTGCTCGTACATCAGCCAATGGCCGTCCATCACGTTGCAGGACATGCAGTCATTCATGCGGTAACGATCCATCATGTTGTCACAGTCGTCCATCAGCTCGTTCATCTGACCTCCGAAGTTCTCCCTCTCGTAGATCCTCATCCTGAACTGGCCTCTGTGCTGTAAATTAAAAGGCATGAGAGTGAATCACAGAGATCTTTCTTCACGCAGCGTATTAATATAAAGGAAATAACAGGTTACATTACCATGGGGATCATGCGGCAAGACCTGATGCAGTCGCTCATGCCCATACGCTGGTAGTCAGAGTACTCGCCCCTCCTGACGAAGAACTGGTTTCCCATGTAGTTGGGACGGTCATAGACCATGAAGCAGCCGCTCTCCACCCTGCAGGAGTGACACCTGCTCAGGTAGGAGGACATGTCGGAGCAGTCGCTGCTGGTCTCATAGGAGCGACCCTGGAAGTTCCTGTCCTCGTAGAAGATGATCTGGAATAAAAAAAAACAAGAAAACCATCAGATGACACCACTGTACTGCAGATTTTTGGGAAATCCCCATTTTCTTCAGCTTTGAACCAGACTGAAATGTTAGAAGTGAAGAGATGAAGCTGCACACACCTTGCCCATGGTCATGGCTACAGTTGGAGATGTTTTGACTCAAAAGGACTGCACAGGTTTCTCGATGTCCCCCTGTTGCTTTTATACCTGACCTCGCACCCAAAGGATATATGACCCCATTGTTCAAATTCCTGACAGAGCAACATGGAGCAGAGGCCCCTGTGTACAGTTAAATTCAAAGGGACCTTCAACAGATTGTGATTTGCGGTGGTTGCATTTGTGAGAAGAGGCCCCGCTTTGTATTGTCTTTGCTGCTGAATAACAGGGAACGTGTTTTCCACAAACACCTTTCTTTCAAGGGCTCAATAAATGTTACCTCTCATGTATAAAAGGTAAAAGAATATATTTAAAAAAATAAATTTGGTTTTGGAAATTATTTGCATTACTTTACATGATCAATTAGCTCGCTAAAATTGAATGCAGAATTGAAAACGTGAACAACAAATACGTTTAACTTAGAATTAACTAAACTGACAGTCAGAGCTTAAAACTGTGTTTTACCAGGGATTAATTCATGTACATTATTTTAAAAACATGTTAATTTTTTTTTTAGATATTTCTGAAGGATAAGAGCATTTTACATTTCTTCCACCTGCTACATCGGATATGATGCTACCTCTCAGCTCTACTTTGATGGACTCCCACAACAATTTTCAATTGTTAAATCTGATGTCAAGTGACATGGGAGCACAATCCCTTGTTAAGATGTTGTAGTACTGTGTGGTCACCTCACTGGAGATCTTAAAGAGAAAGACCAGGATGACCTGAGATTGTTGGATTCTAACTTCAGACAGAATACAACTTGTGGTATTTGGCCCTAAAAACCTCAGAAACACAACCATATACTTAGACTGGATGGCATTGCCTTGGCCTCCAGCACTAATGTAAGGAGCCTTGGACTTATTTTTGACCAGGATGTCTTTTAATTCAAACATAAGGCAGGTTTTTATGACTGCCTACTTTCACCTGTGCAATATCATCA
Source organism: Embiotoca jacksoni (assembly GCF_022577435.1). NCBI lineage: Eukaryota > Metazoa > Chordata > Actinopteri > Embiotocidae > Embiotoca > Embiotoca jacksoni. Next base: position 962,974 of record NW_027185428.1, read on the forward strand.
AAATAAGGAACATCCTATCTCAAAGTTTCACTGAAAAAACATGCATTTGTTACTTCGTGTCAGGATCCCTGTCTGACCTTGTGTTTTTCCCTTTGTTTCCCTGATCTCCTTTCTCTGTGTGTTCTGTCATTCCCCTGTTTGTTTTGGTCTTCCATGTGCTCTGTGTTTCGGTCTGTGTCTGGAAGGTGTGGATTTCTCCACTGCCCGCCTCCAGACACCTCCCACTACCAGCCGGTGTTTGGCTGGCACAGCTGTACCTGATTCCACTAATCACCTCCTGGCTGTATATCTACCCCGGTCGCGCACTCCACCTTCGTCAGTCCATTCTGTCAGCTCGCCTGTTACTTGCCAGCCAGCCAGCCAGCCAGCCAGCCAGCCAGCCAGCCAGCCCGCCAGCCCTGTATTCTCAACGGCTTGACTTACCTGCTGTCCTGCATCGGTCCACAGAGACCACTCAGTCAACGAACTCTGAAGTCCTGTGTTGGTTCACGGAGGCCACCAGTTGACAAACTAGTGTCCAGCGTAGATCTTTGGAGATCACCTGTTCATAACCTGCCGCCTCACCCTGCTGCAGCAGCCCCCGACTCTTCACCTGCCGCCTGCTGCTGTGGTGACCGAGCACGGAGCCACTCCTCCGGCCCAGCCTGGACTACCCTGTCTGTGGACTGCGCAGACTCTGCTCCTAGTAAGACACTTTCCCACACACTGAGTGGACTCTGAACACCTCCAGTCTCTCAGAATTGACTTTATTGGCCAGGTACGTTTATACAGACAAGGAATTTGACTCTGGTTGTAACTTCTCTTTTATTGTGCAAAAACAGAAATAAATAAACAGTGATGGCCTGCGGATAAAAACTGTTTACAGTGCTCTGTAGCGCCTCCCAGACGGGAGGAGCTGGAACAGCGGGTGTCCAGGGGGGGATGATCTGCAGAGATGCTACCGGCCCATTTCTTGACTCTCTGTGTAGAAGTCCTGAATGGAGGGCAGGTCAGCACCAATGATGTTCTCTGCAGTCCTGACTGTCTGTTGTAGTCGGTTCCTGTTTGGTGGCCGAGTCAAACCAGATGGTGACGGAGGTGCAGAGAACAGACTGAATTATGGCTGAGTAGAACCGAATCAGCAGTTCCTGGGGCAGGTTGAGCTTCCTGAGCTGCAGCAGGAAGTACATCTGTTGCTGGGCTTTCTTGATGAGGGAGTTGATGTTCTGGGAGATTGTGGATCCCAGAAACCTGAAGGTTTCCACAGCAGACACTGTGTTATTGAGGATGGTGTTGGGGGGCTCCTCCTGAAGTTCACTGTCATCTCCACAGTGTTGGGTGGGTTCAGCTCCAGGTGGTTCTGACTGCATGAGAGAACCAGCTGTTCAACCTCCCGTCGAGGGAGAAGAGCAGTGAGGAGAGCACACACCCCTGGGGGGCGCCAGGGATGATGGTCCAGGTGCTGGATGTGAAGTTTCCTAGCCTCACCTGCTGCGTCCTGTCAGTCAGGACGTTTGTGATCCGCTGACACGGTGAGCTGGAAGAGCTTGGTGTGGCAGGGGGAGTAGGAGGTTGTTTGATATCCGGGTGGGTGAGAGAATTTGAAAGCTGCCTCCTCCCTCCTCCTTGGCCTGACGGAGCTGCCCGAGTTTTACCTTCAACCAGGGTTTGTCGTTGTATGTGCAGAAGGTTTTGGTCGACACACACGTCCTCACAGAAACTGATGTAGATGTCACAGTGTCGGTGAGGTCATCAAGTCTGTAGCTGCAGCCTCAAAAACACTCCAATCAGTGCAGCCAAAGCAGCCTGTAGTTCCAGCTGTGACTCATTGGCCCATCTTCTCACAGTCTTGACCACAGGCTTAACTGACTTTAATTTCTGCCTGTAAATTGGGATGAGATAAACTCTCCGCCTCCTTCTCCACTCTCTGAGGAAACTACGGCTTTCCATTCATTCATCTACCACACCTATAACAATAAAACTATCATTTACTTCATTCTAATTACACCTCTGTTTGCACTTGGGTCTGCATCCTGCAATCTCATAACACTTTGAGGCTGGACTTGTAGTTTTTTTTTTTTAATCAGAATATCCCAATAATTCCCTCCAGTTCATCCAAAATGCTGCAGCAGGAGCACTGATAGGAACTAGTACAAAGCCATCAATGACCAAGCTCTGTTGGGATAGTCGAGTACTGTGAGGTCTGTAAGAAAATGACAGAGTACTTTACTCTCAGATTGCAGGCCTATTTGTAGAGCCTTAACTTGTTTCTAGACTTGCCAAATTCTGACAGTACCTCCAACTGGCCTCAACTGCAGACCACTTGTAACCACGCCAGTTCCCGATCACCACATCTGGCAGCGTCACCTGCAAGATTGTGTAAGACCAGCCACCCAGAGCTGATGCAACAGTTGGTTTGCACAATGTCAAGTTTTAAAACTTTTGGGGAGACCCATTGCAGATGGATGAAGTAGACTTGGGGATCATAAGTTACTTGAGAATTTAATTTAATAATGATTGAAATCATGCAATGCACACCCCACATGGCAGGAGTCAAAAAGAATGAACAAAGGGTATATAGTGTGTGTATATATATATATATATATATATATAGAATGCAGTCAAATAGTCAAAGAATTACCTCCCAAGTCCTTTCCTAAGCGCTATCCTTTAACCCCCAGTGGAAAACATCATGAGATCAAGAAAAGATGAGGAGCAGGAGAGGGAAACTCAGACAGTCTTTGGGAGATGATGCTGAAAAACCCCTTTGACATTCAGCAGCGAGATTGAGCAAAACTGGTTGATATTGTCTGACTTTTCCTCTTTAGGGATCCAAACTCCCTCAGGTAACTCCACCATTGGCAACCCTCCACATACGCAATATCACCTTTTAAGATCTTCCATAAGTGTCGGAGGAGCACCGGGCAATGCTCAGACACTATGTAGGGTATGCCACTTGGCCCTGGCGCATCCTCAAACTCCTTCAGACTTGGCTCCCTCAAGCTGAAATCTTTGTTTGGAGGAGCTGGGCTGATGAGCACTTTGTTGGGTTAGAGCTCCTGTTCCCTCATTGGATTGCTCATGGTGTCGTATAGAAATTGGTTTACTTACTCTGCTGATGGGCACTGCTCTTGTCCTCAAGTAGCGTTTTAGTAAAGCCAAAGAAGTTGGGAAGGAATGCAGCAGCATCCTGGCTCTCTCCCTCCTCCTCCTCTTCCTGTGCTACTCGGCTCTGCAGAGACAAGCCATGTCATTCTGGCCTGATCGATCTGGAGGCTGCGTTGGTTCGTACACAACTGTCCCCAGCTGTATCTTACATTTGTAGTCATGATGTTTTTACATGGGTCAGTAGCCTTGTGTCTGTCCTATTGGTGATCCCCCTCTCAGCATCTCCTGGGTGTATAGTGGGTACGGAAAGTATTCAGACCCCTTTAAATTTTTCACTCTTTGTTTCATTGAAGCCATTTGCTAAAATCAAAAAAGTTCATTTTATTTCTCATTAATGTACACTCAGCACCCCATCTTGACAGAAAAAAACAGAAATGTAGAAATTTGTGCAAATTTATTAAAAAAGAAAAACTGAAATATCACATGGTCATAAGTATTCAGACCCTTTGCTCAGTATTGAGTAGAAGCACCCTTTTGAGCTCGTACAGCCATGAGTCTTCTTGGGAATGATGCAACAAGCTTTTCACACCTGGATTTGGGGATCCTCTGCCATTCTTCCTTGCAGATCCTCTCCAGTTCCGTCAGGTTGGATGGTGAACGTTGGTGGACAGCCATTTTCAGGTCTCTCCAGAGATGCTCAATTGGGTTTAGGTCAGGGCTCTGGCTGGGCCAGTCAAGAATGGTCACAGAGTTGTTCCAAAGCCACTCCTTTGTTATTTTAGCTGTGTGCTTAGGGTCATTGTCTTGTTGGAAGGTGAACCTTCGGCCCAGTCTGAGGTCCAGAGCACTCTGGAAGAGGTTTTCTTCCAGGATATCTCTGTACTTGGCCGCATTCATCTTTCCTTCAATTGCAACCGGTCGTCCTGTCCCTGCAGCTGAAAAACACCCCCATAGCATGATGCTGCCACCACCATGTTTCACTGTTGGGATTGTATTGGGCAGGTGATGAGCAGTGCCTGGTTTTCTCCACACATACCGCTTACAATTAACGCCAAAAAGTTCAATCTTGGTCTCATCAGACCAGAGAATCTTATTTCTCATAGTCTGGGAGTCCTTCATGTGTTTTTTGGCAAACTCTATGCGGGCTTTCATATGTCTTGCACTGAGGAGAGGCTTCCGTCGGGCCACTCTGCCATAAAGCCCCGACTGGTGGAGGGCTGCAGTGATAGTTGACTTTGTGGAACTTTCTCCCATCTCCCTACTGCATCTCTGGAGCTCAGCCACAGTGATCTTTGGGTTCTTCTTTACCTCTCTCACCAAGGCTCTTCTCCCACGATTGCTCAGTTTGGCTGGACGGCCAGGTCTAGGTAGAGTTCTGGTCGTCCCAAACTTCTTCCATTTAAGGATTATGGAGGCCACTGTGCTCTTAGGAACCTTGAGTGCTACAGAAATTATTTTGTAACCTTGGCCAGATCTGTGCCTTGCCACAATTCTGTCTCTGAGCTCCTTGGACAGTTCCTTCGACCTCATGATTCTCATTTGCTCTGACATGCACTGTGAGCTGTAAGGTCTTATATAGACAGGTGTGTGCCTTTCCTAATCAAGTCTAATCAGTTTAATTAAACACAGCTGGACTCCAATGAAGGAGTAGAACCATCTCAAGGAGGATCAGAAGAAATGGACAGCATGTGAGTTAAATATGAGTGTCACAGCAAAGGGTCTGAATACTTATGACCATGTGATATTTCAGTTTTTCTTTTTCAGTAAATTTGCACAAATTTCTACATTTCTGTTTTTTTCTGTCAAGATGGGGTGCTGAGTGTACATTAATGAGAAATAAAATGAACTTTTTTGATTTTAGCAAATGGCTGCAATGAAACAAAGAGTGAAAAATTTAAAGGGGTCTGAATACTTTCCATACCCACTGTATGTCTCAGAAGGCCTTTCCATATCTTGGGTTCTTCCTCACGAAGGACACAGGTTGGGGAGCTCTGTGCTGTCAACTGTCTTTCCAGTCGTCACCAAACTGTTCTTGGTTGTCACCCAGTTTGCTCCTGGGTGTCACTGGCTGGGCCAGACCTCAATGTGTAAGATAAATCCTCTGGATGCACTGGGACACATCATCATTGATGTGATAATAAAAAGATATCTCTACTGACAAAATTGAATGCTGAGATACATGTAAAAACATACACATTTTCCCTTGATGTAAAAGCTCATTTAAAAAATCTCTAAGTATTATCAAAGTAAATGATGACAGAACTGGATGACCTAGACTGTCCTGAAAAAACAAGATATACCATAAACGATTTGCCCCAACAATGACCAAGATGAGCTTAAAAGTGAAGGTACTGAAATGAACTTGAAAATAGTGCTCAAACGGTGAAAAGCATTATTTTGTACTTTTTCCTCTCATGCTCAATTGTAAAAAGAGATCTCAGTGTTGACGGAACACCTCTAAATGTAAGGTTATTTTTTATTACTGTTCTTTGTGATATCATTATAATGAAACCTCCAATGGCCAAGCAGGAACTCGGAAACACAACATGGAAGCAAACCCGAAGGCTAGAAAACAATTTTGGTCTATTTACCAGAGGAGCAATTCCCATTCAAGTGAGCAGGCAACATCACCAACACTGATATCCTCTTCTTCTTAATTCAATTCAATTTTATTTATATAGCGCCAAATCACAGCATAGGTTATTTCATGGCACTTAACACATTAAAGTCCTTACAGCAAGACTTTACAACATTATTGGGAGGCATGGTGGTGCAGTGGTTAGCATTGTCGCCTCACAGCAAAAAGGTTCGGGGTTCGAATCCAGTCCTGGGCCTTTCTGTGCGGAGTTTGCATGTTCTCCCTGTGCTTGCGTGGGTTCTCTCCGGGTTCTCCGGCTTCCTCCCATCATCCAAAAACATGCACCTCAGGTCAGGTTACCTGGCGCCGCGCTAGTGGCAGCCTGTTGCAGCAGCTCCCCCCCTGAGAGCCCCCCCTGCTGTAGTGAAGAAATTTCCCCTCGGGGATTAATAGAGTACTATTAAAAAAAAAAAAAAATTATACAGAGAAACCCAACAATTCACACATAAACTAGGAGGGAAAAAAAATAAATCTTCTTTTTAAGGGAGAAAAACCTCCAACAGAGGGAAGGAAAAACTCCCTTTAACAGGAAGAAACCTCCGACAGAACCAGGATCAGAGGTGGGCGGCCATCTGCCTTGATCGGTTGGGGTGAGAGGAGAGCAGAGAGAGAAAAGGACAGCATAGAGATAGAAGAGAAGAACTGTTGGTGGAGACGACAAGCGCAGAGACATGCAGCTCCATGACGGGACATCTGGAAAAGAAAACAGAAACTACACGAGTGAAGGAACTGAATGGAGACAACAGATAATAAGAAGAAACTATGGGTGTTGGACTTGGGCTCCTGCTAGTACAAAGCCAATATGTGTAAGCCCCCAGTCCTGCGTGTTCTTTAATGAGGCAATAGGAGAAGATGTCAGGCTTCAAGGTGTTTATTTAACAGCCGCAGAATAATCAGTTTACAGAGATCTGGGTCCAGACTATGTTTCCCTGACCGCAACAAAGTGTGTCAGTTCATGAAGTCTGACTGACTGTCTCTCCCTGACCCAGTCTTTTTGTAGTACAAAAACACAGTGCCATGTGCAGTTGAGCTGCCCTCTGTTGATTTGTTGAGGGGGGTCGTCTTTAGCAGCTTGGTCCTGTTTTATGACTCAGAAGAGATAAGAAAAATAGGAGGTGAAACTAACGGTTGTAAATCAACCGTTCCATACCGTACCCGGTGTCCTTGTTGTTTTGCACAGCAGTATGCTGACCACATCAGTATTGCTGACCTATATAGGCACAGCCTGTTGCATACGCCTGAGGAGTAACAATTGATTAATATGAGATTGCACATAAGAAATATAATATGGCATACATATATTGTATTATTGTAAGCAAAGACTAGCATATAATAGCACAGGGAGAGAAAAAGATGGTGAGGTATGAGTCAGTTAAAGAGTAGGAGGAAAGAAAAGAAGCTCAGCATGTAACGAGGTCCTCCAGCAGCCTCGGCCTATAACAGCATAACTAAGGGTTGGTTCAGGTCTACCTGAGCCAGCCCTAACTATAGGCTTTATCAAGAAGGAACGTTTTGAGTCTAATCTTAAAGCTAGAGAGGGTTTCTGCCCCTCCAACACAAACTGGGAGCTGGTTCCACAGGGGAGGAGCCTGAAAACTGAAGCTCCGCCTCCCATTCTACTTCTGGAAACTCTAGGAACCACAAGTAGACCAGCGTACTGAGAGAGAAGTGCTCTGCTGGGATTATATGGTTCTATAAGATCTCTAAGATATGATGGAGCCTGGTCATGTAGAGCTTTGTAAGTCATCAAGAGAATTTTAAATGCTATTCTTGATTTCACAGGAAGCCAGTGAAGAGAAGATAAAACTGGAGAAATATGATCTCTCTTGCTAAATCCTGTCAGTACTCTTGCTGCAGCATTTTGGATCAGCTGCAGGTTTTTAATGAGTAATGTGGACATCCTAACAACAAGGAATTACAAGAATCTAGTCTAGAAGTAACAAACGCATGGATGAGTTTTTCTGCATCACGCTGAGGAAGGATTTTCCTGATTTTATTAATATTACGTAGATGAAAGAAAGCAGTTCTGGAGATTTGTTTTATATGGTGTCTAAAGGACAAATCCTCATCAAAGATGACTCCAAGGTTCCTCACAGTTTTACTGGAGGCCAAGACAACGTCATCTAGAGTAACTACGTGATTACAGAAAGAGTTTCTGAGGTGTTTAGGACCAAGTACAAGAACTTCTGTTTTGTCTGAATTTAGAAGCAGGAAGTTTTTGGTCATCCAGGCCTTTATGTCTTTTAGACAGGCTTCAAGTGTTACTAACTGATTAGTTTCATCTGGTTTTATAGAAAGATATAGCTGAGTGTCATCTGCATAACAATGGAAGTTGATGCAGTGCTTCCTGATGACATCTCCTAATGGAAGCATGTACAAAGTAAAAAGTATTGGGCCTAACACTGAGCCTTGTGGAACTCCATAACTAACTCTTGTTTGTCTGGAAAACTCATTGTTGACATGGACAAACTGGAATCTATCTGATAAGTAGGATTTGAACCAGTCTAATGCAGTTCCTTTAATCCTCGTAATGTCTTCTAATCTCTGTAATAACATCGTATGATCAATCGTATCAAAAGCAGCACTGAGGTCCAGAAGAACAAGTACAGAGACGAGTCCATTATCTGAGGCTAATAAAAGGTCGTTAGTAACTTTCACCAGAGCTGTTTCTGTGCTATGATGAACTCTAAAGACTGAACATCTTCAAACAGATCATTCCTTTGTAAATGATCACAAAGTTGATTTGCAACAACTTTTTCAAGGATTTTAGAAATAAACGTCAGGTTGGAAATTGGTCTGTAGTTTCCTAAAACAGCTGATCAAGAGTCTGCTTTTTAAGTAAAGGGTTAATTACAGCCACTTTAAAAGCCTGCGGTACATAGCTGGTTACAATAGATAGGTTGATCTGATCTAATGTGGAAGTATTAATTAAAGGGAAGACTTCCTTAAAAAGTTTAGTTGGGATGAGATCTAACAGACAGCTAGAGGATCCAGATGAAGAAATAATTCTAGTTAACTCAGAGAGCTCAACAAAAGAGTGTTAGGATTCCTGTCTGTTCCTAGTGTGTTTTCCCCTGTTTAACCCCCGATCACCTCTCCTCCGGTGTCCTGTCATTCCCCTGTCTGTTTTTTCCTCCGCAGTACCCTCCTCTGAGTACTGCCCACTGCCGCGCCTCTCTCTGGCAGCACAGCTGTGCTGCATTCAGGTGATCACCTCCGGCTGCTACTAATACCCCGGTCTCCTGCCTTCCCAGTGTCAGTTCGTCTGTTGCCTACCCAACATCCCGTCCCGTAAGTCTGTCCGTCTCCCTGTCTGAGATTCCGGTTCTGACCCCATCTGTTTCCTGCCGTTCAGTGTGGAGCCACGGGCATCACCTGAACGAAGAAGATTCCAGATCGTTCCAAGGAGATCATCTGCTGCAATCCTGTGTCGAGCTTCGAGCGTCACACAGTTGACCCTGCCTATTCCATCCAGTGTCGAGCCATGGGTATCACCTGCACGAAGAGACCTTCCAGTTTCCTCGGAGATCAGCTGTCGAAGGTTTGGCTATCCTGTGTCGAGTCGCGGACGTCACACAGTCGATCCAGCCAATCAGCTGCGCTGGTGGAGAAGACTCGGGATTCCCCAGGCCGCCGTCCGACTACTCACGTGCTGAGGAGAACCCTGGGATTCCCTCGGTGAACAACGCCCCATGCTGGCCGCCTGCCTGTTCGTCAGCCTGCCAGCTGCATCGCGGAGTGGAGTTGCGCGGACCCACGCAAACGAACTCGGACTGTTTGTGTGCATCCTGTTTGTTACCCAGACTGAGGAGAAATAAAGAGCTTGGTTCACCAGAGATTCTGCTGTTGTCTGCGTTTGGGTTCGTTGGAAATACACCTCACAACAGGAGAGAAATGTTCCAAGTTTACATCTGGTCCTACAGTTGCTTTCAGGGCGGCTGTGCTTAACATCACATCAGTGATGGTGTCAGGAAGGGTCGACCCGATTCTCTCCCTGATAGTAAGAATTTTATTAGTAAAGAAGTTAATGAAGTCATTACTGCTGAGAGCTGAAGGAATAGAGGGCTCAACAGAACTGGGACTCTTTGTCAGCCTGCTACAGTGCTGAAAAGAAACCTGGGGTTGTTTTTGTTGTCCTCTATTAATGATGAATAATATAAAGTTCTGGTCTTACGAAGAGCTTTCTTATATAATATTAGACTATACTTCCAGGCAGGTGAAATTCTTCTAAATTAGTGGAACTCCATTTCTTTTTAAGTTGTAAGTACAAAAATCTACTGTAGTATTAGAGGTGAATTGCTATTTAATTAGATAGCTGTTGGCAGGCAATAGAGAATAGCTGGCTTGCTAAACCTATTTTGTTCTTTTGGTATTTTTGCACTTAACAACAGGTTGATCTGCATGTGATAAAATGACATTGTCATATAACATTATATTCATACATATGAACCACTTGATCATCATCAGCACCTGAGTTACACACATTTTTGTAAGTGCTGATCTGTTCGCACAGCATTTTCACCGTGGACATTTATCAGAGGCTGAACATCAAATTTTTTTTTTGATTTATACACTTTATTAATCCCCGAGGGGAAATTTCTTCGCTACAGCAGGGGGGCTCTCGGGGGAGATGCTGCAGCAGGCTGCCACTAGCGCGGCGCCAGGTAACCTGACCTGAGGTGCATGTTTTTGGATGATGGGAGGAAGCCGGAGAATCCGGAGAGAACCCACGCAAGCACAGGGAGAACATGCAAACTCCGCACAGAAAGGCCCAGGACCGGATTCGAACCCGGAACCTTTTTTGCTGTGAGGTGACAGTGCTAACCACTGCACCACCGTGCCGCCCAAATTTTGTGACAAACTCTAGAAATAGTCAATGGAGACCCTCAAAATGTTTCAGGAAGCCCACAGCAATGAAGCAATGAGCCAGACGCGGTGTTTTGAGTGACATTTGCATTTCCAAAGGGGAATGTCTCCGGAAAAAGCGCATCTGGTCAGGAGAACCATTTTGTTTGACATTTACAGGGCTGTTCACTGTGAATTTGTCCCCGAGGGTCAGATTGTCAACACTGTGATATCTACTGTGACAATCTGAGTAAAAACATTCAGAGCAAATGACCTGTGTTGTGGCACTATGGCAACAGGGTTCTCCAACATGACAACAGACCCGCTCACAGCGCAGTTGTAGCTCCCCATCACCTGATGCACCAGGACCGCTGCCCACGGAAGCAAAGGTAACTCGGTGCTGATTTTGATCAAGCGGCGAAACTTGGAGGGACTTACTCACAATGGGTACATTTGCAGGCAAGAGGAGCCGTCTCTGAACTTATTGATCCACCTTCATACGTCACATCTTGCCATGTCTGTTAAGTTCTCTGTATTTTTTTTTTTCTAGTTTCAGTTTAGTTTAATTTCCTGTTTTATTTTGAAATACTCGCCACTCTCATTTCAGACATCTTCACGGTCCCTTGTGTTCACCACCTTTGTGATTGTTTTGCACCTGTGTCCGATTATCTCGCCGCCAATATGTGTCCTTCCCCTCTGTCTTTGCCAGGTCGTCGTAGTTTCCATGCTCTTCATTCCAGTGGTTTTCCTTGTGAGTTGTCCTGTGTGTGTGTGTGTGTGTGTGTGTGTGACCTGTGTTTTTGCCTCTTGCCTGCTCCTTTGTGTACCTTTACTCAGTTGGACTGCTACTTTGGTTTTTGATTCCCTGGACTATGTTTTTGACTCTATGGAACTCGCCTTTGTACTTTTGCTCAGTGTTATCATTTATCAGTGTAGCCAATGTTCTCCATAGAGACCTGAATAATATTTTAATTAAACAAATTTTACATTTGAAAAGACAAACTTTTGGTGTTTTACTTGAAACTGAAATCATCACCCTCGTGACAACCATGTTGTCAAGGCAACCAACATGGTGGCGCGTTTTCAGATGCAACGGCCCATCTATGTCCTGATACTGTGGTGTTTGACTGTGTCATCGTTGTGTGCATGTAAAAGGTTGTCGTGTTTGTTGGGACAACAGTACAGTCATCGGTTTCTGCTGCAGAAATGGGAATAAAAAGCATTTATACACGAACAGTGTGACTCAGTGAGTCATCTGTGACAAGGAGGAACCCCGGAAGCACTCACCTGCTACATCTGTTGTTGCACTACGTTGTCTGTTTTAATTAGGGCCTGAGCACCGAGAATCGGTGTGAAAGCCCGATTGTATTTCGTAAAAATGTTCTACTTCTTCTTCTTACATAAAGTGATTTGCCTTTTTAGAAGCTTTATCTTATTCAAAAACTCATGAAAGTGGATACACATTTGTCTCCCGGTGAAAAATTTCATATTCTAGTGGAGTTGCGAATGGGCGCGGCCAAACGGCTTGAGAGCGCCCCCTAAAGAGATGCCCCGGCGGCCACATTTACCTAAATTCACCAAATCCGGTGGACACGTGTATCACACCTAGACGCACAAAAAAGTTACATTGCACCATTACGTCAACTCGACAGGAAGTCCACCATTTTGAATTTAATCGCCATTTTGGGCGATTCGTACACGTCGTAGTTTGTCGAACTCCTCCGAGGGATTTTGTCCGACCGACTTGAATTTAGGTTCTATGGATAGAAAACATGTTTGGGATTAAAAGTTGTATAAATAATTCGTTTTCATGGATGTGTGTGCCCGTAGCATGGTGGCTATTTTGAGTGTCTCGCCATGAAACTACGAGTTGCTTTAAATCTTATGTACATGGACCGACCTTCTCCAAACATCACAGGTATGATAACAGCCCCACCCTGAAGACCCCTGTGGGGTAATATTCGCTCATAGTCATAGCGCCCCCTGTTGGCCACTGGAAATGACACTTTTCATACTTTCACATTCGACATCGAGCTGGTTGATCACATGAACGTAAAGTCGGGTCACAATAACCTAAACATGTAGTTGATGATATATTGAGACATTCGTTCGACTTTGTCAATGGGCGTCGCCGTGATGATGTGGCAAAGTTTGATGTCTCGCCGTGACACAGGAAGTTGATGTTTAAGGTCAAAGGATGCTTCAAACCTCACGAAAAAGTGTCACATACATCCGGCGTGGTGAGACCATACATCTGATGTGTTTTGCAAGTCGGTGTGGCCAAACGACTCGCCAGCGCCCCCTGCTGGAGACAGGAAACGAGTCAAAAATAGCAACTTTAAGCGGGTATACGCGGTCCCCCGCGCGCTGCACGTCGGGGAGAGGCGTCTTCGGGGAGGCGGCGCGCCGGAGTGCGAGGGCCCGTACATCACTGCTTACCGTTTTAATTTTTCATGAAAATGTACTTCTTTTTCTCCTTACGTAAAGTGATTCGCTTTTTTGGAGGCTTTATCATATTCAAAAACTCATGAAAGTGGATACACATATGTCTCCCGGCGAAAAATGTCATATTCTAGTGGAATCGCGAGTGGGCGTGGCCACACGGCTCGAGAGCGCCCCCTAAAGAGATGCCCCGGCGGCCACATTTACCTAAATTCACCAAATCCGGTGGACACGTGTATCACACCTAGACGCACAAAAAAGTTACATTGCACCGTTACGTCAACTCGTCAGGAAGTCCACCATTTTGAATTTAATCGCCATTTTGGGCGATTCGTACACGTCGTAGTTTGTCGAACTCCTCCGAGGGATTTTGTCCGACCGACTTGAATTTAGGTTCTATGGATAGAAAACATGTTTGGGATTAAAAGTTGTATAAATAATTCGTTTTCATCGATGTGTGTGCCCGTAGCTTGGTGGCCATTTTGAGTGTCTCGCCATGAAACTATGAGTTGCTTTAAATCTTATGTACATGGACCGACCTTCTCCAAACATCACAGACCCACAGATAACAGTCCCGCCCTGAAGACCCCTGTGTGGTAATATTCGCTCATAGTCATAGCGCCTTCTGTTGGCCACTGGAAATGACACTTTTCATACTTTCACATTCTACGTCGAGCTGGTTGATCACATGAACCTAAAGTCGGGTCACAATAACCTAAACATGTAGTTGATGATATGTTGAGACATTCGTTCGACTTTGTCAATGGGCATCGCCGTGACGATGCGGCAAAGTTTGATGTCTCGCCGTGACACAGGAAGTTGATGTTTAAGGTCAAAGGATGCTTGAAACCTCACGAAACGTGTGACATACATCCAGCGTGGTGAGACGATACGTGTGATATGTGTTTTGCGAGTGGGCGTGGCCAAACGGCTCGCTCACCGTGACACAGGAAGTTGATAGTTAAGGTCAAGGGATGCACGTCAGGGGGATGGCTTCAGGGATGCGGCTTCGGGGAGAGGCCAAACGGCTCGCCAGCGCCCCCTGCTGGAGACAGGAAACGAGACAAAAATAGCAACTTTAAGCGGGGATACGCAGTCCCTCGCGCGCCGCAAGTTCGGGGAGACGGCTTCGGGGAAATGGCTTTGGGGGAGACGGCTTCGGGGGGACGGCTTCGGGGAAATGGCTTTGGGGGAGACGGCTTCGGGGGGACGGCTTCGGGGAGGCGGCTTCGGGGAGGCGGCGCGCCGAAGTACGAGGGCCCGTACATTACTGCTTTCAGTTTTAATTATTTTTGTTTTGTTGCATATTTATGCTTTTCTTGTTTTGTCTTTTTTATTTGCACACAGTGGGACGGAGAAAGTTTTTTTCAATCCATCTGTATGTCTGTATGTCATATGGTGGATTGACATTAAAGAAGTTGAAGGTGAAGTTACTTTTTGATTTTCCAGTTACGAGAGTCTCCCGTGCTTCTTAAATATGTGCATCATTTTTAAAGGCCAGTTCATGTCAGTCGATTTCATTTAAATATTCCTTATTTAAATACTCATCCAAGTGTGCTGTGCACTCCTCATGGTTTGTGCTTGAATCAGCCAAAAATGGTAAAATGCTACATATAACAAGTAAAACTGCACTTTTCTCCTCCCTGTGTAATACTGCTAAAAGTGCATTAGATAATTCCATAATTCCATATTTAAAGCCAGTTTCATTTATATAATTTTTTTTTGTCAAAATTTCAATCAGCAACAGCTACAACATCAGCTATAACTACAAATTTACTTCATTCTACAGAAGAAGCATAAATGCCTTTTGATATACTGATATACCTTAACTATATATGTTTTTGAATAATCACAAGCATCTTAGATTTAAAATAATTATAACATTTGAGGTCATGAAACCAATCAGCAGATCTCGTTTTCCATTGAGTTTTCTAATTTTGCATTCAAATACAATATAGAAACACACAAAAAAAAATCAAGTTAATAGATAACCAACATCACAATTAATGTAGGGCATGTTAAATATGAAAATGTTTTATTTCTGTGGTCAGATTTAAATAAAACAGATTTGTCTATAAGGCTAACAGAGGTCAGTGATACGTCTGATGGAGGTGAATCTCATTCCATCATATCCCATGTCCCTGAAGCTCTTGCACTCTCCGGGCCTCAAGTACATCATCCTGCCTCTGAAGTTGGGCTGCTCGTACATCAGCCAGTGGCCGTCCATCACATGGCACGACTGGCAGTCGGATATTTGGTAACGGTCCTGGATGTTGTCACAGTCGTCCATCAGCTCGTGCATCTGACCTCCAAAGTTCTCCCTCTCGTAGATCCTTACTTTGTAGGATCCTTTGTGCTGTTATAAGACAATACACTGATGAGTCAATTTGATGGACATCTTTTAGTTGCCAAATTACGTGAGAGACATACTTTGTATTTCTGTATATCTGAATGTCTTGCTGTCTGAGTGCCATACCATGGGGATCATTCGACAGGACTTGATGCAGTCACCAAAACCCATATGCTGGTAGTCAGAGTATTCTCCCCTCCTCAGGAAATACTGCTGACCCATGTAGTTGGGATGGTCGTAGACCATGAAGCAGCCACTCTCTACCTTGCAGGAATGGCACCTGCTCAGGTGGGAGGACATGTCAGAGCAGTCGCTGCTGGTCTCATAGGAGCGACCCTGGAAGTTCTTGTCCTCGTAGAAGATGATCTAGAATCCAAGAGAGCAAACAGAACTCGATTACCAATCTTAAACCTGATGGAAATAGTTCTCGCTATTGAATCTTACGACCAAATTACTGCATCTATGTAGCCTTTGTTTTTTGCTTTCAATGTAGCAAAATGCGCTTTTGGACCGAACAAACCAAAAGATCGAAGAAGTATTGGAGGAAGTACCCCCTTTTTGTGATTGGCTCACTGCTTTATCTTGCAGTCAAACAGACCTTTCAATTGTGGGAACTGCAGCCGTGACATCACTCACAGTAATTCTACCTGACGGAGCACGGTAGTAGCTGGTATACCAGTGCACCAGTCAACTGACTGGTGCACTGGTATACCAGTATCTTCAATCTAACTAGATTGTTTGACCTAATATGGGACTTTGCTGGTGTATTACCTCGTTAGCTTGGATCAGAACTGACATCAAAGTCCCACAATCACTTCGTCAAACTAACCAATTGAAGCACACTAGAAACCCGCTTGTTCTATCTGGTAAAATTTTTGTTTTTGTGAAGGGAGTTTGGAGGCTTTGAAGACAGCAGTATACTGGCATAGTTTCTTGTTGGACAGCAAGGTAAAACAGTGAATATATTCTATATCTAGCATGCTCTTCAATTGAGACATACAGTGGTGTGAAAAAGTGTTTGCCCCCTTCCTGATTTCCAATTTTTTTTGCATGTCTGTCACACTTAAATGTTTCAGATCACCAAACAAATTTAAATATTAGTCAAAGATAACACAAGTAAACACAAAATGCAGTTTTTAAATGAAGGATTTTATTACTAAGGGAGAAAAACAATCCAAACCCACATGGCCCTGTCTGAAAAAGTGTTTGCCCCTTCCTGTTAAAACATAACTTAAATGTGGTTTATCACACCTGAGTTCAATTTCTCCAGTCACACCCAGGCCTGATTACTGACACACCTGTTCTCAATCAAGAAATCACTTCAATAGGACCTGCCTGACAAAGTGAAGTAGACCAGAAGATCCTCAGAAGATAGACATCATGCTGAGATCCAAAGACATTCAGGAACAAATGAGAAAGAAAGTAATTGAGATCTATCAGTCTGGAAAAGGTTCTAAAGCCATTTCTAAAGCTTTGGGACTCCAGAGAACCACAGTGAGAACCATTATCCACAAATAGAGAAAACATGGAACAGCGGTGAACCTTCCCAGGAGCGGCCGGCCGACCAAAATTACCCCAAGAGCGCAGCGACGACTCATCCGAGAGGTCACAAAAGACCCCACAACAACATCCAAAGAACTGCAGGCCTCACTTGCCTCAGTTCAGGTCAGTGTTCATGACTCCACCAGAAGAAAGAGACTCGGCAGAAATGGCTGCATGGCAGAGTTCCAAGACGAAAACCACCGCTGAGCAAAAACAACATTAAGGCTCATCTCATTTTTGCCAGAAAACATCTTGATGATCCCCGAGACTTTTGGGAAAATACTCTGTGGACTGACAAGACAAAAGTTGAACTTTTTGGAAGGTGTGTGTCCCGTTACATCTGGCGTAAAAGTAACACCGCATTTCAGAAGAAGAACATCATACCAACAGTAAAATATGGTGGTGGTAGTGTGATGGTCTGGGGCTGTTTTACTGCTTCAGGACCTGGAAGACTTGCTGTGATAAATGGAACCATGAATTCTACCGTCTACCAAAACATCCTGAAGGAGAACGTCCGGCCGTCTGTTTGTGACCTCAAGCTGAAGCCAACTTGGGTTCTGCAGCAGGACAATGATCCAAAACACACCAGCAAGTCCACCTCTGAATGGATGAAGAAAAACAAAATGAAGACTTTGGAGTGGCCTCGTCAAAGTCCTGACCTGAATCCTGTTGAGATGCTGTGGCATGACCTTAAAAAGGCGGTTGGTGCTGGAAAACCCTCCAATGTGTCTGAATTACAACAACTCTGTAAAGATGAGTTGGCCAACATTCCTCCACAGCTGGAAAAGACTCATTGCAAGTTATCACAAACGCTTGATTGCAGTTGTTGCTGCTGAGGGTGGTCCAACCAGTTATTAGGTTTAGGGGGAAACACTTTTTCACACAGGGCCATGTGGGTTTGGATTGTTTTTCTCCCTTAATAATAAAAACCTTCATTTAAAAACTGCATTTTGTGTTCACTTGTGTTATCTTTGACTAATATTTAAATTTGTTTGATGATCTGAAACATTTAAGTGACAAACATGCAAAAAATAAGAAATCAGGAAGGGGGCAAGCACTTTTTCACACCACTGTATATTTTTAGTGGGCCTTTTTTAGGTGGCTAAAATACGTTTTTGTATTAGCTAGCTGCTTTTCCAAGCTAGGGACGTACCGACTCCCATCCACTCCTGTTAATACACTGACTACAGATAAGTACCACACACAACCTCACATCCAACAATCCAAAGTGTCCTTTTAACGTTAGCCTTAAAAAACTAAATATATCAAAGACAAATGGACAGTTGTTATTGTATGTTGCACCAAAGAGATGTTGCCAACTGCTAGCCAGCTTATGACGTCTCAGCCTTTTGTATTGGCAGCGCCACTGCAAACCTCATAAAGCTACATCATCTTTTGGGAGCTCCCCGGTGGGTATGTCCTCTCCGAAATGCACTTGATTAAATACATTACATTACATTACATTTCATTTAGCTGACGCTTTTATCCAAAGCGACTTACAATAAGTGCATTTCAACCATGAGGGTACAAAACCAGAACAACAGGAATCAAGAAAATACAATTTCTTCAAGAAATACAATAAATTAATGACAAGAACTAAATGTGCACAAACATCACAGGAGCAACAATTATGGTAAAATATCTATTAGGAAATTACCTTGCCGTGCATGGTGGCTGAGAGATTGAGTGAGGCTATAGCGATCCCATCCCGGATTCAACTCTTTTTTTATACCCAACGTGACATCCAAACAATCACTGGCACTATTGTACAGAGTCCATGAGTCAGCAGCATTCAACGTTAGTTCCTCTGTTTGTGAATGCTGATAGGAAAGTTGTTTTGCATCCAGTCACAGGCTCAATCATTCTAGATCAAATGGCTCCCATATAATTTACATCCGTGATTACCTTGGATATGATTGAACTTCCATGTTTTGTAGCAATATATTGAAAAAACAAAAACAGAAGTACATCTGAATCTGAATCACTTAAATTTCAGGGATTTTGGTTGTTGTTGTTGTTGTTGTTGTTGTTTTTGTTGATGCTGGACTTTCTCCTCCTGGTTTTGAACAAAAAAATACTTTCAAGTTACTCAGCGTTTCTAAAGGTGTGCATTAATTCTGTGAATACTGCAGCAAATATCTTTGATTAATGACAAACTACCCGTTTTATGACGTTATCTGCTGTTTTTACAGACACACACACACACACACACACACACACACACACACACACACGACCTGCCCATGGCATCAACTGTTTGCATAATTACAATAGCCACCTGTTTGCTGCTTTTCACTGAATCAGATTTAAGGATGTTGATTAATTTCTTGCATTTCTGCATTTTACTACTATATTTTATTTCTTAAACTGCACTATAACTTTCATTCTATTTTTAGCTACTTTCATGTTTTAATAACTGTTTTTAATGTTTTAATAACTGTTCTTAATTGTTTTTAAATGTCCTTTTCTTTTGCCTGATGTTTTGATGCTTTTAACGGTTCTATATGAAGCGCTTTGAATTGCCTTGTTGAAATGTGCTGTACAAATAAACTTGCCTCGCCTTACTTTGTGCAATGCGTGTAGCGGCTTACAACTTGCATTCAATATACTTTTTATAATTCATTGTGGAATAATTTTAGTTCAGTATGGGGCAGAATAATTGTCAGTGAAGCATGTCTTAATGAAGTTTGAATCTTTATGACTTGGTTATATAAATTAAAAATAATAACAGTGGTTAAGGTTTTAGATAAAATCAATATACCAGCAAAAGTTTCACAACCACTTAGCTTATTCTCTGTGTTCAGTTATACAGTATATGCCGTTTCTCTCAATAGCTTCATAACCTGTTAAATTAGATGAATCACTGTTTGTAATGTCTCTTAAATTCAAATAAAATTATGATTTCAGTATGTCAAAATAAGCAAATGTATTGGCTACAGGTAGATACCCGCAAATATTTGTGGTGTCTTATGTTTTATGACATTTTCTGCTGCAGAATACTGTTTTTTTTATTAACATAATTCTTCAATGCTTTTGTGATTATGTACATTTTCACACAGTGTTGTTCATATGATGTTATGAATATAATTGTTCTTCTTTTTCCTGTGAAATGTGTCAAGATAACAATTTTGCTGTAAAGCTGTGAATGTACTGGTTTGGACACCTCTTTATCTATTATTGTATTTTATTCTGTGTTCTACAGAAAAGACAAAAGAACAGAAAAAAGCCACAGGTTCAAGATTTTGTTTCACTTTTTATTTCAAAATGAAAATGTCTAGCACATGTCCATGATGCGCCTCATGCTCATGAACCTGGTGCCGCTCATTCCCATGTCCCTGAAGCTCCTGTACTCTCCGGGCCTCATGTACATCATCCTGCCTCTGTACTGGGCCTGCTCGTACATCAGCCAGTGGCCGTCCATCACGTTGCAGGACATGCAGTCATTCATGCGGTAACGATCCTGGATGTTGTCACAGTCGTCCATCAGCTCGTGCATCTGACCTCCGAAGTTCTCCCTCTCGTAGATCCTCATCCTGAACTGGCCTCTGTGCTGTTTTAAAGAAACATGGCAACAAAATAATTAATTTAAGAAATAGATGAATTTTAAAAGGGTATTATGAAGAAGTAAGAGCAACTTTACAGTGTGTTTTATACCTACCATGGGGATCATACGACAAGACCTGATACCACTGCTCATTCCCATCATGTTCTGGTAGTCAGAGTACTCGCCCCTCCTCATGAAGAACTGGTTTCCCATGTAGTTGGGACGCTCATAGACCATGAAGCAGCCGCTCTCCACCCTGCAGGAGTGACACCTGCTCAGGTAGGAGGACATGTCGGAGCAGTCGCTCATGCACTCATAGGAGCGACCCTGGAAGTTCCTGTCTTCATAGAAGATGATCTGAAAAACACAGAGAATGTACCTTTACTTTGATCTATATTCTGTATCGATTACAACATTTATAGTTTTTACAATTAAGATTTTAATGTGTTCTGAAGCTTACCTTGCCCATGCTCATGTCAGTGGTGGACATACTTGTAGGTGAGCTGCTGCTGCTGCTGTTGCTACTGCTACTGCTGTTCAGTGTGGTACAACCCTTGCTTTTATACCTGACTGAAACCTACAGGGTCAGAGGGCCCCCATTGTTTAAACCCCTGACCCAGCAACATGGTATAGAGCGCTGTATTGGCCTGTGGTAGTGTGTCATACAATCACATAACTTGGCCCTCAAAGACTTTAGAAATTGTTTGCCTTTGACAATGTTTCGCAAAGCCTATTTTCTCATTCATTACCGTTTCAGTGTATTATCTAGAGGCAGTGTAATTAAAATGTTGAATTTACATCCTGTCTTAGGTTTTTGTAAATATTTGTATTATTAGTTGGGCACTGCAACTAAAATGTATTGTTTAAATAGTAGATTGTATTACAGAATCTAATGTGGATTTTATTTTGGAAAAAAATAACTTAGAAACTGAAAAAATGAGAGACTTTTTTCAGACAAAAAAAAAATGTGTACATAATAATATGCCTCAGGTCATTTAATCAACAAAGTATTAACGTGTTTGGATGCATAACATATTGAAAAATCGGCTAACAATGTCTGGTATTTTATTAACACTTTGTTTCGATTATTTGGATATTATCCGCAATATGGACTTGCGATTGTGAGTATATTGCAGTGTTTTTGTGTGGCCTCTACTTGCTACACCTGTTTATATCACTTATATGGACATATACACAGTAGAAATATACAGTATGTTGTCAAACTGATATCTGAGTTTTTCGGTTTGCTTACATTTACCTATTAGAATTAAGAGTAGTGAGGCTCTTTTATTCGTGAATTAACGTTCATGACAACCATAGTCAATTCTGAAACACTATAACAGGACATTGCTGTGTATATTTAATTATGCATATTATTCCTACATGTGAACACGTTTGGTAGTTAAATTCAAGCGTTTTACCAATCTGCCTTGTTAAAAATTAACAGTTTATATGCAAAGCGGTAACTGACTAAAAGGTACAGCATGAAGACTTAAAATGAATTTAAAACATTTTTTGTGTTGTTCTATCTTTATTAACACAAACAAATACTGCATTAAAGACTGCAGTAAATATTACATTGCTTTCTGTATGTTAACCAATGCTAATTGTTCCAAAGTTAGAGAAGGTGGAGTTTCTGGTTCCCGCTAACAACACCCTAATATCTTCTCAAAAGTTCAACAAACTATAGGTTTTCTGTTTAAGGTCATCAATTTTTATATTCCAAACAAGAAGCCTTGTCACTTTGGTATTACAAATTAAGCTAAATATTTTAGTATCTGGATGAGACTCAGGCAACATTCCTACAAAGAAGCAAATTCAGCTGATGTTATCAAAGTGCTTTATTAGTCAGTCACTGTAGTCATGAACAAAACATTGCGCAGAGTTTCTGAATTCATCTAACATTTTTTAAAAAGGAGATCTATATGAGTAATAAAGAAATGCCTTAAACTACTAAGTGTGTGTGGTTTCAGTGAAGGTATTGATAGTTTCCTGCCCTGCTAACATGCACACATGCATTTTAAGCTATTTGGATGTTTCTTACCAAAGCGGTAGTTGGGAGTTTTAGCCCAGTTTCCCTCTTGCACACTAAAAACAACAAAGCTAGTGAGATAATGTCTATTTAGATTAGTTTATGTCGTTTATGCCGCTGTAACAACAACCATCAACTAAAATCAGTATGCTAACGGTAGCTACCTACATCACAGTTGACCACAGCTTCTCCTCTGCATCAGTATGTAGATATAGTAGATTTATTTGAAGTCCAAAATGCCTCCCATGTTTTGTATGTTGTGCAGATGAGAGGCTGGTATCTATCAGCAATAGCCAAATACCAATATTGTGCATTTATTTTATTTTTTTAAATTTTGTTTTATTATAGCATGACCAGCGCTTTTTGAATTATCCTGGCTAACCAAGTTGGTATCGAAATATCAAGGCCTTGTGAAGAGAATACAATTATTTTGCCTTTCTTTAAATATTTAATAGCTTTTTTATTCCTTCAGTTTCTGATTATTTATAGCCTAATGCTCACAAGTTGTTAAATGCCGAGAGCATTTATTCTCATAGATTACGATAATTGGCAAAACTCTCATCAGATCAAGTGCAATGTAGAGTTAAAATTCGTTTTCTATTATGTTTTTTCCCTAAAAATATTTTGTAACTTAAAGTCCATGTCTCATTATATATTTTGGTATGATACAGCATGCTGTTTCATGGCAACACTCGCTCAATAGGCTTGATAAAAGTTAAAATAGTGCACAATTATTTTATTTAGTGGTAGTCAATTATCTAGTAGCCCGAGACCATGATACGTCTCATCCTCATCCACTTCATGACTTAGTTGTGTGTTTCAGATCACTCAACAATATTTAATACTGGAATTATTTTAAAGAAAATCAGGAGATTTTATTAAAAATCATGCTTTCATACATTGGTGCTCTAATAACAGGAGTCCATGATGCGCCTCATGCTCATGAACCTGGTGCCGCTCATTCCCATGTCCCTGAAGCTCCTGTACTCTCCGGGCCTCATGTACATCATCCTGCCTCTGTACTGGGCCTGCTCGTACATCAGCCAATGGCCGTCCATCACGTTGCAGGACATGCAGTCATTCATGCGGTAACGATCCATAATGTTGTCACAGTCGTCCATCAGCTCGTTCATCTGACCTCCGAAGTTCTCCCTCTCGTAGATCCTCATCCTGAACTGGCCTCTGTGCTGTAATATCAGAAACAATTTCAGGAAAATGTAAATAATTGCATCATACTATAAGTCGGTGCACCCTGCACACAAGAAACCATTATTATATTACACTTACCATGGGGATCGTACGGCAAGATCTGATGCACTCTCTCATTCCCATCATGCTCATGTAGTCAGAGTACTCGCCCCTCCTCATGAAGAACTGGTTTCCCATGTAGTTGGGACGGTCATAGACCATGAAGCAGCCGCTCTCCACCCTGCAGGAGTGACACCTGCTCATGTAGGAGGACATGTCGGAGCAGTCGCTCATGCACTCATAGGAGCGACCCTGGAAGTTCCTGTCCTCGTAGAAGATGATCTGAAAAATATTTAATCATAAAGGTTGTTAACAAAAAAGCACCAACCAAAGTTGATTTTTAAACACTAATTTCTGCATTTTAGATAAACTTTTCCTACCTTGCCCCTCATGTTCATGCCGGTGTTGCTCATGTTGGCTGTAGGTGAGTTGTTGCTATTGCTCCTGCACTGCCTTCCTACCTGGTTTAACCCTTTCCTTTTATACCTGACCAAAGGTAAAGAACCAGGGCCCTCCCCCTAGAGAAACCTTTAGTCAGCAACTTACCATGGAGGCCCACAGAAGGCCGAGGTTATTTTTTCAGGGACTGGGTACCTGGCAGAAAGGCCTTTTCTCTCATTACAGAGAGCACTTTCAACAGGGCTTGTAATACATGAATAGGCTGGCCAATGTGAATTGTGTGTATGAGCCGTAGGGTGCATAATGTTTCTATATTGTTATTTAAGTTTAGATTTCTTGTATTCAATATTTAACAAACATACAGTATCTTGTTCATACTGTATTTCTGTAACAACAAATTCAGCGCTCTTCAGCAACAGATTAAAAAAGTGTTGACGCAGATTTAAAAATGTTTTCGACCCCTGTAGTACTTATTTTCAAAGCACTTTTTTGGTAAAATCTTTGATACTTTCCTTTAAAGGGTCGCCAGTACGGCACTGTGAGCAAGAGAAACACCTTTTTCTGAGTTTCGTCTGTTCCAGCCAAGTGGCCAGCAAGCAGTGAGGTCACCCGTTGGTTAGTGAATGTTTGGGAATTGGCTGTCGCCATTTTACAAGTTTGGAGCGGTTTGGAGCAGGAAGTGACCATATTTGGAGGAGCTGGGGGAGGATCTGACTCATCTGATTGGAAAGCTGACGATACACTAAGACATTTTATTCACTTTGTATTTGATGAGAGGAGTTGAATGGGAGTCTATGGAGCCGGAGGCTTTTTGGTGCCGACCTCTAGTGGCACTCGGTGGTATTGCAGCTTAAGACACTTTTGCATCAGAGTAATTTTTCAGACCCTGAAGCTACGAACACTTTTTATCCAGTCTGTGGTTCCGGCTGAGAGAAAATATACGAAAGGTATTCTGTCGCTGATTGCTCTATGTGTAAATGCAGCCAAAATCACAGCAGAGCCATCGTCTTTCAGTTATCTCGATAATGATTTTGTCAGGTTATTAAAGCAGAATTGCAGGGTCATGGTTAGCAGTTTAGAGATGTCTGGGCTCAGGGACTGTTTATTCGGAGTGAGTGCATTCTGTTCAGTGACCTGTGCCGTGTCCAGGTGAGCTGCAGGAAGGATTTGCCATGAGTGTGTGGTAGGGGAGATAATAAGAAGAGTGTTTGGGTTAGATTAGGTTAGGTAGTTACTTTATTAATCCCCGAGGGGAAATTTTTTTCACTACAGCAGCATACAGGAAGCAATAGATAATAATAGAATAATAGAAAGCAATCAAATAGCAGTAAAATAGCAGTAAAAATATTCATATTAAATATAAAATATAAAATGCACAGTATATACAGTATATACAGTACAGTATATATATATATATATCTATATACAGTATATTATATACAATTTGCAGCTCAGGCTGGGTGCCCAGTAATCTGGGGTAAAGGCTACCAAGACAATGCTAAAATCCTGAACAGCTGACCGTAATTGCTTTTCTATGGTTAAAGTTAAAGTACTATATAGCCTGCAGTTGCTGGAGATACAGGTCAATGACACCAACATGTAATGCCGTGAGGATTTTGTTTTATGGTCTTCACTATCGCCAGAAATATGTGTCAGTAAAATCTGAATATAAATGTGCACGTGCAATGCTCCATTTATATGGAACAGGAGCAGTCTCAGAACTTTTGCATTGGGCCCAGTTTGAGAAGAAGGTTTACGTTTTTTGTCATTGTTGCGACCAAAATTTTTTGATTTTGTGGTAGATTTTCAAAAAAAAATTGTGATGTAATTTGGGTAGTTTTAAGTGAGTTTTTTGCGGTAAAACTGTGGCAACTTAAAATAAAAATGCAAGTCAAGAAAAAAAATGCAATGTTTTTTAGCATTACCTGATAAACAATGATATGTAATAAGTGCCTATGACAATATTCATGTTGCACATCAGAGAAATATATTTTGTTTTCATCTTTGTTCCCTCCGCTGCACAGTTTGTTTTGGTGCTGAAAAGAGAGGAGAACCGTGCTGATTATAAATGAGGAGCTATTTTTGTTAATAAATCAAGTTTTGTTTGAAAAGACTTACTTTATGCCGTAACACTTTCAACACAGCTTATGCTGACAACATGTTTTTCAGAAAGATTTTGTGAATTTAAAATAATTGCAGGCTCCTGCAGATATTGTGGAGATTGCTTGAATTTGAGGAGAGACTGAATAATGGATGGGTGGATCCAAATATTCAAGGTTAGCAATTCAAATGAAATTTTAAATGTTTCTGCCCACAGCTCATTATATTAAGTGCTTTGAGACAACTTGTGTTGTGATTTCCTACTAAATAAATAAAGTTGAATTAATTTTAATTGAATCATGTAGTGTAAGCTAACATAGCTATAATATCGTGTTTAGGCAAATGTAGCTGCTAACAATATGTTTTTATGCCAAAGTAGTGAGAGATCATAATGTGAGCTTGGTACTGCTTACAGTGTAGCATTAGTAGCTACCATCTTTTAGTCAAAATACGTGTTATCACATTGTGGAGTGCAGAGTCAAGAAAAGAGTGAATGTAATCGAAATATCCATGTAATTTATTTACATTTTGTTTTGTATTGACTTTGGCATTTTCTCTGTGCACCACAAACAGTCTAATTATATAATTTCACCAGTAATCAGTTTTTGTATTATTAAGATATCCTATTAAATACAGGTATGAAAAATATATTGGAGCTACAACAAATATTAAAGTGTCTATAACGGGAAACACAAATACAGAAAAGGTGGTGGGTTTCCTTTAAATATGTATGAAATAACTGAAGTGGTACAAAACATTTGAAATTTGTAGTCATCTGGTCCAACCCAGTACATTTTAGTTCTCAAAGCCGGGGCGATGTTTCTAAAATGACATTGTACATATTAAAAGGTTTCCCCCTTGGTTGGCGCTAGAAGAAAGCTACCACTGCTTCTAAAAAATAAAATGGTTTGTACAATTTTAATGCAAACATAGAAAAGGGTCATCCATTGGGGTTGTAAGCCTGTCAGCCAATTAGCTGTTAATATTTTGTGTGTACTCATGGTGGTACCAGAGAAAAGGCTGGCAAAGGTCTGGATCAACAAAAGCAACTTGGTTCATACTCTGGACAATGTAAACAAAGTGTTGGTCAGTTACATTTTTGAACTGACAATGACAGCAGGCAAAGGTCAAAGGGTCATCAGAGTTATTGGAGTCATCCTCTGGTAATCATGAATATTCTCACTAAATCTCTTTAGTCTGCTCAGTTGTCCAGATACAATATCTTTAAAAAAATCAAAGCAGTGCTGATCTTTAACAGCATCATTCTGTTCTTGAATTATGCTATATTGTATGCCAATGTTTCATAATGATTTTTTTTAGTCCCTGAGGAAAACTTTCTTTTATATTTAATGTAAATTTTTGGGATGAAATTAGTGGTTACATTTACAAAACTGCAATCATGGTTATTAACGTATTTTTGGGCCTCTGCAATTAGCTGAACATGTCTGTACAGCTCTCAATGATCCTAGAACTTGCATTAAAGAATAGTTTATTTTAAGAATGCTAATTTCAAGAATAAAATATAAATACATTGTATAATGTTAGATAAAACAGGGATGAAATTAACTACTTAAAATTCTCACATTTAAAAGAGTTTTGTGTGTGTATTTATACATTACATATATTATATATATCATATATATATGATATATATATGATATATGATATATGATATATATATATATGCCAATAACATGCCAAGTATGTAGTTGATGTGTGATGAAAATCACTGGACAACTCTAGTCGTATGTTACAAGAATATACTAAATTAATACGAATTGACACAACAGGTAGAAACATTTTGTCAAAATATTTTATTTACTCTTCATTTGAACATACACAACTGTTTTTACATGTCCATGATGCGCCTCATGCTCATGAACCTGGTGCCGCTCATTCCCATGTCCCTGAAGCTCCTGTACTCTCCGGGCCTCATGTACATCATCCTGCCTCTGTACTGGGCCTGCTCGTACATCAGCCAGTGGCCGTCCATCACGTTGCAGGACATGCAGTCATTCATGCGGTAACGATCCTGGATGTTGTCACAGTCGTCCATCAGCTCGTGCATCTGACCTCCGAAGTTCTCCTTCTCGTAGATCCTCATCCTGAACTGGCCTCTGTGCTGTAAAAAAACATCAAACGTGAAATGGTTAGTGTTTTTTTTTTTTTAACCCATGACTGTTTAGTTCTGTTTAAAAAGACAGAAGAATAGAGTTTTTAACCTACCATGGGGATCATACGGCAAGACCTGATGCACTCTCTCATTCCCATCATGCTCATGTAGTCAGAGTACTCGCCCCTCCTCATGAAGTACTGGTTTCCCATGTAGTTGGGACGGTCATAGACCATGAAGCAGCCGCTCTCCACCCTGCAGGAGTGACACCTGCTCAGGTAGGAGGACATGTCGGAGCAGTCGCTGCTGGTCTCATAGGAGCGACCCTGGAAGTTCCTGTCCTCGTAGAAGATGATCTGAAAAAGAACAAAATATGAGGAATAAGCTCCACATAATTGATAATCATTCAAAAATATTAGATGAGGAAAGCGTTCTTACCTTGCCCATGGTCATGGTTGTTCTGTGAGTTCTTCAGAGAACTTGTTCTGCTGCTACACTGATGTCTGTCCTGTTTTAACTGTTACTTTTATACCTGACCAAACCCAAAGAATCAGTGGCTCCCATTGTGTAAAGCCCTGACCCAGCAACATGGTATAGAGGCCTATAGAGGGCTGAGGGGCATTTGTTACGTTTCTATGTGACTAGATCCCCTAGAAGACTTTAGAATGGATTGTTCCATAGGGAAGTCAATACAATGAGCATTTTTTTCAAAGTTACAATACAGTAATGTTATGTACAATAGTCTCTTTCACACATTTCCAAACACCTGTGTGGCCCTTTGATCAATAAGTGTACAAATTATACATGAGTATCCTTTTTTGTGATCACAATAGTCCAGCTTTTTGTACAGACATGACTATTGCCATATTACAAGTGTGTTATTAGATAAGTTAGGTTGATATTTAAATTGTTGTAGTTTTTGTACAGTTTCATTTTTTTTTAATAATACTCATTTCTGTAAGTAATTTGCAAAGCACCTTTATCTGTATGACTAAATGGATATTGAACTATAAGTGTAACACACTATAATTTACTTTACATGTCCTTACAGATGTGTTCAATTATGGTGTTTATTAATGTATTGTATTTAATGTATTTTGTGAAACTTTATTACAACTGGTGTTTTTCTATATTATCGTTTATTATCTTTTTTTTTATTCCAGCCTGCAGTTTGTTTGTTTGTTAAGAAGTAAACAAATATTTAATATACATTTTGGTGTGTTAAATGATTATATCTTGCAGATACATAATAATTTAATAGATTATCATAAATTATGATTATACTGCTCATACAATATAATATTATAAATGCTGAATGTTAAACAAGCGTCACCCTGATAAATATCATGGAATTAGGTTGTTTTACTTGAGAGTCTGTTAGGATTCCTGTCTGTTCCTAGTGTGTTTTCCCCTGTTTAACCCCCGATCACCTCTCCTCCGGTGTCCTGTCATTCCCCTGTCTGTTTTTTCCTCCGCAGTACCCTCCTCTGAGTACTGCCCACTGCCGCGCCTCTCTCTGGCAGCACAGCTGTGCTGCATTCCGGTGATCACCTCCGGCTGCGACTAATACCCCGGTCTCCTGCCTTCCCATTGTCAGTTCGTCCGTTGCCTACCCGACATCCCGTCCCGTAAGTCTGTCCCTCTCCCTGTTTTGAGATTCCGGTTCTGACCCCATCTGTTTCCTGCCGTTCAGTGTCGAGCCACGGGCATCACCTGCACGAAGAGACCTTCCAGTTCGTTCCTCGGAGATCATCTGTTGAAGGTTTGGCTATCCTGTGTCGAGTCACGGACGTCACACAGTCGATCCAGCCAATCAGCTGCGCTGGTGGAGGACCACGGGATTCCCACCAAGCCAGGTCAGCCTGCTGCTCTGTGGAGAAGACTCGGGATTCCCCAGCGCAGCACCGCCGTCCGACTACTCACGTGCTGAGGAGAACCCTGGGATTCCCTCGGTGAACAACGCCCCGTGCTGGCCGCCTGCCTGTTCGTCAGCCTGCCAGCTGCATCGCGGAGTGGAGTTGCGCGGACCCACGCAAACGAACTGTTTCTCTGCATCCTGTTTGTTACCCAGACTGAGGAGAAATAAAGAACTTGGTTCACCAGAGATTCTGCTGTTGTCTGCGTTTGGGTTCGTTTGAAATACACCTCACAACAGAGTCACCAACTGCTGGAGCCAAATTCTTTATCAGTGTAAACATACTTGGCCAACAAATGTGGTTTGAGACTTTATAATTCTAAACTCTGTCTGCATCTCCTCTGTCAGTTCAGACGGCACCAAATTAGCACGAAAACAGCCCAAACAAAAAGCTGTCAGGTGTTGGGCATGACAGCTGATAGTTTAATCCCATGACGTTTATCATAGCTGACGGCAGCTGAGGGTGTCCAGTTTTCAGACTCGACTAGTGAAGTAAGGTTCTTTTACTGAAATGGTCAGTTCAACAGCCAGAAGCACTGACAGCTGTAATTAAGAAACTATGAAGAATACTGACACCCAAGTCCAAAGGGAAATAACTCGGGACAGACACAAAACTTACAAGACACTTGAAGATCGGTTGACACAGGGCTTGGCAACAACAACATCTGACATAGGAGGGATGTGGGTTGTCAAGGCAACCAACATGGTGGCGCGTTTCAGATGCAGCGGCCCCTCTGTCAGGATCCCCGTCTGTCCCGCTGTTTTGATCCTGTACGTTTCCCCAAGAACTCCCTTCCTCATGTTTGACCCCTGTTGTTGTTGTCTGTCACGTGTTCTTTGTTGTGGTCTGTCTGGATGGAGTGGACTCCTTCCACTCACCACCTCCAGTCACCTCCCCCTACCACACCTCTCTCAGCAGGCACAGCTGCTCCTCGTTTCAGTGATTACCACCAAGCAGTTTATCTACCCCGGCCTCTCTCCACCGGCGTCAGTCCGTCCAATGTGCTACGTTGGTATCCCGCTGTTGAGCAGTAAGTCCGCAGTCCCAGAAGGAGGCTCGGCATACTGGTAATGTCTCAGGGAATGATTTCTGACTATAATCGTCTAATTTAGCACAGTATGTTGAGAGTATTAACTCCCAGAATCAAACTACTGTACTGTTCTCTGGGCTCTTTTGGGGACCGGGGCTTGTGTGTGCTGCTGCTACTGCATTTTACCCTTTTCATTTCAATAAGGTGACAAGTGCTGTGTTTTAAAAAATATTGTTTGTGGATTGTGAATGACACATCATGTTAAGGACCTATGGCAACCTTTGCGCAAGTTCTAATCCTGATGCTGATTATTTTGGAACTTTTTACAACATGCCAAAGAATTCCAGCGTGCGCTACCGATAACGTACACCGGAGACACTGCTGTTTCTCCGTTCCGCTGGATTACTCCCACCGTGGATATGCCCAAAACTGTGCAGCCTGAATGACAGTCGCGAGCGTAAAAGAGGTTGACGAGGGGGAGTAAGACAGCAACTGAAACGAAGGAGAACCAAACCGCCACTCCCCTCCATGATACAGTGCAACGTGAGGTCACTCAGAAGAACTCTGCATCTCCACCAGGGCATCGAGAATTAAGTGTTTTAGTGCTCACAGACACATGGCTGAACAAGGACATTCCCAACTCTCTGCTTGAAGTTGAGGGATTTTCTGTCATCCGGGCCGACCAGGATAACTCGTCAGGGAAGAACAGAGGCGCAGGTGTCTGTGTGTTTGTGAGCAACAACTGGTGCAAACAATACACAGTGAGAGAAATGGTCTGTAACTCCAATGTTGAAATTGTCTGCCGGAGCACCAGACCGTTCTATCTCCTGAGGGATTTTGGGAAACATTATCATCTGCTGGGTCTGTGTTGACTATGCTGTTGCTAAAAAGGACATTATTGTGTTTTCCAACAAGAAACACACACAACCAAAAACTTGAAATATTGTATTAACAGTAAGAAAGTAGTCTTTAGAAATCATGACCGGGACCAGCGGAAAACAAAAAGCGGCAACAAAATATGATCATACAAAACTTCATTCCAACAGCTCTGTGAAAGCCATAACCAACATGGAGCCCAGTGAGAAGCACCTTATCACAATGGATGATCTTGGGAAAGCTAAAGAATTAAATGAACTCAGGTTTGAGACCGAGGACTTTTCCCAGAAACTTAACATGGTGCTACAAACTATCTCAATTGACTGTTGCATCAGACTGACTGTAGATAACAAGGTCCAGTCACTCTTCCGTCAGGAGTGAACCAAAAAGTCCACAGGCCCAGATGGCATCTCTGCCTTCCTGCTGAAGACCTTTGCGGAGGAGTTGAGTGCAGCATGGTACCCTGTTTTCCAATAGTCACTGGACTCACACACTGTCCCTTCCCTCTGGAAAAAAAAAACTGTCATTACACCAGTCCCTAAGAAACTATGCCCATCAAATAACAACAATTACAGACCTATAGCGTGACTTCAGTTATGATGAAAAGCTTAGAAAAATCCATGGTCTCCCTACTTAAAGCAGATATAAATCCAATGTTAGACCCCTTCAAATTTGCTTACAGACCAAGAAAATGTACTTATGGTGCTGTTTACAGCATCACCCATCTGATTCTTATGCACTTTGGAGGATACTGAAGCTTATGAATGTTTGCTTTTTGTTGATTTTTACCACTGTGAGGGGCTGTGGGATTAGATGCCACTGTGCGACAGGAGAAACATTCAAAGGGACCGCAACTGTGAAAAAGTTTTGTGTTGGAACTCCGTCATGAAATAAAGGAAGGTGAGATGTAGTACAAACTCTGCCAGGTAAAGCTAGCATATAGGTCTACTATAGCTATGCATAGACACTAGACTAAAGAACTGAACAGACAATGATCAATACACATCAATATTCAATTGTCAGACAAAGTGAGTTTGCTGTTGGACAGGCAGCACAAACGATGGCCTCTTTGATGACCAG
Source organism: Embiotoca jacksoni (assembly GCF_022577435.1). Lineage (NCBI taxonomy): Eukaryota > Metazoa > Chordata > Actinopteri > Embiotocidae > Embiotoca > Embiotoca jacksoni. The sequence goes on from NW_027185428.1 coordinate 996,216, forward strand.
GTGCCTCACTTCTACTCAAGCCCCCAGTCTGAGATGCACCTTGTCAAGGTGTCATGCACTACAGTACTGGGATGCCAGGATGGGCCATATTTTGTTTTTTTCAGGACAGTCTAGGCTATCCAGATCTTTCATCATAATTTCATTTTTTGAAGTTGTTTTGTTTTTATATGTATCTCACCAGAAAATATTGAGGTGCTGCGTTGCGCCAAGGCAGATGAAAATAGGGCCCTTAGTGTCACCTTGCAGAAAATCCTGCAGAGAAGTGTCACTCGTCCCGGGATTTAAAACATGTTATCATGTATGGTGTCAAAAATACTGCAAATTTTCACCAACACATTTTAAACAAGTGCAGTGAGCACAAAGGTTCAGCAATATTGATAAGTGATATAAATACATACCGAACCTGCGTAAAAACAGTGCATACAGCACACCATCACAGGAAAAAGGGATTGTCGGGGGGAGAAAAAAATCAAAGTGACCTTAATTTGAGCTTTGGGGCCTTTTCATATTCTTTATGACCATTTTTGACCATACATTTGTAATGCATGTTTAAAAATAAAAATTAGAGGTTTGTTTTTATTCCAATGATTTTACATGACAATGCACATGAGTATCACGTTGGTAAATATAGTTTCGTACAGTAACATACATGAGTTTTACAAGTAATCTCATGGGTTTCCATATAATCCTCTGCGTTTGTGTCATCGGCCCCTGAACATCATATGTTCAATAGAGGTTACCCTCAGGTCTCCTCAGAGCAGCTCCCCCTTCCCCTCCTTCTCTCTGTGGGTTGATTGTCTGCAGGTGTGAAAGTGCACAATAATCAAGACCTCTACATATACTCGGGCTCATTTTCTACCCCATACATTCAATTTTCTGTGATTTATTGAAAAAAAAAAAAAAAAAAAAAGATAAAAACACTCATCACTATAATTATTACATAAATCTTTCACATACAGAACCTGTTCTAGGCTTTGGTTGGTTTGACCAAATGTTTAAAGGGACAAAGAAATATAATTGAACTGTTACTGTGGTGGAGGATTTTGATGGGTTTCAATGTTATAACCCTCTTTTAACTTAGAGCTTAATGTGTTTGTGTTTATTGTAAATTAGCTTTTCTAAAAAGGTTATACTAATGAAATTAGATCAACTGACACCAGAATTTAGAACGTTATATCATTTATTGAAGTAAAAAAAAAAAACAGTTAGCACATGTCCATGATGCGCCTCATGCTCATGAACCTGGTGCCACTCATTCCCATGTCCCTGAAGCTCCTGTACTCTCCGGGCCTCATGTACATCATCCTGCCTCTGTACTGGGCCTGCTCGTACATCAGCCAGTGGCCGTCCATCACGTTGCAGGACATGCAGTCATTCATGCGGTAACGATCCTGGATGTTGTCACAGTCGTCCATCAGCTCGTGCATCTGACCTCCGAAGTTCTCCCTCTCGTAGATCCTCATCCTGAACTGGCCTCTGTGCTGTTTTAAAGAAACATGGCAACAAAATAATTAATTTAAGAAATAGATGAATTTTAAAAGGGTATTATGAAGAAGTAAGAGCAACTTTACAGTATGTTTTATACCTACCATGGGGATCATACGACAAGACCTGATACCACTGTTCATTCCCATCATGTTCTGGTAGTCAGAGTACTCGCCCCTCCTCATGAAGAACTGGTTTCCCATGTAGTTGGGACGCTCATAGACCATGAAGCAGCCGCTCTCCACCCTGCAGGAGTGACACCTGCTCAGGTAGGAGGACATGTCGGAGCAGTCGCTCATGCACTCATAGGAGCGACCCTGGAAGTTCCTGTCTTCATAGAAGATGATCTGAAAAACATATTAAGGGGTTTTAATGACCAAAGTCACAGTTGCACTAAATTAATGTTGACTTAATAACTGTGACGGTTTCCTACCTTGCCCATCGTGATCGTGGTGGTTTGACAGATCTTTCAGAGAACTGTTTTTGAGCTGATGCCCTGCTGGTCTGAACAGGTTACATTTATACCTGGCCAGGGACAAAGACTGTTTGCCCCTCTATTGTTCAAAGGCCTGACCCAGCAACCTACTATAGAAGCCTATAGAGTTTGGAGTTGCTTATCAACAGGGTCACAACCTCTGAACAGAGTTTTCCTTTTCAGAAGAACCGTGCATATATTTTCAAAAGAATGGAAAAGGAACTCATGCCTGTATGTAAGTGAATTATGGATAGTGTAAAAATTGTTGCTGCAAACTCCACAACGCATCTAATAATTGTAACCGACTCGTCAACAGCCAATTCAGTTACAGTTTGATTTCCCTTTTAATTCCCCTCAAACAATTGGAGCTAACCAGCTGTCATTTTACCAACGCTAAATAGTGGTCATTATAACCATCATTTGTGGCTTAAAAGTAATTTAATTGTCATTTGATATGTAACAGTGACCACCTGAAGGCCAGTGATATCAACCAACGTCCCACTGCCCTTGAGTTGGTGTTTGTCAAGAGAATTTGAGTAAAAAATTAAAATAAATGGAGTGATGATTATTGAGTTGGGATTTTTAACAGTTTTAGAGTGTATTTGCATGTTTAAACTTTATCATGTGGTATTTAGCAAGGAAGTTGACATGGAATACTAAATATTTTAAAAGTCTTTTAAATGAAATAGAAAGAAATTGTTTGGCAATAATTTTATGGAACAGAATTAATGAAGCACCTGCAATGACCCTGTTGAACTAAACAAGCTAGTTTGAATCAACGGCTCAAATTGTACTGCCACATTCACTCAATGTGCGCTTCATTCTGCATGTGTTTATGTTTTACGTCCCTTTAAAATACTATTAGGATTAAATAGAGACTTTAACTTTGCTCATCCAGACATTTATATTTAACGATGAATATATATGTTTTATTTCTCTGTTTTTAATAATGTTGCCAAAGTCTTTGGTAACCCAGGGGACGTCCAATACTGTGGGTCTGGTCAGTTTGACGAAGGGTGGGCATGTGGGTGGGTAGGAAGCATAAGAAAAAGTGAGTGTTGTGTACAACAGGAGGTGTTTGTCGTTAACATAAGGCAGTTGCATTTGGGTGGAGACCATCCTTAAAGTTGTCTTCACTCCCAAAGCAAGTTAAAATCATCGATAAAAGTCACTTTATAATCGCTGCAAGCCGATGCTGAACAAGTGTCTACAGCAATACACCCCTCAGCCAAGACTTGGGATTGGGCCACAGATGTAAGCATGGAAGCTATGTGTTACTAACATGTTCAACAAGTTGATGGAGTCCATTTTAGTAGTTCAGACTGTTAATGTGGGATGTCATTTTGTTCCTACGTGGACTACAAATTGCTCCAACTTAGGATGGCCTTGTAAAATCATTGGGATTCTGCTGGCTTTATCCTGGATGCTCACACAAGGAAAATGGTATGTTTTTATTAATAACCACAGTCTTTGAGTGTGACTGTGTGGGAGCTGAGTTGGACCCGGGTACTATGCAAATAGAAGGTGGGAGTGAGGAAGTCGGCATGTGATGCAAATTCATTTTGCAGAGCCACAGTTCCTACAGGTGGGTGGTCCAGCTGATTGCCCTGCGGTTGTCAGGATGGGCGGCACGGTGGTGCAGTGGTTAGCACTGTCATCTCACAGCAAAAAGGTTCTGGGTTCGAATCCGGTCCTGGGCCTTTCTGTGCGGAGTTTGCATGGGTCCTCTGCGGGTTCTCCGGCTTCCTCCCATCATCCAAAAACATGCACCTCAGGTCAGGTTACCTGGCGCCGCGCTAGTGGCAGCCTGCTGCAGCAGCTCCCCCCTGAGAGCCCCCCTGCTGTAGTGAAGAAATTTCCCCTTGGGGATTAATAAAATTAAAAAATTAAAAAAAAATCTCCACTTGTCCTAGTTTGTCGTTTCCCTGATCATTCTTTTCTTCATGTTTCCTGTCTTCTCCCCTGTTTGTTTTTGTCTGTCATGTGCTCTATGTCTGTGTCTGGAGGGTGTGGATTCATTCTACTACCCGCCTCCAGACTCCTCCCACTACCACTCCTCTTTCAGCTGGCACAGCTGGTTCTCATTCCAGTAATCACCACCTGGCAGTATATGAACCCCGGTGCTGCACTCCACCTGCGTCAGTCTATCCGATCATCTCCCCTGGTACCACACTGCAGTTCAGTAAGTCCGTTGTGTTTGTTCTGTAATTCCAGTTCTGACCATTTGTTGTTCTTCTGCCTACTGCAGTTCTACCAGCGTGCTTGGCTGCTACCCTTTGGTACGTACCTGCCGTCCCATGTCATTCCTTGGAGATCACCAGTTGACGTGTCTTGCCAATCCTGTGTTGGTCCACAGGAAACCACACAGTCGACCCAACCGCTGTCCTGCGTTGGTCCACGGAGCTCACCAGGTATCCAGCCCCCCTTCTCAGGGTGGGTCCTCGGAGACCACCCGCCTGCCTGCCACCGCTGCGGTTCCGCCTGAATCCACGCTGCCCGGTGTGGAGCGCGGGGACACGCTCACTAGCTGGCTTGGAACCGCCTACCTCAGCTCCGGTAAGAATTACGGGGACGCTCTCACCAGCAGCATGCATTGGTCTCAGGTCTCCGCCTCCGGAGTTCCGAAGGATCCCGGGTAGGTGGTGACTGTTGTTGGCTTACAGCCATTCTGGACTTGCCTCTGTGCTCACGCACAATCCCCTGGACTATTCACCTGTTCTGTGTTGAGAATAAACCTGTATTCTATCAAGTCATCTGCTGTGTGTGTGCATTTAAAGACCACCTCTTAACAGCGGTGCCCATAGACGTGGAGGTCTGGTTTCCTCCCAGTGGGGGAAAATCCAGTTAATTGAGGTGGTTAAATTTGCTTGCCAGCTGGATGCCCTGGAAGGAAACGGGGACTCTTTTTATTCTGTTTATCCCAAAGGACGATGGTCCAGGGCTCCATTTGCTGCTGGGTAGAGCTAGCCAATCAGGGCTCCGGGATCTTAAGCCTGGGATGGACTTGGTTCTTTCCACAGCACATTGGAGTTGAGTTCCCCTGTGGTTAGCATGACCAATGCTGGTACCCCCTCCACAGACAAACAATACAACTTAAATTCAATATTGAAAAGTTCATTTATTTCAGAGAAAAATGTTGGTGAACATCACAGTCCTCATATTATTGCTGTTGCATTGTCCATTCTTGTGTAGTTACGAGCATATTCACTTCTACTACATACATTTGATGTAATCAATTTATCTCCCTCGGTACACTAACAAATAGTTCTCTTCCATGTTCGGACACTTACTTGTACTACAACAACACGACTTGCAGGAATTTAGACGGAGTCGTGTTGTTTCAAATCACTGGTGTTCTGCACTGACAGGAAATTACCTCATCACGTGAACACGTCACCCTCCAAAATATCTGCAGCTTTAATTATTTTACAGAGAAATCAGCATGTTTTTGTGTCCTCTGTTTAACACTCAATAAACACACTGATTCTTCTATCCAGTGGAAAAGAAACACTGTGTTCAAGAACAGCTGCAGCTTCTTCACACGTTTTAATTTGAAAATTCTTTACATCGGTGGCCCCGCCCCTTCCTCTACGGAGCCAAGATGGCCCCTGTTTAGGGTGGAAAGTGTCCAGAGTTTCACATTTCTTCTTTTCTGGAGCGTTCCGAGTGCTTTTTCCTGGTACTTGTAGTGTTCTGATGTTTTTCTACTAACAGTGTGAACACACTGATGCAATATTTGCATGAGTTTGCAATTTTTTTAAACTTCAGATTTTTTTTTGTTGCAAAAAAAGTCATCAGCAGAAGCTGTGCTGAAAGTATTAACAGAATAAAATGTCTTTTCAAACAAAACTCACTTTATTAACAACAATAACTCCTCATTTCCAATCAGAAAGTCTCTGCTCCCGTTTTCATCACCAAATAAAACTGTTCACTGGAGGAAACCAGAACAAAAGGAAAAACAGGAAGTGACGGGGTTTGTGGGAAATGTGGCCTTCACAATAAAATGTTCTCATTAAATGTTTGTGATCAAAGGAAGTGATTCCATATTACTGGATGTTAAATGAGTTTTCTCCACACGTCCAGTTGTCAGAGACGTCTCTTTGTTTGTTTCATCCAGCAGGTCTATGTGTTGAATGAACATGAATTAAACAGCATCTAAAGCTCTTATTTTGACAGCTGATGTAGTCCTTGTTTCTATATTCCAGTCACAGATGGTCTGTTCTGGAAACATACGATAAGAACTCAAATGTTTCTGTGGTGATTATTATCACAGTAATTGATTAAATATTTATTCCTTTATCAGGTAGTGCTTAAAAAAAGTCTAATTTTTCATTCTGAACTTGGAACTTTTTCTAATTCCTGCAATTTTACGCAAAAAACTCCCTAAAACTCGACAAATTACAAATTCAAACACTATTGATCGCAACAATCACAAAAAAACACAGCAAAACCTGAAAGGACTGTATAATGCAAATCAGAATATAGAAAATCCTCAGTTTTCTTGTTTTTCATATCCCATCCATTCAGTTTTTTGCTTTCAAATGATCAATAGTTTTGTGGTGTCTAAGCTCAAACTGAGATAAATCTATTGACATCTCCCTTCTCATTTTCACAGTTTGTTAAATTCTACAAACCAAAACTAATCTCAATTACTTGTAACACTTTGAGTTAGACCAAATTTAGGCAGAAACAAACAAGGTCATTTAAGTTATGTTCATCACACCAACAAGATAAATACAGTTGCATTAAATACAGATAACAACGGATAACAAGACTCTTAATACAAATTGTATGAAATATAATCTTTATTTTCTTTTATGATGCAGTTCTTATTTGCATGGATGACTGTCACATATAAGGATGCACCTCATGGTTATCTCTTTGTGGTTGTGGACCAACTAGTCTTGTGCAACACAAAGTCAGAATACAAGAGTGGGTCACTTAATTCAGTGATATTTAGTTGCAGGAGTCCATCATACGCCTCATGCTCATGAACCTGGTGCCACTCATTCCCATGTCCCTGAAGCTCCTGTACTCTCCGGGCCTCATGTACATCATCCTGCCTCTGAAGTGGGGCTGCTCGTACATCAGCCAGTGGCCGTCCATCACGTTGCAGGACATGCAGTCATTCATGCGGTAACGATCCTGGATGTTGTCACAGTCTTCCATCAGCTCGTGCATCTGACCTCCGAAGTTCTCCTTCTCGTAGATCCTCATCTTGTAGGATCCTCTGTGCTGTAAAACAAACATTTAAAACATCATGTTCACACAGCCATTTCAGGACATCTAAAGAACACGTTATCTACAGAAGATATTCCCTACCATGGGGATCGTACGGCAAGACCTGATGCAGTCTGACATTCCCATCATGCTCATGTAGTCAGCGTACTCGCCCCTCCTCATCAGATACTGGTTTCCCATGTAGTTGGGACGGTCGTAGACCATGAAGCAGCCGCTCTCCACCCTGCAGGAGTGACACCTGCTCAGGTAGGAGGTCAGCTCAGGACAGTCGCTGCTGGTCTCATAGTGACGACCCTGGAAGTTCCTGTCCTCGTAGAAGATGATCTTAAAGAACAACAGAACTTTATTAGAACAATTTTCAGTGCAGCTGAATTAAGTTTAAAGAGATTTATTAATTTTAAACTGAAATTATTTTTTTCTATTTTATTTCATGGATGGATATTTCCCATGATTTACCTACCTTGCCCATGGTCATAGCTGTTTCTCAGGACTGAGCTGCTGCTGCTGTGTATTTCTGTTCGGGCTAACTGTTACTTTTATACTAGCTCAATGTAAAAAAAGTATGTAGAGGTTCTATTGTGGAAAAACTCCTGAGCCAGCATCATGCCATAGAAGCCTACTAAGCAGCTGAAGGTTTATTATCCAGCACTATACCATTCGGGTGAAAATACACCTACTGTTTACATGCAGCATTGTTGTAAAATAAAGAGAAGCTTCCAACTGTAATATGGCAGCCACCTCTATCTCCCACAGTGGATGGGATATTTCACTTACTAAAAACTGAAAATATGTTTGGATTTATTCAACATTATGTTATAGAATATCAGATAAAAGCACATGCAGAATGTAACATAGTTATTAAAGTTACAGAGGATATAACAAAATATATACATACAAACATTTCAATATTGTTTTTCCAACTTAAAACCCAACCATAGTCGAACACATGGCAGAAAAGTTATTAGGGCCCGAGCACCGAGCATCAGTGCGAAAGCCTTATTGTTTTTCGTAAAGATGTTCTTGGACGTTCTCCTCCTTACGTAAAGTGATTTGCCTTTTTGGAGGCTTTATCATCTTCAAAAACTCATGAAAGTGGATACACATTTGTCTCCCAGCGAAACATTTCGTATTCTGCTGGAGTCGCGAGTGGGCGTGGCCAAACGTCTCGAGAGCGCCCCCTAAAGAGATGCCCCGGCGGCCACATTTACCTAAATTCACCAAATCCGGTGGACACGTGTATCACACCAAGACTCACAAAAATGTTACATTGCACCGTTACGTCAACGCGACAGGAAGTCCACCATTTTGAATTTAGTCGCCATTTTGGGCGATTCGTACACGTTGTACTTTGTCGAACTAGTCCGAGGGATTTTGTCGCACCGACTTGAATTTAGTTTCTATGGATAGTTTCAAGGGATGCTTGAAACCTCACGAAACGTGTCACATACATCCGGCTTGGTGAGACAATACATTAGTGGGTGTGGCCAAATGGCTCGCTCACCGTGACACAGGAAGTTGATGTTTAAGGTCAAAGGATGCTTGAAACCTCACGAAACGTGTGACATACATCCGGTGTGGTGAGACCATACATCTGATGTGTACATCACTGCTTGCAGTTTTAATTCACTTTGCTTTCCCTTAAGTAACTATCAGGTTACTTTTGCATTTAAATAACAGATGACTCATTTATTTTCAGATGGACCTCCAGAAAACTGATAAGAAGGAGTGACTTTAGCTAACAACACCAAGATAACTGATGGACACATTTTATTCACTTTGTATTTGATGAGAAGTTGAATGGGAGTCTATGGAGCCGGAGGCTTTTTGGAGCTGACCTCTAGTGGCACTCGCTGGTATTGCAGCTTAAGACACTTCTGCATTGCCCCCATTTTTCAGAGCCGGAAGCTACGAACACTTTTATATCCAGTCTGTGTGCCAAAGAAACAAATCCACAAGACAAACTAGATCGATGACAAAAGACTGAACAAACCAAGTTCCCTCAAAAAAGAAACAACACTGCGAAGGCGGCAGGTGAAGGAAGGTGCCGTCCAATAACATAGCTGTAAAAATGTACTGCCAAAGGGAACAAAATGGAGATATTTAAGATTATTGCTTCAAATATTTCACATATTCTTGACATGGTAAAGCACCAAACTGTTGCTTGTTAAAATCAGCTTCCAATGTTGCATTAAAAGATGTGATTTCCCTTTTCCAGTATTTTATTTGTTATTATACATGAATTTGGATCCTCATAAATAGCTACTGGACAAACACAACGTTCATTGAGCATCCCCTGAGCCCTGTTCACATTCAGAGGACCTATTTTGCTCATTTTTCTTTTTCTTTTTCTTTAATACATATTCTTGGACATCCCTAGCTTTCCATTTCAGTTCACAGTTCATCGTCTGTCTGAAACAAACTATTTTAGGTCCTTTCTCTTGTGACTGGAAAACTTCCAAGAAACGTCCCTATGCGTGTGACCCCTGCTTCCTCCCCCCTGTATGCAAAGGACACGGTAAACCTACCATCGTAAATCCTCATCATTGATTGGAAATGGCAACTTCTCAAATTCCCCTGAGCAGGAATACCCGCAGCGGTGTGAATGTGAGCATGAATGTGATTCTGTGTTGGCTCTGTGATGGACTGGCGACCTGCCCAGGGTGACCCCCACTTTTCACCCAGTCAGCTGATATCGGCTCCAGGCCCCCTGTAACCCTGTTCACTGTAAAGCGGGTAAAGATGAAGGATGGATGGTACCCTTCCATTAAATGTACAATGTTCTGCCACTTTGTAAATATGGCTATCTGACGTTAAAACAAAGCTTCAAAGGACTGTGTTATTCCAAAAGTTTGTTTTTAGTGACGACTTTAACGTTTTGGTTTTTTTACTTAAGTGAGCCATCATGCACATATCAGAACCATGCAGCCATTGTTAGCATCTCATGAGCATAATTACCTCCACCTCCTGCTATGACATGTCTTTATGTTGTGTTTATGTTGCAGGGAAAATTCACTTCTGGAAATTAATGCGCCATCATTTTTCATTCTTTGAATATCATTTTTAATGCATCATATGACATAATACGCTTCATAGGTACAGGAAGATGAAGTCTGTGGTATACAGTAGTTAAAATAGTAGCATTTACTACAGCTCAAACAGGAACAGCTGAATGGTGATAATTCATGTCATTCGAACTCGAATTGTGCAGCCAAATTGTTGTCCCAGGGAACTCAACCTGGACGATAAATTGATAAATATCTTATAGATTTGAACTACTTGTGATTATTTACTGATTCAATGTTCAAGTCCTGAATCTCTCCTGCTTAACAGGATTCCATGATACGTTTGATGGATCCGATCCTCATGTCCATGGGACCCATTCCCATGTCTCTCATGCTCCTGTACTCTCCGGGCCTCAGGTAGAGCATCCTGCCCCTGAAGCTGGGCTGCTCATACATCAGCCAGTGGCCGTCCATCACGTTAGCAGACTGGCAGTCGGACATGCGGTAACGATCCTGGATGGAGTCGCAGTCCTCACTCAGCTCATTCATCTGACCTCCGAAGTTCTCCCTCTCATAGATCTTCATCCTGAACGGACCTCTGTGCTGTTGGAGGAAAGAGCAGCTCAGCATGAAATCCATATGATAAAAATAAACAAAACACAAACGATTAGCAAAACAAAACAGTGCTCGCAAGATTATTGAATAAGAAAAGAAATATGGGAGAAAACCTAAAGACATCAACAATTAAATGGGATTGACTGTGTGTGGCCACGGTTTGTTGTGTTGTATTGTAAAACATATCTGATGAATATAATGAGGGTGTGTTTTCTTAGCAGTGGGAAAGAGGCCTCTGTGGAGTTTGAAAAACACAAATTAGAGTTATGTATTGACCTATTTTCTTTTATACTTTTCTAAATAAAACAACTTTTTTAGCCATCTTATATTTGTTGTGTGCGTATTTTGTAATTTTTTCATATTTTGTACTTACCTTTTTGTCATAATTGTATTGACGACTAAATTTCCCGACTGTGGGATTAATAAAGTTTGAATTTATTTGATCTTATCTAAACAATAATAGGAGTTTAGTGGAATTCTTGTTTGTATCCTTGAGCTGATCGAAACTCAGGACGGAGCTTCTTACCATGGGGATCATGCGGCAGGAGCGGATGCAGTCACTCATGCTCATTCCCATCAGCCGCTGGTTGTCGGGGTACTCGCCCCTCCTCACCAGCATCTGGTGGCCCATGTAGTTGGGCCGCTCGTAGACCATGAAGCAGCCGCTCTCCACCCTGCAGGAGTTGCAGCGGCTCAGGTAGGAGGTCAGCTCGGCGCAGTCGCTGCTGGTCTCATAGGAGCGACCCTGGAAGTTTCTGTCCTCGTAGAAGATGATCTGAAAAATAAAGCAGTTTAACACACATGAGCCCATCCAGTAATTATCGCCCAAATTACAACAAGAACAAATCTAAAATGCTCTCATACTCTGCCCATTTTGGTGTTCAATCTTATCCCTGATTGTACTGCTACTTTGTCCAGCCACGCTCTGTCACTTTTATACCCATCGTGATGCCTAAATCATCTATGGAGCCATTGTCTTGAATATCTTACTCAGCAGTGGAGCATACAGGGCTATAATGTTTGTTAAATCGCTCTGTAAATGGTTATTATTCCAGACTGTATGCATCTGGTGCAGTGCCAACTACCACGGCTCTCCTATGGGGCACAGCTGGGTGACAGCAGCAAGTGTATCAGCTGGGACTGTTTGTGCTGTCAGTGTTGGGACAAGAACTCTAATTTATTAAAAGGTTAAAAATAAATCCATCATATGGATACATAAAACTAGATCTGTCTCATGATTGACTGAAGACAGCTGCACGGTTCACTCAAACAACACCAACACAAAGTGACACTAATGAATTCAACACAAACAGCTGGTGAGGAAATATTCAAAACACATTTACTCAAGTATTGTCTCAATATTCAGTTTGCATCTACAGCTGCGAGCTTCTCCACAGATTAACATTTCACATAAAACATAATGAATTTATACGGTATGCATTTGTAAAGATTAAAATTAAAACTAGCTCTGCTTGGACTGGCTACAACAGTAAAACGGTATAATTTCAATAATAATAATAAATTCATGTAATGATATAGTTTATTATGTAACTCTCAAAGGGACAATTTTTCTGGACTGTGGTATTTTATCATATCGAAACACTGCACAAATTAAGTTTTCTTACTTTTGCTTTTGATATTTGTAGTGCATTTTTATAATTATACTTGTATATTTTTACTTGGCATGACATTTTGCTTAAATAAAGAACTTGGTTACATCATGGACTTTGACATTTTTCTTTTTTAAAAAAAAATTAGAACTTGTAAACTCTGATCAGATTTAATGACAACATTCAAAGCAACACATGAAGGACTCACCATGCACAACATTACATATGGTGCAGTTAAAATGTTTTAAAAACCTTTACTGTAAGGACTACATGCAAGTAATACAGTCTGAATGTGTGTTGTTGTGCTTTGTGGTGGTCACTGGAATATTGTGCATGTCTGTCAATGGAGGTAGAAATAAAAAAAACAACAACAACATAATCCCAGGAGCACAAGAGGACGTGTTTGGCAAAGAAAAGTAGCAACCAAAAAACTTAGGAACTCGAATATGATATGTATGTTTGACTTGACTAACTACACACAACATGGCATGAAAAAAAAAAAAAAAAAATTTTTTTTAATGAATAATAAAATATGATTGATAACAAAATGTAGAAAAATAAAACATAAATGAATGTATTTTGCACATTTATTGACATTTGCTGGCCCTCAGCCCCTAAACCTTAACCGATGAGGTCTATATGATATTTGCTTCCTCACAAGTCCTAAAACGCCTCCAGAACCTCAGAACACAACTGTTTTCATGTGCAACTGCACTTTATGCATTAAAAGTGTGACGTCTTATTTAAATTTTTTTTTAATTTTTTTTTTTAATTTTATTGTACTCTATTAATCCCCGAGGGGAAATTCTTTCGCTACAGCAGCACAAAAGAATCCTCTTTGCATTAGAGTCGTGAGTTCAGTGCAGCGGAGACAGCAGTTTGTTCTCATAAATCCTCTCTGCAGTGAGAAATACATGCATGTTTTTGTGCTGTAAATAAACAGAAAGTTCATCAAAAAAGTTCATTTTTGCTGGAAATAATATTAATGTGCAACTGACTGCAACATGATGTTTGTGTTTTCACTTACATAAAAGATACAGATGCAAGTGAACAGAGCCGATGACAGTATGTGTAGTGAATTAAACACAGCTGCATATTATGTATTAATTCCTCTCGCCTCTCCTTTCTCATGTTTAATCATACCTTCAGATTGACTCTAACTTTTAATCTTTTTAATGCATTGTCCTAATTTTTCTACCCATTTTTAGTTTCTAGTTCTTCTCTTACTATATTTCATCATTCTTATTGTCATTTTACCTTTTAATCTATCTTCTACATTTCTTTTATCGCTATCATCTTGCTGCGTTGGTCTCAAAGTGGTTTTTAAATAGTCTCATTTTCCTTATAATTTGTTTTTAATCGTGTTTGTTCTCAAATTTGTTCGTTTTCTGGTCTGTCTTATTATTGGCCTGTCAATCATCAGTGTAAAGCACTTTGAACTGCACCAAAATGTACGCAGAGTGCTCTCTAAATAAAGTTTGATTGATTGATTGAATGATTGACGTGTATTTAGCTATCCTCCTAGTGTTTATAGATCTATACCTCTTCAGTATGCTTTTTAGCAGGAGTTTTGCATATTAAAATACTGACATAAGATGTGTGACCGTTAAAAAAAAGCTTTGGTATGACGTGAAATGAAAAGACGACAAGGTGGCATCTGACTCAACTTTCATTTTTATTTGACAGCACATGATTTCGCTCTGCTTCAACAGGAGTTCATGATACGCCTGACAGAACTGAGCCTCATGCCGCTGTATCCCACATCTCTCAAGCTCCTGTACTCTCCGGGCCTCATGTACATCATCCTGCCTCTGTACTGGGCCTGCTCGTACATCAGCCAGTGGCCGTCCATCACGTTGCAGGACTGGCAGTCGGACATGCGGTAACGATCCTGGATGTTGTCACAGTCTTCCATCAGCTCGTGACTCTGGCCCTGGAAGTTCTCCTTCTCGTAGATCCTCATCCTGAACTGGCCTCTGTGCTGTATGTAAAAGCAGGAGAGGACAGCTCAGCGTGTTCCAATTTTCAGCATGTGTCAAAAACTGAAATTCTTTTGCAAGAATATTAACTTCAGGTATTAACTCTTAACTTATGTTTTAAAAGCACTTCCTAAAAACACAAAATATGTAATTGATCTCTGAAAAATGTTAATCTTTTCATTTTCCTTACATACCTGAGGAACTAAACGGCACGATCGGATAGAGTCACTCATGCCAAACGACATGTAGTCAGAGTACTCGCCCCTCCTCATGAAGTACTGGTTTCCCATGTAGTTGGGACGCTCATAGACCATGAAGCAGCCGCTCTCCACCCTGCAGGAGTGACACCTGCTCAGGTAGGAGGACATGTCGGAGCAGTCGCTCATGCACTCATAGGAGCGACCCTGGAAGTTCCTGTCCTCGTAGAAGATGATCTGTGGAAGAAATAAATAAAAAAATACCACAGATTTTTACTGATTTGGAAAAGGCCTCAGTTTGTCCGAGCTTCTGTTTTATTTCTCTCCACTTGTTTGCGTTGTTGTGTGTCCGCAGAGTTCATGCTAAAATGAAAAGTGATTGTTTTCTGGTCTACTCTCTACATACCTTGCCCATGTTCGATGTCCTGTGTTTGTGGGAATCTGTCCAACAACCTGTGGCTGCCAGGCAGCTTTTATACTTTATACGCACTGTAACAGGGTTTTGTTATTCAAATTTTCTGGAAGCTGATGAATAAGCAGCTCTGCAATTGCTTGTTAATTTCATTTGTGCCATCATGATCCAGAACCAAAGGAGGAGAAATGGTTGGAAGACACAAGGTAGAAGAGGAGGGAGAAGAACAGAGCTGCAGTTTGTAACTTTCTCAGACTGGTGGAAGAAAACTCTGCATTTGATCACATTTGAAGTGACTTTCTTATTTGATTTGTTGTGCTGTGTGTGGCCAGAGTTCAGATCATGGTGTCTTAATGGGTGTACCACGTTTTAAATTACTGCATTACTACATTTTCTGTTAACATTTGCAACGCCACGGCATGCTACTGAATCAAGTTATCAAATTAAGTCCCACTTTCCACACTAAGAAGCGATAGTGATTCCCTGTAAGTGCGGCACTCAGAGTTTCTGCAGTTTGGTAGAATTTACATGTTCTTGCCCTGCCCTTAGTTATTAAAAACAAAAAAAGCCAACTTCTAACTGATGACTGTAAAGTTAGATTGTGTGGATCCAGTAGTGGGAAAAAAATTAAGCATTTGGTTAAGCCAATATTTTACGTCATAATTTGCTTTTCTTCATGTTTATGAAAAAACAAAACAGCCACAGAAAAAACATAAATTGACACCAATTTATGTTGTTCGTTGTTATTAGTTACACCGAAGTTCTGTCTTGAATTGACCAAACAAGGTTAGTCTGATTGGTTTGTGTGCTACATAAAGGTTTGTAGACAGCTTGATAATGTGCTAATTGAGCTAAGCACATACATTTTAACTAGTCTAAACCACATGTCAACAAACAGCTAACTTACCACATTAACACTGTCAGTACAATTACAGTTAGTTGCCTTTAAAAGCTTTTCCTTCAGAGTTTACATTTGTACTAACAGCTGTTTACTTACGAGTGGAGAGGAAATGTTGGGAGCTGTAAAACAACACCGATGGTATCACTGGGGCTTTTATTTTGTCAAGAGTTTGAGCCATCATTGCGTTTAGAGTTCAGAATACATCACTTCTTCTTCTTCTAATATTGGACCCAGATGTTTTTTCGAGACGGGACGGGCTAGCTTGTTAGGTTAGGTTAGGTTAGGTTAGGTAGTTACTTTATTAATCCCCGAGGGGACATTTTTTCGCTACAGCAGCATACAGAAGCAATAAGATAATAATAGAACAATAGAAAAGCAATAAAATAGCAGTAAAATAGCAGTAAAAAATATAAAATATAAATATAAAATATAAAATGCACAGTATATACAGTATATACAGTACAGTATATATCTCTATATATTATATACAAACAACCAAGAAACACAGTCAACAGTGTTATTGTTGTGTGATGGATTTTGCCAGAGGTGAGTTATTGTACAGTCTTATTGCGGTCGGCAGGAATGATCTCCTGTATCAGGAATGATCTCCTGTATCAGGAATGATCTCCTGTATCTGTCCTTGTGACAGCGGAGCTGGAGGAGTCTTTTGGAGAAAGTGCTCCGCTGTCCCTGCAGCAGGTGGTGGAGAGCATACTATCGTCAGTTGAAATCTGTGCAACACAAAACATAGATGTCTTTGACATAACTTCAAAACTGTTATTCCTTCATATTGTGTGGATCATTGTTTAATGTTACAAACAGAGATGTTACAAATTGCATTTTAAAACATTTTATGATTCCCGGGTCCTCCTGTGAGTGTGAATGGGAGGTAAACTCCAAGGTGATAAAACACTTTGTAAGTGCAGACCATTTGCAAAATATATTGCGTCTAAAGTTTGAAAAATACACAGATTGATGGGCAGAACAAAATGCTGAAGTTTGAAAGATAAGACGATGTCGCTCATTTACTTTCAAATCTTAACAAACAAAAAGTCCTTTACAAATTATCATTAATTTACTAATGCAGTGTGGTTTGCAAATACAAAGCACCATTAAGAAATACGAAAAACATATTTATTGAACAAACATACAAAATATATCTAATAAATCATGCTTAAGAAACAAATGCATCATGTTTTACAAACACAGAAGAAAATATTATTCCACAAAGACAAAAAATTATTTTTGGCCCAACATTTCTGTCAGGATTGAACTGAAAATTTTCTCTCACACGTCCTGAGTAATTCTCGCTACACAACACAGGTGGCATTATGAGTGAACTTAAATGCACCAATGTTCTCAGCTCTGCTGAATAATGCATCCCCACCTTTAAGTTTCTCTCTTGTATCCAGGAAGGAAGTGCAGGAATGAGTACACTTTTTGGCCATTTTGGATTAACAGTATGAATTTCAAACATCTAACACCTGCATCCACGTTGTCAGTTTAATTTGAAAATGCATAATTCATTAAATGAGTACATATTTACTACATTTTGGCGAGACAGTTTGAATTTAATGCAGTACGTCCACCCCTGCTGGTATGCATTTAGGCAGAAAAACGTCAGCGGCTGTTGTGCAGAGCAAATTATTCAGAACATTTGGTTTTGGCAGGAAAATAGCTCCATACAAGAGATCCAAGTTCCATGGTTCACTACAGCCAAGCTTTGTCCAAGAGTAAAATAAAACAACCTTGTTTCTTGCCCTTATGGTGGAAATAATCTGTTATCTCATCCTGTAAAAAAGCAAAAGTAAACTCAAATTACTCACACAAAATATAAGTGCTAACAGAGACCAAGTAACGAAGAAATAATCCTTTAATTAAGTACAGGCGTTGGTCTTCATACGTTTTACATATCACATTTGGTATTTTTCTGATCTGAGGGCATCCCATGTGCACAAAGGCAAATCAAACTGTCCCAAACCCTTTTGCTGATATGCAAATCGAGCTAATTTAGCAGACAATAGCTTTCCCTCGTCTGCACATTCTGCTTTTTTATATAAACCACAACACTGCTAAAGCTGGATGGGAGACAAGCAATATCATGAACAATGGGGAAGGTAAGAAGCAAATGGAGTTTTCTTCAAAGATTACAGTGTATGTAAGCTGTCTGTTGTCTAGTTTGCAGCTACGGGCACAACCACATGCTATTGCTGTAATTATTACAGTGTTGGGTGATTTGTTTGTCTTTCTTTCTCCAATCCAGATTGTATTCTTCGAAGATCAGAACTTCCAAAGTCGAAGCCATGAGTGTAGTACCGACAGTCCGGACCTGACTTCTTACTTGAGCTGCTGCAACTCCTTGAAGGTGGAGAGTGGTTGCTGGGTGCTGTATGAGCGTCCCAACTACACAGGCTACCAATACATCCTGAGACCTGGGGAATACCCCAACCACCACCACTGGATGGGATTCAGCGACAGCATCAAGTCATGCCGTTCTATCAAAAATGTAAGCTCAACTACTTGTCGACGCTTTACAGAATACAGCATCCATCCATTAGTATTGATTGTTATAATTACATTAGGAATATATTATGTAAAATACATTTTATCCAGTTTTTAAAGGTTCAATATGTTCACTTTGCCAAGTTGTAATTTAGGTAAAAAATAATACCAATATTAACAATTTGGGGTTAATTTTGTGCAGGAGAGTTCCCAGCTCCAGCAAAATACCACAGATTGCTCCAACCAAGCAGTAATCAGTCAAAGGCCAACAGACAAAAAGGAGAGATAAAAGGCTCATGATTTGGCAGCAGGGTGCTTTATGCCCATGCACATCAGTTATTGAAGGAAACTAGGAAAGTAGCCAAGAGACCCATCTGTAGATGTGAGGAAACGAAAACAGGTCAACTGATTTAGTGCTAAATACTATTCTCTAATGTGACCCTTTCAAGGTATACGGAAAGTCCTGGAAGATCCGGTTCTATGACAAGCAGGATTTTGGAGGTCAAGTGGCAGAGTGTGTTGAGGATTGTCCATCAATTTATGAGGCCTTCAAGTTCCGGGAGTTCCACTCCTGCATGGTGACGGATGGCGCGTGGGTCCTCTACAAGCAGCCCAACTACCGCGGACTTCAGTACTTCCTGGAGCACGGCGAGTACCCCAACTATACAGACTGGGGCGCCGACTCCCCTGCTGTGGGATCCTTCCACATGATTACAGAGTTCTAGAAGTGCAGTGATCGCAGAGGTTCCCTGTGTCCGACAGAGCTCTCAACCACACTTAAGTTCTACAATTCTAAAGATAAACAAAGCTTCATAAAGAATAGTTCTGTGGAAGCTCTCAGGCAATGAACACTTCCAGAAACTTGAGAAGTTGTGAAACCCATCAGAGTTGCAGATACCCAGGATTCCAGAGGGCATTCAGCCTGCTTTTTCCCCAGCGGATGCCCGTCCTTCTCTTATGCAACTTAAATGTTGCACTCAAATGAATAAAGGCACTTTTTATGCATCACAATTCTGCCTGTATTGTATCTCATTACCACCTCAGAGAGTTTTAATCTTGTCATGTACCTTACGTAGGTACTTTGCCATCTTCATTGAGCCACTTTCAGGATCCATCTGCCGAAACAACAACAAACAAAACACTTCCACCGTTTATATGCAGATGATATCCTTCTGTATCTAAGAAACCCTAAAATCTCCCGAATGGAAGATGTCAATGTCGTTTACATATACAAGACTGGAGTGCTGCATTGAAGCAAGGAGCTACCTTTCACAATAGTGACAGGTAATTTCAGATGCCCGGGTTTGTAATTTCTTCACCAAGTACTCAGAGTTACTTTATCTCAAGTTTATCCCACTTCTTACAAATATTAAGGATGACTTCACACGTCTCCTTGATAAGAGGCAGTTAAAATGTCGGTACTACTAATAATACATGACATTTTTTTCCCACTTCACGCTGGTGCAACACGAGAGACTCCACCATTAACGATTCAACAGTAAAGCAAGAAAACAGGAATCAACCTATCCATCCGGCAGAAAACCTAAAGACCTTGCACGTCTTTCAGCCCCAAATTTCAGATACAAAAGGAGACAAAGAAAAACAACACCCATGGTTGGATATTGAACTATCAGATCTCCCATTTATTTTTCAGTTAATCCAAAAACACAGTTGTTTTAAAAACTCTGACGTAGCTTTCATACCAGTATGGCATGACCTAAACTCTCAAAGTAAAAGTAAGTAAATCCCTGATACTGTACGAGTCACTAAGACGAAGGTATGATATCTGTGGTAACAGCTTCCTGCAATACACACAACTGAAATGCTGACTAAAAATATTTATATATAAAGGTATCCACCAATACTCTTCTACCGATTCAAACAACTAACCACAAAACCTTTCTTAAAAATATAAAAACTCTTGTCAAAACTAGTTCCCAACCTTGCCTTCCGGATCCATGACGTAGCTGTTACCACTGATATCAACAACTGGAATCAAATCTAAAACTTTTTCAAAGTCGTCCTACACTAAAACACAACCCATGCAGTATGAAATCTTACACAGAGTACATTACACACCATATAAAATGCACAAAATAGGATTTCCAAACAATAATATTTGCACACACTACTCAAAGCCACAGAAGTTTAAATTCAAGTTTATTTCTAGCAGGGACCATGTAAAGAATACATTAATCTCAAAAAGAGAGATGTTCTAGACCAGATTTAGCTACCAGCTAATTTCCCTCCACAGTCCCTAGTAAGGTAAAGACAAAACAATGTTACATTGTACAACAATACAACATTATACTACATATTGACTAACAGCCCACCAACACTCACCCCCGCAGGGGTACAGACACACAAGATACACTTCACAGAAAAAATCTGATTATTACAGACATACAACATTTGTAAAGACAGATTGTCAAATTTAAAACCATTCTTGACAAATCTGTTTTTTTACTTCGCAGGAGAAGATGGTAAAGTCTGTTCAGGTTTTTAGATTAACAGGGAGTTTATTCCATTTCTTAATAGCTTGGCAGTTACGTTTTAGTTTCATCTCTATTAACATAATAGACCCATTATTATTTCAGGTTTATTCATTCAAGTGTTATTATGTGTTATTAGTATTTCTATACCATGATTGGTTTTTATTATCATCGCTGTTATTATTATTATTATTACTATATCATATAATACCTACTAGCCAGAACTCATCCCCTTTGGTTAGTATATTGCTTAATGTTATTGTTTTTGCAGTTGTTAGTATTATCAAAGATGTAGTGAATATATTAATTCATTCATTTATTTTTGTATTTGTTCATTATCATATTAAAATATTCATGTCACGTAAATGTGCCCTTCTTCACATAACATAACCACACAGCAAAAATAATTGGTGTCCATAGTTTATCTTTGTTATTACTTAAAAAAATTTGTCATTTCTTATTTCTTTTCATGTGTATACATATATGTAAATATGTCTGTGCGTATTCTGTTTACCTTTCTCTTTGGTATTGCTTTGTCTAAATGTATTATACATCTACTATGGACTGTATGTCTACTTATGTTTGTGTACTGCCACTTGCACTTAAACAAAATAGTTTCCATCTCAAAACACCCTGATGTCCGATAATACCTAGATACTGGCAGGCACAATTATTACATAGTAAGAAACAGACAGTAAATATCTCTTGTTGGTGAGTTGAAAGATGTCTGCATAGATCATGATTGGAAAGAATGTCAGGAAAGCATAATGTCTATGATTAAAGTTATTATAAATGCACAAAATAAACAAAGTCTGTTCAGTATCTGTACCAGGAAAATTGTTACAAATTCAACAAACAATATAAGAATTTATTTTTCATCGATTTTTATTTGAATGTATTGGCTTAGTAGAAATATATAAAGTTAGATACAGAATGTTGATACACTGCTTATTGGCTTATTATACGTGATTTGTCATAGTATGCTCACACAACCTTTAACAATGGTTCAATTGATAGTAATGTTCAATTTAATTTGTAATAAATAGTCTATTAAACAGCCTTCTGCCAATGCCCTTTGATTTTATGGTGAATCATATTTAATTATGGTGAAAACTGTAGTATTCAGGTAAAGCAGGCTATTTTTATTGGTTGTCTTTTAAATGTGACATATATAGTTGGTAAAGATAAGTGTTTAACATCACAATAATATCAGTGATATTTCGATATAATTTTGTCCAAACAAACTGGTGTGGTGTTTTTACACAGGTGCAAATATTTCATGATGAATCTTCCGATAATTGTGTTTTCAACAACTGCTGAAATGATTAACATAGTACACCAATTACATAGCATGTATCGTGTTTATGTAAATCACTGTTTAATTAAAACATAAGCAGCGACTTAAGATAACCTACCATATTTCAATTTTGTAAAGTAGATAAAGGGAATATCATAAGTACACAGTTTCTGATGTTAATTTTTTTACTTTAAAATTCCTTATTAATTATCCTGTCATCACAGAACTATCGTCAACACATACAGACACAGAGTGAAGACTAAAATAGTTCAAGATAAAAGAAAATGACGTCAAATTGTGACACAAACTAATGAACCTGTAGTAATACAGAATATATAACCGGAAGTAAATGTCAGAACTATAACTAATTACTCAATGCCAACTTTCTTTTCCTCTTTAAATAACTTTATATTATCAGTGTTTTCATCACTGCAGTTGAATATCATTTTGTATTTTCCCGTAAAAGGTATTTTGTTCAGTTAATGTAGACGTATTATTCTCGAGGGTACACATACACTACTTACTGGTATAATTTCATACAGAAAATAACATAAGAAAATTAATAAACTTTATTGGAATTGCATCATTGATGTTTTTAGCATATATAAAGGGCTTACATAAACACAATACTTGTATTGCAGCAGTTTAGATCAATTTGGACCAAAGTTGAAATTCTTGGCTCTGCTGAACAACCATTGTGTGTGGAAAGGCATTTCATTGAGTAAGAACAATTGGCAGTCTCTAGATGAACATTTGGATTGTAATAAATATTGCATGCACTGCTAACTATGCACTTGCTAGTATTGTCCCTGCTACGTATAAAGAGTTCTGTGCTGGTTAGTGGGTGTAGTATTTTAAGCTCCACAGATGGAGAAGGTGAGAATTTACAAGATTCATGCAGTAGCTACTTACGCTCTAAAATTGGTGCAAGAAACATATAGTTTTCTCAGTGACAATTTAACTACAACCACAGATGCAGACGTATAATTCTGTCTATATGTGCTCTTTTCAGATTGTGCTTTACGAGGGCCGGGACTTCCAAGGAAAGTCCTACGACTGCAAAGGGGACTCAACGGATCTCCATGGCTTCATCCACCGATGCCACTCGGTCAAGGTCAAAGGTGGCTGGTGGGTTCTGTACGAGCGCAACAACTACACAGGCTACCAGTATGTCATTGGTCCAGGGGATTATAATGACTACAGAAACTGGATGGGCTTCAATGACTGTGTCAGATCCTGCAGGATCATCAAAAATGTAAGTCTCCAACAAAAAGAAACAATAAATAACAATAGGGCTTTCGCACCATCGGTGCTCGGGCCCTAAAAAACACATCATACATCAAATTGATCACATTTCTTTGACTGTTTTGCTTTCAGACCAAAGGGCCATACAAGCTGAGGCTGTTTGACTGGTCGAACTTTGGTGGCCAATCTTTGGATCTGACAGAAAACATGAAGTCAGTCCAGGAGAAATTGCTCCGACAGGAAGTCCAGTCCTGTAAGGTGCTGGAGGGGTCCTGGGTGTTCTTTGAACATCCCAACTTTAGCGGTCGCCAGTACCTATTGGAGAAAGGAGAGTACCGGCACCACTCAGAGTGGGGAGCTCTGAAAGCAACTGTGGGCTCCATCAAAAGAATCATGCAGCTGTGAAATTCCGCCAGAATTTCTTGAAATGTCATGCATTGCAATAAATTTATTTGACTGTTTGTTTGTGCCTGTGTCAAGTTTGATTCAAACATTCCCTTTTTATGAAAGATGGTGAAGATAAAAAGAAATCACTGATAAAATGATACAATTAATTATTTATTTTGACAATGAACAAGTTACAACCCTGTTTCCAAAAAAGTTCTGTAAAATGTTAACAAAAACAGAATGTGATGTGCAAGTAAACCCATATTTATTTGAAAATAGACCAAAGACAGTAAATCAAATTTTTATGATGTTGTTTTATGAAAAATATAAGCTCATTTTGAATTTGATGCCAGCAACACATTTCCAAAAAGTTGGGTCAGGGTAATGTTTACCACTGTGTTGAATCACCTCTTCTTTTCACAACACTCTGTAAGCATCTGGGAACTGAGGAGACCAGGTGCTGGAGTTTTGAAAGAGAAATGTTGTCTAATTCTTGCCTGATATATATTTGTAATATTTTTCACATCTTGATGCTCCAGATGTTTTCAATGATTGACAGGTCTGGACTGCAAGAGGCCAGTTTATCAGCAGACTCTTCTACTACAGAGCCATGCTGTTGGAATACGTGCAGAATGTGGTTGGACGTTGTTCTGCTGAAAGTGTTTTCCAGTTTGGGTGTGAGAAACTAAGAGTAAGATGATGTATCTGGTTTCTTCTTTGGAGATTTTTAACCTGCATTTGTGGACGCAGCGATGAACTGTGTTCACAGACGATGGTTTTCACAAGTGTTCCTGAGCCCATGCAGTGATTTCCACTCCAGAATAGTGTGTTTTTAATGCAGTGCCGCCTGAGGGCCCGAAGATCACCACCATCCAATATTGGTTTCCAGCCTTGTCCCTTGTGTTCAGAGATTTCTCCAGATTCTCTGAATCTTTTAATGATATTATGAACCGTAGACGATGAAATCCACTAATTCTTTGTAGTTTTATGTTGAGGAACATTATTCTTAGATTGTTGATGATTGAGTGGTGAACCTCTCCCCATCTTCACTGCTGAGACACTCTGCCTCTCTGGGATGCTCTTTTTATACTCAATCATGTTACTGAACCGATGCCAGTGAGATGTTCCACCAGGTTGTTGTTTTTTAGCATTACACAACTTTTCCAATCTTTTCCTGACCCTGCCCCTTTTCTGAAATGTATTGCTGGCATCAAATTCATATATTTTTCATAAAACAATAACATTTCTTGGTTTCAACATTTGACGTTATCTTTGGTCTATTTTCAATTAAATATGGGTTTATATGAATTTTAAATCATCCCTTTCTGTTTTTATTTATATTTTACACAGCATCCCAACTTTTTGGGAAATGGGGTTGCAGATGAATTGAAAATATATGTGCACTTGCTAGTCTTTAAGCAACTAAGGTATAAAATAATGCAGTCAACTATAACTGAAATAAATCCAGATTATGATGTTTGTATTCTGTCAAGGTGTTTGGTCACCTGTAGGATCTTTTTTGGTGGATATAGTTGTGTCATCTACCATCATTGATATAAATATTGTACTAATTGTACAGTGCAGCAGGGTCACCTGGTCATTAAAGGTTCTCTGAATGTAAGAAAATGTGATCAAAACAACTCTGAAATATGTTTGTACACAAACGTTAAATGGCATTTCTGATCTAAAATTATTCATTTTATTAGATTAAAAGCATCAGATGTGTTATTTAATGCACACCCCACACTGGTTTTGTTTGTAAATTATATCACAAATAGAAGTATAAGAAATCTTAAAAATTTCTGCCAAAGCAAAGCTGAAACATATCAATTTCTTATGCACAGGGCTTTTTTTTTTATTGTCAAAAATCTTTTCTACATTAAGTGATTCAATATTTGGCCTGAGGCAATTAAAGTGACAATAATGCCCCTCGCAAGGCATTTCAATGTGCCCACATACACAGTGGCCTAAAAATTAGAAAATAGTGATAAAAACATCTTGCTGAAAATCATTCTCTTAAATTGCTTAAAAATCTCAAAGACATTAAGTTTTGGAAACTGTAAGGCAAAAAAAACCTACTTTTGATTATCAAAACATGTAATCTTTTCATTATCTAATTAATTCATAGAGAAAACTTCCAAATTATTTGCCATAATTGTACAACACTGATGAGGCTAATCTTCCAATTGGGGTGCTGAACTATACTCATCCAAACAGCAGCTGATATAAATACAGAATGACACGTCTTCCATCCACCAGCTCTTTCAGACAGGTGTGTACTGAGGTGTGGATGCAGACAGAGGGTGGAGCATCACCTGCTCTCTCCAACCCACACCCAGTTAAAGCGTGTACCCCACTGCTATGTGGCCAAAAGCCAACTTCACTGCATCTGCCTCAGTACCAGCTGCACAAGAGACTGTTTAATTGGATCAATAAATTGTTTCTGGAATCGGGCATTGACAGATCAAAAGGTCAGCCGCTTCAATAGTGAGTAAACACTGTATAAAGCCGAGCATTTCTGAAACAATTGCAGCATCAGCCATTGTGCACATATAAATGCTGAGGCAATTAAAATGACAATAATGTCCTTCGCAAGGCATTTCAATGTGCCCACATACACAGTATATATAAATCTGGACCTGTCCTGTAGGCAGTATTGTGTATGGGAAAGGTGGGAGAAATAAACGGTGATCAAAGGTCGGTGTGAGGCCCAAACATGGACCGTGTTGGAAAGGTAGGCAGACAGGTATTATTTGAGTTGAATAAAGTCAAATTTCCATTAAAACCAATAAAGTATAAGAACAAGTACCCTTTATCTTGAAAAGTTCTCCTAATACTGCTGGAGTTGGGGTTTTAATCTGTTGTGCTCGAAATTCTTGTTTTCTTGATTTGTCTCACGGATTGTATGAAATCAGATTTGCATTTAGACGAGGGTTTTGTTCTGGGTTTTTTTGTTTTTTTTTTGCATAGTTGGCTGTTTTGTTTGGAAAGACAATGTTTGCATGTCGTCATTTTGCTGTTATATGTTGTCCAATACCATATAGTGCATCGTATATCATATGTTTTTAAGGACCACTGTTCTCTTACAGATCGTGTTTTATGAAGACAGAAACTTCCAAGGTCGCTACTATGAATGCAACAGTGACTGTCCCGAGCTCAACACCCACTTCAGCCATTGCAACTCTATCCGCGTGGAGAGTGGCGCTTGGGTCCTGTACGAGAGGCCCAACTACCTGGGCTACCAGTACATTCTGATAAGGGGAGAGTACCCGGATTATCAGCGCTGGATGGGCTACAACGACAGCATCAGGTCATGCCGGATCATACGAAATGTGAGTTTGTCCTTCGTTCAAGTTGTCAGTCAACCTGCACTTACTCACATGCACCTGGCAAACACTTAAATATCTTTCAGGAGTGTGTTTCTTACCAATATTTCAACCCTGTATGCAGAAAATTCATTAATTAATTTGCAATTGAAAATAATTTTTAGGGAAGCATAGTGCTAACATAACATAAAGAGAAAACTGGTTTGATTTATTATTTAACGAAACAGGTACCATGTTTTGATCCCCAAACAATGTCCATTTGTATCAATCATTTTCTGGTTATTGATAGTTACTTAGAATATATTGCGGTCCTGTTTAAATACTGAATAAGTCCCCAATTACTTGAAGGATGAGACTTAATTTACATTTAACAGAATTCAAAGTGCTTTTTTTGCCCATGTCTTGGGGGTGAAGGGTTACGTCATATTTGTGTTGTATCAGAGTTATTATATAGATGCATTTCCTACTTGTAAATGTGTTAATTTTAACTTCCAAAATCATAAATTCAGCAATGAAAGTGGGAAATTCTTGATATATCCAAGATGGTGCTCAGGAATACAAAAATACCTAAAAACCAAGCGTTCCTGTCCATCCAACATGTGACATGAACACACCATGATATCCTGTGCTACCTATCACTGCATTGCAACTCATAGGGATGTGATTCCTTTGTAAACATACCTGGGAAAAGCAATTATGTAACTTCTAGAACGAGACTGCATGATAAACAAACAAAAACTAAACTAAACTGAAGCTTGGCTTCATTGTAAAGCAAATTTCAATAACTACAGAAAAAATGTCATGCATGCAAGGGACAAGGCTGAAAACCAATATTGGATGACCGTAATCTTTGGGCCCTCAAACCCTTTAAAGCCCCTTAAAAACAGCCACGAATCTGTAGTGGAAATCATTGCATGGGCCCAGGAACACTTCCAAAAAGCATTGTCTGTGAACACAGTTTGTTGCTGAATCAACAAATACACACATATTTAGTACATACAGAGTGTGTGTGTTTTCAGACGTATTGCATATTCTTGTCATGTTAGCTGCAGGGTCAGCCCTACTGCAAAGATAAACTGAACCGGTGTTTGTCTTGCAGCCCTCTGGTGCGTTCAGGATTCGTATTTACGAGCGTCCTGACTTCAGCGGTCAGATGTTGGAGTGCACTGAAGATGTAAACAACTTGCCTGACCGCTGGCACCACCGGGAGGTTCACTCTGCCCACGTCCATGACGGTGCCTGGGTCTTCTACGAGCTTCCCAACTGCCGCGGACATCAGTACCTGCTGGAGAGAGGAGGGTACCGTGGCTTCAGCGAGTGGGCAGCCATGAACCCCAATGTGGGGTCTTTCCGCCGTGTCACCGACCTTTAGACAGTCTCTCTATGTTTCATAAAACTTCCCTTTGCACATTTAATAAAAAAGGATTGTACCAAATATGTTCATCCCTCCCTGTTCTCTTTTGCATTTCTACTTTCACATTGTAATGCTAATTAGAATACATCACTTACCGTTATATTCCTCCACCAACTAATCAACTTTCAATTTACAACACTTCCATCTGTTTAGCTGATTCTCATCGTACACAAAGTCGCAGCCCAAAATTTTTTTTCTCAGCTGACTTCAGAAAATACATTTTTACTACAAGGGACATAATTTTTTTTTTTATTTTATACGCTTTATTAATCCCCGAGGGAAATTTCTTCACTACAGCAGGGGGCTCTCAGGGGGGAGATGCTGCAGCAGGCTGCCACTAGCGCAGCGCCAGGTAAACTGACCTGAGGTGCATGTTTTTGGATGATGGGAGGAAGCCGGAGAACCCGGAGAGAACCCACGCAAGCACAGGGAGAACATGCAAACTCCACACAGAAAGGCACAGAACCGGATTCGAACCCGGAACCTTTTTGCTGTGAGGCGACAGTGCTAACCACTGCACCACCGTGCCGCCCTTATACCTAATACTTTGAACGTGTTCTAGGAAATGATGTTGTAATGGCCAGTGTAAACAGAAGGATTGATTACTGCAACAAATACTATTCCAGGGTTCATATGGGCTAATATGGGTGTAGTGCTGCCAAAATGCACCGTATTGATGCTGCACCACAAGTGAGGAAATAACATGTTCACATTTTTTCGGCGCATGGTCTAAAGCATGTCATTCAAGAGAGTTAATAAAAAAAAAAAAAAAAAGTGTTCAAAGTTGTCATGGTGACATTTAAGGTGTTATTGATTGATTCACGATGTCAACTTGAAGCCTCATTTGAATGCTTCCGTTTGTGATGTTAAAGTCACCGCATTGCCCATTAAAACAAACTCAACTCTTCCTGTGTTCATTTCAAATTTAAAAACCCCTCCAGCACTTTTTTTTAACAATGCTTTTATTGTGAAATATTTGATGAAATCTGTATTGACTGAAATCAAACCATCAAACTTGAGCTGATTAATTCAGAACAACCATTGAAAACAGAATGATTACAAATTATAGTCAAAACTAATTATTTCCCTCGCTTTAATTTGATAAAGTTAGCAATATAAACTTGCCACTGTAGAAACAGTCAGGAACAGCAACAACGTATATCATAGGTACACTCTGGTACTTCAACAGTTAGCACTGAACCCATCCTTCTCAGGCATTAATTTTTTTTTAACCTGTCTGGTATATTTTAATTGCTTTGAATGAAATACAATTTCAATATATTGCACAACAATTAATTATTTTTTGGTTGTTGACTGGAATTAACAGGACTGTAAATTCTGTAAAGAAATGTGTTCCCAAAAAGTTGGGACACTATAAAAATGTAAATAAAAACTGAATGCATCCATCCATCATCTTCCACTTATCCAGGATCGGTTCTCGGTGGCAGCAGGTCGAGCAGGTTGACCCAGACTTCTCTCCCTGCAACATCTTCCAGCTCATCCTGGGGGATCCCGAGGTGTTCCCAGACCAGCCGGGAGATATAATCCCTCCAGCTTGTTCTGGGTGTTCCCCGGGGTCTCCTGCCAGTTGGGTGTGTCCGGTAAACCTCCAGTGGGGAGGAGCGTAGGAGGATCCTGATCAGATGCTGAACCACCTCAGCTGACTCCTTTCGACGTGAAGGAGTATTGGCTTTACTCCGAGTTCCCTCCTAATGTCTGAGCTCCTCCCCCGATCTCTAAGGCTGAGTCCGGCCACCCTACGGAGGAAACTCATTTCGGCTGCTTGTAGCCGTGACCTCGTTCTTTTGGTCACGACCCACGAACTGAATGCAATGCTGTGCAAATCATGTAATTAATAGAAAATAGACCAAATACAACAATATCAAATGTTGAAACTGAGAAATTGAATTGTGAGAAATATTATGCTCATTTGGAATTTGATGGCAGAAACATGTTTCAAAAAAGTTGTGACAGGGTCAACAAAAGATTGGAAAAGTTGTGTAAAGCTGAAAGAAACAGCTGGTGGAACAACTCACAACTAATCAGGTTACCATGGCAACAGATCAGTAACATGATTGAATGTAAAACGATGATTTCAGAGAGGCAGAGTCTCTCAGCAGTGAAGATGGAGAGAGGTTCACCACTCTGTGAAAGACTGTGGGAAAATAGTTCAAAAATCTAAGAATAATGTTCCTCAATGTAAAACTACAAAGAATTAGTGGATTTCATCATCTAAAATTCATAGTATAAAAACATTTCAGATAATCCAATCCAATCCCATGTTGCTGAATTCACAAATGCATATTTATATATATATGCGTGTGTGTGTTTGTAGGTGTAAAGTGCATATTTGTTGAATCCTAGTGCACTGAAAAAGCAGGTGGATGTTCAGAAGTTGGCTCAGCTTAGCTCAACTTGAATTTTAGAGCACCTTACACACACATCACTGATCCAAAGGTTTTACAGAGCACACGGAGTAAACAACGTTAAAGAAAGAAGTGTTGATAGAACAAGCTGTATTTTGAGTGTCTGTTTGTTTCCCAGTCTGGTGTGTATGAATTGCGATGCGGGCGGAGCTACAGTATGACACAGAGCTGACAGGAGGTCACAGAGCTCACCTAAACCTGTGGACAAAGAGCCCGCTGATGACTCAGTAGGATTTGCCAGTAAGAGCCTGGAACATGCCAGCTTCTGTTAGTGCTGATGCTCAGCTCGCTGGAACAACACTGTGACCCCAACAACACAAAGGGAGTCCAGCCAGCATGTTCTCCCAGCTGGGGTTATTCACCTCTAAAGCCTCTTTGTTTGCTGCAACCCCGAATGCTTTTAGTGGGGAGCAAGACAGAGAAAGACAGGCGGTTTCAGAGAGCTTCTGCTCTCATCGGGTGGGTGTGCACCCTCTTGTGGATGAAGTCTGCAGCACTGGTTTGAATCTGTTTGAATCACATTATGGGCAGGTTACCTTCCTGTTCCAAAATGAAGGTGCTCCTGTGCAGAAAACCAATCCATGAATAAATCATTTTCTCAGTTTAGCGTCAAAGACTTTGACTGGCTGCAGAGAGTCTGAACCTCAACCCCATCCAACACCTTGGGATGGGTAGGGACAAATTTCAACATTAAAAATCAGGTGCTGTGTTCCAAATGGGGTGATTATGTCAAGTATGGAAACATGCAGACAACTATTAGTACTCGCTTGGTGCACTGAAAGTGGTCCGAAAACTGAGGGACCACCAATCTAAAGAATTTTCAAACGAAGGCGTTTGAGGAAGTCGCAGCTGTTCCTGAACACCACATAAAAATGATTATTAACTAAACATGACAAAATTGGGGAATCGGCTTCTGTCAGTTCTGCTCCATAGCTGTGTTACACACTACCTGCAGATATCAGGTGGACAATAAACAACAACAAATAGAATAGGTTTGTGTTTTCCAGTTTGGGTGTGAGAAACTAAGACGATGTATCTGGTTTCTTCTTTGGAGAGTTTTAACATCATTTGTGGACGCAGCGATGAACTGTGTTCACAGACGATGGTTTTCACAAGTGTTCCTGAGCCCATGCAGTGATTTCTACTCCAGAATAGTGTGATTTTAATGCAGTGCTGCCTGAGGGCCCGAAGATCACCACCATCCAATATTGGTTTCCAGCCTTGTCCCTTGTGTTCAGAGATTTCTCCAGATTCTCTGAATCTTTTAATGATATTATGAACCGTAGACGATGAAATCCACCAATTCTTTGTAGTTTTATGTTGATGAACATTATTCTTAGATTGTTGATGATTGAGTGGTGAACCTCTCCACATCTTCACTGCTGAGACACTCTGCCTCTCTGGGATGCTCTTTTTATACTCAATCATGTTACTGAACCAATGCCAGTGAGATGTTCCACCAGGTTTTTTTTTTGTTTGTTTGTTTTAGCATTACACAACTTTTCCAATCTTTTCCCGCCCCTGCCCCTTTTCTGAAATATTGCTGGCATCAAATTAATATATTTTTGATAAAACAATAACATTTCTTGGTTTCAACATTTGATGTTATGTTTAGTCTATTTTCAATTAAATATGGGTTTATATGATTTTCAAATCATCCCGTTCTGTTTTTATTTATATTTTACACAGCGTCCCAACTTTTTGGGAAATTGGGTTGTACGATTGGTGATGCCTTTATTCCAAGGGAATTGATTGGTCAGCAGGTGGTGCTTTGGTATGTTTTGATGTATTATCTCGAAAGTCTGCAGTATAAGTTACCATGGCGATGTATCCCAGTCAAACAGCTTAATGGAGTTAAACCCGATGTTAACTCGATTACTGCAAATCCAGCTTAATAGTACAGGCGTCAGAACTCCATCCACAACAACACAATCGAACAACACGTCAGGACGACATGTACAACAACAAGGGGTGCTACGAGATAACATGGGTACATTGTACAGTTCAAAGTTGAATTGACATCGACAGATATCTCACCACATGTTCAGTCGACACAGTCAACATAGTTTTGCCACAAATGGACCCTAGAACCTCCACACCCGTTTCCTCCTGCTGGGTTATTTATAACTCAAGTGGATATGATTTGTTTTAGCAGCTGAAAGGAACTATGTTAATCTCGGGGAAAGAATGCAGTTTCTGGCTGCAAAATGTACCTTGTATGGCAACAATGGATGAACGGGAGAAGAGAGAGGAGAGTTCAGACAAGATAGATCTTTAGAAACGGTCAAATACATGAAACAGAGTTAAATGTAAATGTAAATGTAAAAAAAAGCAAATGTAAGATTATTATGTAAGCAATTTTCCCTGAAATGTCAACCAGCAATTTTCCTAATGGATTGTTTAATAAGTGATGGTTGCTAATGCACCAGTGATGAAAGGCTGATTGAGGAACATGTTTCACCTGAAGCTGTGCACGATGACAGCGGCCATGCATGAGTACCACAACTGCTTTAAGTAAAAGGTCTTTGATCTGCACTAAAATGATGATACTGTACGTTTGTGGTCCAAAAAAATTGAGTGAGCAAGTATGACGGATTGTGCAGAAAGGAAACCTTAAAAATGTAGTCACTCCTTTTCTTGAAGAGAAAGTGTGTAACAAGGGCAGCTTGAACAGGATGACAAAGGGACATAGGAAAGAGAAATAAGTTACAGTTCAAACTTTTCTTAAAGCTTCCTCATTGTTCATGTTCATTAATGCAGCCAAATGGAAAATTCCCACTAAATCCAGTAGATGGCACAGTTCCCTTTCAGGTGTCCCCAACAGAGAGCTTTGCATGCCTGTGATTCATCTGTGTCCATGAGCGGCTTCCTGACGGTTTTTTTTTAAAAAGAAATGTGCTTAAATTGTCATCTCTGTACAAAAATATCAAAAGGTAAGCATTAACATGGTTGCCAACAGTTATTGATTAGTTGCTCCGATGTTTACAGATGAAGCCAATATCACCAAAATAATATTTTGAATTGATGTTATAAAAATGTGTGTTGTTGTCATGAATGCTGAAGAACATGTGATGTTTAAGCAGCACGGTATGCAATGTTTGTTTCTGTTGTGTAGCGTCATGCACGGTGCACATGAGCACAAGACCAGGATTTAACGAGTGTACTAAGATATGGAGATATATCGCACAATTTTATCTGATCTTTATGTACCAAGTGTGACATGTTCAATCGGGCATGTTTGAGGATTTCTTTATATTTTTTTATTTTGTCTCAGCGGAAGAACTGTTTATGCACAGATTTGTTTATGTACTTGTTTATGCACTATTGTATGCTCTAATTTGATGCAGTATTCATTGATTTGTGTCCTGAGTTTACTCACTGAGCTGATGTATGTACTGGTTTAGAGCACCAGTTTGTAGCTACTACTAACTTTGATGTATTCAGGCACTTTCGGTTCACCTCTCTTTGTAAAAACACTTCTTTTATTTAGATACCGCAAATCAATTTGACGCTTCTCTCGTATTCTGAGACCAGTCGTCAGCTAAAAGAATACAATTTTACAATTGCTTGTTTCATTCATCACAAGATTCGTCATGTTTGTGTAATTCCTGTCAAAATTGTTTGAAAATGTCATTTCTCTGATAAATTTGTACTTTGGTGATTAGATCAAAATGTGAAGTCTACAAGAAGACATGTACAGTGTTGTTGTTTGTCCTCTTACGATGGCTGTTTCATGACGTTATTTTTGCATGTGACAGTAGAAGAGTAAGGCTAACATTAAGTTTATAGGCAGACCTTTTTATTGCAGATCACCCTCTCAAATTCCTGCTATATGTCATCCTCTGCACAAATGTTTAAAGGATAATTCTGTTTCTTTTTTAATCTATGAAAAAGTTGCATATAAGATGTTTTGTGCACCTCAACATTTCTCCATATCTCTACAACTGAGGTGGAGGGTGCTGTTAGAATTATCTTTTTGTTGTCACAGGTTTTCTTCTATTGCTCAATTTTGTTGTGTTGAAGCACAATAAAGAAAATGAAAATAAACTTATTTGCACTTGATTTTTAAAAATGGTAGTTTTAAAATGCTGGTTATTTGCAAAGGTCTTTCTGTACTTTGACCTTGTGAATCCAGGTGGGCAGGGCACATAACTAATAACTAATTAAATCAGGATACTGAAAATTAACCAGGTACTTTTATATTTTTAAATAATCTTGTTCTATTGTGAAGTGTTAACTGGCTATGGCTGCCTGGAAAAAGTCCTCTAAGAAATGAAAATATGAGAAGCAACACAAGCAAATAATCATTTTAAAAGCTTGCTTGTTGACAGCCAATGAAACAGCACCTTCATAACCAAGTTAACATTAAAATCAAGTGGCAGCCAGCAGCAACGTCACCCGTTGGTTTGTGAACGTTATAAAGCCTCCAGTTCAGATTCTGTCCGTCACCATCTTTGCTAGTTCAGAGCGGTTTGGAGCAGGAAGTGACCATATTTGGACGAGCTGGGGGAGGAGCCAGCGGTGGATCTGACCGATCTGATTGGAAACCTGACGATACTACGTCCCGCCCACCGATAGCTGTAACCTGACTGCACCACAGGCCTGTCAATCAAACAGACACGCCCCCAAAAACAGGTCTTCTTGAATCTTCTTTTCTAATGAATGAGGGATTATTTTCAGATGGACCTCCAGAAAACTAATAAGAAGGAGTGACTTTAGCTAACAACACCGAGATAACTGATGGACACATTTTATTCACTTTGGATTTGATGAGAGAAGTTGAATGGGAGTCTATGGAGCCGGAGGCTTTTTGGAGCCGACCTCTAGTGGCACTCGCTGGTATTGCAGCTGAAGACACTTCTGCATCGGAACCATTTTTCAGACCTGGAAGCTACGAACACTTTTATATCCAGTCTGTGGTTAAAATCTCTCGAGCCTTTACATCTTCTTGAATCAGCTCGTGCTGCAGACAGACCAGATAAATTTGCTTTCGGTCTCTTGTCACCTCTCGTCCTCTGAGGAGACCCCCTGCAGGGAGGTTATGTATTTCTGTTGTGGCTCGCTGCCCACGACACCCTCAGCCAGCCAATATTCTATCACACACCTGCCACTCAAACTAACACATGCACCTTTGTTTACACCTTTGGAGCGTGCAGCTGGTACTCCGGTGGACCCGCTGGGACCTAAATTTGGACTTCTTCGTAGGAAAAGAATCTCACCATGTTTGAACAACAATGAGCCAGATTTGATCTGTTTCCTCCATATAATTTAGTTTTATTTTCCATCCTTATCCCTACTGATTATTTTTAGAAGACTGGTGTTATGCAGCATATACAAAATGGAATATTATATATTTTATCTATCTTTTTATGGTACTGATATTCCTAAAAATCCAGAGTTTATACTTTTATTTCCCCTAATGCAACTAAACTGCCTCTTCAACAAAGTCGCTGATCTGCTCAGTTAGAAACTCACAGCAGATGATGTGATAACGTTTAAACAGAATCACCAGAAATGAAAACAAAATGAAGTCAGAATGATAAAAATGCTCATTACAACTCAAGAGCCATGAAAACAGACCCCATTTGAGTACATTTTTAAATAATTACCGTATCTGAAATTATATTTTAAATGAAATCCTAAATGAACTATAAGGCAAATAGCCTACTGACAGTGTATTTATAATTAATACAATTTAAATAATATGTAAATATGACTATGTTTTTGTATACTATGTGTATGTCTGCACTTTACTTTGATATACTAAAAAATACCTCAGCAGAAGTTGTAAAATAATATTAAACTTTTACGATTTAATTGTTATTAAGTAACTTGTTATTAAGCTGAAATTGTGTGTTATGAACACATAACACACAATTTATAACATTTTTAACTGTTAAAGTTGTACCAGCAAGATGTTTAATAATCATTAATAATTATTAATGATACTGTACTGGAGTCGCACAAAGTAAAAAAACAAATGAAGATGTGAATCAAATACAGCTGAGTCCAACAAGCATTATAATAATTAATCATTAAAAACATGACACATTTATTCATACTTATACTGTGCATAAATACATACAAACATGTGTGAGCATGCACATTCTAACATATAAGTACATGATACACGTGTTTTTTTCCATGATTTAATTTACTTTTAATAGAATAACATAGTATAGTGAAGTATAATAATAATTTCTTTGGATGTTTTATCCTTTTAAAAAAAAAATAAATAAATAAATAAATAAAAATCTCTATCAAAGATCCAAAAAACCTTTGAAATTGATCGATTAAAACAGTCACAGTTTAGTAAATGATGTCAGTAAAAACAGTAAAATATCAGAGGGATTATTGTGTTTTTACAGCAGTTTTAAGAGTTTTTGTTGTCTGGAGTATCTGATGTACTGTGCTTGATTGAGCCACATGTACAAGGATCACAGGAAACCACGAGGTGGCAGAATGTCACATGCACAGAGTATTAAAGGAGGATAGTGCTTGTTTTACACAAGCAGAAAACGTCTCTGTGCTGACTGACCTGCACCACTACTGTCATAAAAACAGCTGTCACACACACATATATATATATATATATATATATATATATATATATATGTTTACAAAAGAAAAAATATATATATATTTGAAATACATGTGGGATAAGACGCATGTAAGACACATAGCGAGCAGACCAGTCAATAGATGAGTCACACCTCGTATGACCATCTTCACCATGAATGTGGATCTTTGTAGTGCTGTATCCCTCTTCTGCCCCCATTGTGCACACACACACACACCTTTGAACTAAAGGTTTACCAGGAATCCTGAAGTGACGTCAAACTCGGGAGAAGGAAAGAGAAATAGTATTGCCATGGAAACCTATCTCCCTCAGTTCCTCTATGATCTCTGATTCATCCTGAATCTGAAAACAGGAAAGCTGTAATATCGCACTGACATGCACAAAAGGAAAGCATCTTTGTGGAAAGTGACACAATCCAGAAAGGACGAGTGGACGGGAGCAATTTTACAATGTTAGAAAATCTTTGTTTATCTTTAGAGACAAACTGCCACATAAATAGATTTTATTGCCTGTTTGAAGTGTAACTGAGGCTGAGTCCCATTTATAGGTGCACAAACTTATGAAAACCAAGGCATCGCCGACTTCAAGCACTAAGTTGAAGTGATTCCTGGCTGTTTTCCAACACAAACAACGGCCACATTAACCACCAACCCTTGTTCTAAATAGTACAATAACCAAGATGTTTTCAGCTGTTCACACCTGCACAGTCCTGATGAGACGTCTAATCACTGGAATTAAATGCAATCACATACTAGGTTGTACTCTGGCGGTGCAAAGTCTCACCAAGCGATGTCCGAAATAGATGTTGGAGATCAGATATGACCCCCTGAGCCCAGACACTGGAGCCAATTTTTGTTTGGTGTAGCATCAATTTACAGCAGGGAACTTAAAAAAGGAGCCCAGCAATTGAACAATTCCCACATGAGCAAAAACTGGAAGGAAAAACTCCATTTAAACAGGACGAAAACGTTCAACCGTAGGAAATAAAAACTCCCTTTAAACAGGAAGAAAACCTTCAATCGTAGGAAAGAAAAAAACCTTTTAAACAGGAAGAAAACCTTCAACAGTAGAAAAGAAAAACTCCCTTTAAATAGGAAGAAAACCTTCCACAGTAGGAAAGAAAAATTACTTTTGGACTGAAAGAAAACCTTCACCAGTAGGAAAGAAAAACTCCTTTTGCAGGAAGAAAAACTCCCTTTAAACAGGAAGAAAACCTTCAACTGTCAGGATTCCTGTTTTCCTCTGTTTTGCCCCCGATCCCCTCTCCTCCTGTGTCCCCTCATTCCCCTGTCTGCTTGTTCTGTGTCCTCCTCTCCTCACCTCCCATGGCCATACCCCTCACTGGTCCCAGCAGCTGCAGCCACTCACCCCTGATCACCACCTGCAGGTGTGCTGCATCTCCCTGATCACCTCCCCAGACTATATGTACCCTGCCCCTGCACTCCTCTGGTTGTCAGTGCATTAGTATTACTACTACTAGCAACAGCTAGACGACGGCGAGTTACTGCGAGTGCGAGTTGTGCACTGCAAGGACTGCCAGTCACCTGTCCGTCCTGTGCCCGTTCTTCCTGCTCCTGTTGCTGTGCCTGCTGCAGCTCCTGTCCGGGTTCCTGCAGCAGAGCTACCAATCGGAGCCACCAGTCGGTTGAGTTGCCCTCCCAACTCGGAAGGAAATAGACTCTGGTATACCCGCTGTTCTGCCCGAAGTCCTGCTGGCTGCGTCTCCCTGGATCTGTCGGTTGAGTTGCCTTCCCGACTGGGAAGCAAATTGACGTTGTAAGTGCCGCCTTTTGTTTGTTTGTTTTTTGTTTTTTTGTTTTCTGTTTATGGGAATAAAGACTCTATTTTGGGACCGATACCCGAGTCTGTGAGCCTGCATTTGGGTCCTGTTAAACTCCACCTCATAACATCAACAGTAGGAAATAAAAACTCCTTTTCAACAGGAAGAGAACCTTCAACAGTAGGAAAGAAAAAATATTTTTAAACAGGAAGAAAACCTTCAACCGTAGGAAAGAAAAAATATTTTTAAACAGGAAGAAAACCTTCAACTGTAGGAAAGAAAAAATATTTTTAAACAGGAAGAAAACCTTCAACCGTAGGAAAGAAAAACTCAACTCAACTCGGGCTCAGAGGTGGCTGGTCATTTGTCTCAACCGGTTGGGGTGAGGGAAAAGTGAAGATGACTAATGGAAACTTTACTTGAAGCTCCAAGGAAAACCAGCAAGATGAAGTGGTGATGGGGAGGAGGAGCCTTGTACGTCAGGAAGTCTGAAAGATAAAACGATGGAACTGCAATGGTATTTAAAGAACAAGGGCGAAAAACTTTCAAAAGAAAAGCAGGAGAGAGGTCATTGGTGAAGTACGGTGATGACGAGATTGAGAATAAGAGACTTGACATAGTGGGAAAGCAGAAGTGATGAAGAAAAAGAGCAACGGGAGGAATCAGATTTACTCTATTGAATGTAATCTTCATTTTTAAGTTGTGGTTGGATAGGATCTGTCTAGAGAAATAATCTTCTGATTTATTATCTCTTTTTAGGGATAGATAACAATCATTAAGAAAATGTACCTACCCAACAAGCTGGATATCACAATGAGAGATGGTCTGTTGTTGTTCAATTAACCAAAGACCACGCCGTAGTTACGGTGAACAAAAGCACTGATTTACACAAACTGTCAATTTTCAATTAAAAAAAATCAAGACAATAATTGACCCTCCTGGCCACATCGCCCAAATGGCCCAGACCAGCATGTCCATCAAGCCAGTCACATCCGAGTTGAACTTTGATGACCAGCACAGATCAGGAGTGACTTTGACTTACCTCAGGAATTTATTGAATCAGTATTTCCTGGGAAGTTGACCCTGAAAAGGAATCGAGTTTTTTTTAGAGTTTGTATCCAGCGACACTCAGTGGTGTTGCACTTCATTCTCCATCGAGGTGAAATTCAAGCTGTGGTTGTTACAACTGTGCATCTTGAGATGGTTAAATCATATTTATATATCAACAGATTAAAGATGTTTTTATCCAGAATATTAAATGATTATTTCAGGATTGGACCTTCAGGGTTTGTCAAACAAAGGCAAATGGTTACCATGAACTGAAACTATTTGTATGCTTGCATAATGTTGCTCTTTACCTGACAGCAACGTGTACTTTCATAATGTGAGTGTGGCCTGCGCTTTGATTTATCAGCGTGATTGCTGTGTTTGTGCTGTGCGGCTGTGAGCTGCAGACGTTCCCTCCACTTGTTCAAGTAAAAACCCCACAGAAGGCTCTGGTTGCACAGCAGCTCCATGATGCATGCCTGCCAAACCAAACACTGCTTTATGACTGTGGAGGGGGGCGAATAGGGCTGCAATGTTTCCAACACACACCTAAGCCGTGTATGCACGCACGAACACACACACACACACACAGCACTGGTGCTGCTTGTCAGTGGCTCTCTGAGTGTTTACAGTGAGGGGGATCCTGGGAGGCAGCTATTTTTAGCTCTGGTTTCATCATCAGTCTCCGCTCTGTGTGCAGCTGCAGGCTGGTGCTGCATTCTAATGAAGAGATGAGCGGATGGCAGCACAACACCTTCTGTTTGCTTCACACAAGCAGAGAAAATCCATGCAGGTTCTTAAATCCACCCAAAAAGCACAAATGTTTTCACCTATCTTTCATTTCATTTCTTTTTGCAGAATGTTTCCCAGCAAGAGAATGAAGAACTGCTGTCTGGAGAAAATGTTCCATTTCCATGATATGCAAGCAACAGCACACAATTTGAACCGAACCAGGCAGTGAACTGTGCAGTAATGCTGGTTTGTTAAAATCCAGTCATACACTGAGCTACGGATGAAACCAGCAGCAGAGCACTCCCTATATACACGTTGCATAAGCCTGACACTCCTACCACAGTCACCCTCAAACAGGGTGTCTAAGGATAGTTGAAGCAAAGGTGCTACATCAGAACTACACAACCTTGTAATGTCAAATTCACCTGAGAACGCTTGAGACAAATGGGATGCATGGAGGGCAGATCTAGGAGAAAAACCCCTGAAGAAGGCCTATACTAAATCTATCGATACCTGATGAAGGCTGTTACAATGCAAATGGCTCATGAAAACATCACTCCAGTAAGGTTAAATTCATGTCCCTTCACAAGCTGTAGTGAGTTGAAGAGGGACTCTATTTCATTGTGTTTAGCAGTGTAGTAAAATCAAATCCTTTTGGGAAGATGGGTAAATAAAAAAAATTATATTCCAAGAAATTCCAATGGGTCCATTTATTTTAGGGCTTCACCCAAAACATGCCAAAACTGAAAGAATAATGACAGATATGTGTCTCCTACGAGATAGAAAATCGATTACAATGTTTTGGAAAAAGACTAACAGGCCAAATGTTACATTTGGGTTCCACAAATGTTAATAACCTTCCCTCTAGAAAGAATGACTTATAGACGGAAAGGAAAACAAGACATGTTTGAAAAGCTCTGGGGACCATTCACTGCTTTGGTGAAACATCAATTTAACCGATGATGAAGAGGAGGAATGAGATGATGTAAACCTCGCAATATGGTCTGTTTAAACCATCTGAAATGATGTAATTGTTCAACATGCCCTTCGGATTGATGTAAAAACATGGCCTCATGTCTGAGAAGTGTTTTCTATTGTTTTTTTATTATTGTTTTGTTTATGTACTTTTGGTTTGTTGGTACAATATAAATGTTGGCTGACAAGGCACATGTTTGTTTGTTAATGCACACTTATCTTTATACGCCTTTATACGTCACTCCCCCTGCTTCACTGTGGATATTTTTGAAGATTAGCTTTCTCTTTACCGTTTTCCTTTGAAGGGAAATTGTCATGGCGACAAAACAGCCAAACAAGCCAATGATGG
This sequence comes from Embiotoca jacksoni, assembly GCF_022577435.1. Lineage (NCBI taxonomy): Eukaryota > Metazoa > Chordata > Actinopteri > Embiotocidae > Embiotoca > Embiotoca jacksoni. The sequence goes on from NW_027185428.1 coordinate 1,038,685, forward strand.
AATCCGAGGTTCCCAAAGCGAGGCCTATTGATAGCCCTCACGGAGCGGAAAACTGGCATATCTGGGATGAACTGGTATGTTTTCATTTCTTCAACCTTTCATCTCAGCCCTCCGGTTCCTTCATGTTTTTATAGAAATGTAGGAAACTCTGCTTCACGAAAATGCACTAGATGTGAATTACATGGCAGTTGCAACTTCTCTTTTTGGAAATATAAACAGAATTTTGCGCCAAAGCAGCACACTGTGGTTTGTTGAGAGAACTTGGATCACAATGAGAACGTTTGAGCTGATGAGGCACCAGATAACCGGCCTGAAGTCAAACCTGAAGAGAAGCAGTATGTCTTTGTACAAGCCGGAAATTTTCCAGATAATGTGAATGCTCCCTTTTTTTATCGTCAGGTCGCTCTTGACTAATGCCTGGTGGGCTCTCTCGTAATAGAGGATAATACCACTGTTCTTGTAGTTGTCTTCCAACCAGAAATACTTGTGTCTCCCCTGCCAGTAACGGTAATCACAAACAACATTGTGGACAGGTTATTGGCTCATCATCCCATCACTACTGCTGCGGCTGCAAAATGACTTATTCTGCATCATAAGACGTTCATTAATATGTTAAAGTGCTGCGATGGCTTAAAATAACACATCAAGGTTAAACCCAAAGACTCTTATTGAGGCTCAGGGTTGTAATGTAGTGCATGCAATCAAGCAGATGACAGCACGTACTGTCAGAATGGGTGTGAAACTGAAATATGACATCAGTTTTTATACCTTGTTACTTACATTCCCTCATCTTCCAACTTCTTTGAAAATTCAAATTAATACGTTAGCTACATTTACTGTCGAACTGTAAGTAAACAAGCCCTCAGATCTTGATTTAAAAGTTGCATATCAGTCCTAATGAATTGTTGTGAAGCTGTAGCCAGCAGGGATGGACGCAGTAATTTATTCTCTTCTATTTTCTCTCCCAGGAAGCTGGGCTAGGTGGCACAAATGGAGCATTTTAATTAAAAACTGCCGAGACGCAGCGATCCTGGAGAAAAACCTGGCAGCTGCTGTCAGGTCTTTCCATTCCTATGGTGTGTAGGCAGCGGCACATACTAGTGCATCCAATTCAGTGAGGAAAAAAAAGGAAACGGGAACCCAATTATTACCTTTACAGGGAGCCAACATTTTCTCCCAGCTCTCTCATCGTCTGCTCCTGAGTCTGTCTCAGCCTCTTTTTGTGTAGTTGCGGTACTGATGACGACAGTCTGTTGTTGCTGCTTTAATCCAAGCTATTGATGTGCAGGACAACAACAGCAACAGCTTAAGATAATGAGTAAGATGTACTCCCTCTTAAATGACGCTTCCAAAGGAAGCTACTCCTTTGGCTACTCCAGGTCAAAGAGAAGTCCTCTTATGTTATGCTTCCAGTCAAACTTAAAAACGTCTTGTCAAGGCATACCCGTAAAATGAAAGTTGTTATCAGAGTCTCGATAGGTGTTACACATGTTTTTGTGAGGGCATGTCCAGGAGTTTCCAAAGATTATGCCATTTGGAGACATAACAAGTAGTGTGGTGGATAATTTTGATACTCACATATGTGTACTCAACTATTAATTGTAATGCCTAGTCAGTAGGAGTATTGATTTTAAGTGAGTCACAGTACCAAATATCAGTCATGAGCAAGTCAGGGGTCAGCAGGCACATGGGGGGTGGGGGGGGGGATAGGGGGGAATAGGACCCCATGAATGACATGTGATGGCCTGTGGCTCCCAGGGAAAGCCATACTACAACATGGGACCTAAACACTTTATAAGGCAGCACTCAACAGTTCCACTTCAGTTGCTCTCATGAGATCACTCAGTTTGTTGAGACCCTTGATTTTCAATAAACCTACATTGCATCAGATTCTGAAGACTCTGTTTGATTATGACAACTGAGAGTGGTGTGAAGGGACCAGGGAAGCTGGGCCTCGGTTAGGAATTTCCACCACATTAGCATGGTGAAAATTGTCATTTATATAACAAAAAACGAATCTAACTCTACAATATCACATATGAGCACTATAACGTTTGTAAAAGGTCCATCTGGCATTGTTTTCATGATAAAACTCCTAAAAATCAGCTAACCAAATGCATTTCTGCCCAGTGACACAGCGCACGGGAAGAAAATGCCAGATTAATATCTTGACGCAGCTAAAGAGTCAGGAAGCCGGAAGAATTACCCCCGAAAGCCGCATATCGCCATGTTCAGAATCTCATTGGCTATACAAAGTGTCAATCATCGCCAACATAGCTTGTGATTGGCTGCAGTTGTGAACAGCAGAAGAGAGGAGGGCACTTTCACACCACATGCCATACAGATGGCTTCTGCAGGCTGGAGACAGGAATTAGACGATCCTATTGGCTCAGTGAGGTGTCAATCAAACAGGGTTGGCCATGTTAGGTCTTGTTTGATTCAGAGTTGGCTTTGTGCCAGGATATCTCACGTTTTACCAGACAATGACCACAAATTGTGTGTATTCTGGACATATTTATGCTTTTTGGACGAAATACTTTGCTGGATTGGATTTACTGGAGCTTTGCTGACTCAACCAGAGGGTTTCTGTCTGACTTTTCCTGGTCAGTGTGGGACTCTGAGGCTGTTTTGTTGCGTTAGGTCAATACTGTAATCATTTGTTTGTTCAGCAGTGGTCTGACAAAGCTGTTTACTGAACCTGCTGTGGTTATTATCTTAAAATGGTTTATATGGATAGCATTAAAAGAGTCTTAGCTTTTCAAAGACATCTTGCATGAGTTTATAGATATAGTATGAGTTTAAAAAATGTTCCCTTGGGGATTAATAAAGTAACTACCCTATACATTCATTTTTAACTTTGTTGTCGGAAGGTGGGTGCCATTAAAACTCAGACGGCCCACATGTGTCTTAATGTAAGGAGCTTAAGTGATTTTAAAATAATATAAATTTAATGTAAAAATGCACAAAACTTAAGTACAATCCTTTGTAACTGTAAAACAGGTGTAATGTGATGATTGGTAGCCAAATTCTCAAGACCACCTTTCCCATAAACCCAGTCACCTCCTGTTTTGCCAGTATTTTCCGGTGTGTGTGTTTATTTTATTTTTTTGCAATGATGAGATGAGAGGATGCTCCTTTCTGACTGTACATTAGGAGTTATTTTTGTTGATAAAGAAAGTTTTGTTTGGAGAGGCTGGCTTTGTGTGGTGAAGCTTCTAATGAGCCCCGTCATTGAGGAGAAATCGCATGAATTTTGTAAAATTTCAAGCTCCTGCAAATATTGCAGATTGTTTGAAATTTGCATTCATTATTAACATCGCAATTTCCTCAGGGGATTTTCTTTTGAATGGACCATTACTGACATTAGTGTCATTTATTTTATATAATGGTTGTAGCGAATTCGCTTTATTGAAGTATCCCACACCACAGTGCCAGGACAACATCTCCTCAGCATTATCTCTGGAATTCCAAACCCCCACAAGCTTGCAGGATGTGAACTCTTGGTAAACCTTTTTGGATCAGATTAACGTGTTTTATCATCCTTTTACCTCATGAAGACAAACACTTTCTCTCACAACGGACACTATCCACACCTTTTTGAGCTCTAAAAACTGTCAATTTGGAGACCCTATCCACTCAACCGTGAACCAAAATGATACCTACTTAATCCCTTGTTGTCAAAAACCCTCCCACAGAAGTGACACTTTCCAGACCAGATGACCACAGCATTGACCATCCCAGAAGGACCACGTCTCCCCTTTTGGTCAGATTTACCATAAACTCAGACTATAAGGAGAAATTATGCACTTGGATTCATAATTTCATAAACTGATATCCTGTCTGCTATTATATTCTTATACTAACAGTGTGATGTTTATCAAAAGTTATGTTACTAAAACTTTAGAGGTGAACATGGTTTAACCCCAGATCTCTGCCTCACTCTCTCTCTCCCTCTCCACTCACTCTTCTCCCCCTCTCTATCTGAGTAATTAGGTAAAATGACCTTATTGTTTAAAATGTGATGTGCTAATAATATATCTCATAATACGTTGGTGAAATGAAATAAGGTACTTCTTTTATACATCGTTTGAATCAAATCGTGTTAAACATTGGCCCTCAGGACACCTCCTCCTCCTGAAACCCCTCTCCCCTCCTGAGACAGGGTGTCGATAACGTGAAATTTGACACCCAGAGCGGTGCCCATCCTCTCCACCTTAAAAGAGAGAGACCCAAGCTGCTCATTATGATTCATTCCAGATTCGCTTAAAATTCCAAGAAGATTCGCCCCAGATTTGGTCAAGATTCACTCCAAATTTCTAAAGATTCGCTTCAGATTCGGTAAAGGCTCGGTAAAGATTCATTATTTTGAGTTTCATTAAGTTTTGATTTAGTCATTTTTATATCTACCTTTTTGTTAAGCTTTGAACATAGCAATCAAAGTCCTGGAGTACATCAGCTATTTCGCCGATTAAGTACTCAATTCCACCCATTTGACGAGCCTGCATCACTCAGTAATTTTGATAACGCAGCGAGCAAGGCCAGCTCTTCAGTGTTCATCAGTACTAGCGGTGACGACCAGACGTCGCCCACCTCCACCTGCAAACGTCCAGCTGGACCGAGACGTTTTTGACTGCTTTGCCACGGGACCTCAGGGCCAGCACTTACCAGACGGACCGACTAACGAAAGCTGATAACGGGAGGAAACCTCTGGTATTCGACTTTAATCTAACGGACCTCTGAGCGTCACCTCCTGGACCCACCTAGCCCTGTGAACTACACATCTCAAAAGTAAGACTATTCATTTATTCAGGGTGGCAAATTCAAATTTAGCATTAGGCTTAAATTTTATTTATTCAGTTCTGTCTCCTTTAGCCGGTAACAATTCCCTATTTCACTTCACCATCAATAATGAGAAGTAATTGTGCATTCTCATTCATATAAACGCATCTGTCATTTAATCATTTCTTGTGAGAAGTTATATAATAAATATTTTTAATTAGATCCAAACTGTATCACGGCTTCTTTCTGAATATATCAAAGAATTTGAATTCCGATACGAGAATTCATAAATTCAGATGATGATTGACTGATTTTATATTGATGTTGAGTTAATATTTTGTCCAATATTGGACTGGTGCCCCTTCTAATAACGAGAGCAAATTTAATCCTCACGAAGTAAATTAGCATAATGCTACATGGTAAAAATGATCAAATGTGAGTATCTTACTGGTTGCAGTAAGAATTTGTCCAGTGATACAGGGCAATAGAAAGAAAGGGAAGATTTGCAGGTTAGAACCGAGTAGAAAACATTCCCCAGGCTACAGGTCTACAATTTGATAAATTTTCCTTCTTCTACTACAAGAGACTTTCTCAGGAATGACCACAAATTACCTCTCAATGACAAGGTTCAGGCTCAACTCAAACATGCCTTATGGTAAGCCCCAAAAACAGCGTTTCAAGGGAATGTAAGAAATGTTTTTTTAAATACTATAAAACTCAATAAAACATGCATGACTGTAGGGAAAGACAAGTAAAAAGCAAGCGTGTGAATATCAACCGGAAAGGTGGTCACACTGGTCATCTGGAACAGCAGGACTTTTCCCAGTGGTCGGTTTCACCTGCGTTGTCCCATGAGCTCATCTTAATCCCCCGCCCAACAGTTTCGTCAACTGTTACATAAATAATCAACATATGATAAAACAGCAGAATAAAATAATTTTGATGATTGAAAGCTAAGTGAATCTGCATCTCTAAGTGCTGAGATTTGTTGTCCTTTCTCTGGGCAAAATTAGGAAAACAAATTATAAGAAACACCTTTCAACACAACAGTGGAGTACAATGATACTCATTGATCATTGTCACCCACTGAAAACATTCTGAACATCATAAAATGAAAAATACAAACTGTTGAGCAGCTATCCTGTATCAGGCAAGAATGGGAGAACATGTCAATTTCAAAACTCCAGCAACTGATCTTAGTTCCCAAATGTTTACAGTGTTTAAGAAGAGTTGATGCAACAAAGTTGTAAACATGCACCTGTCCCACCTTTTTTTTTTTTTTTTTAAATGTGTTGCTGACACCAAATTCATAATGAGCATACATTTTTCAGAAAACAATACAATTCCTGTTTTAACACTCAATACCGACCTCTTTGGAAACATTGTTGTAGTTTGATATCCTTACTGTAATGTGGGGTTATCAAACTTGACAGCCAGACTGCTTCTGTGCAGCCAAGACTTCAGCTTTACCGTCGTTTATTCCATGCTTGGCCCTTATTACTGCACAGTCAAGCAGCAGCATCTCTGGACGTCTAATGCATTTGAATATTTTAAATCCAATTTATGCCTTTTCATTTGAATGAAAACTTAAATAATCAAAGTGAACCTCTGAATAATTCAGAGGCTGTGTGGGAAGCTGAGGTCAGCAGGATAAACCCACAGAGCCTTCGTAACAGTTGAAGTGCACATTTTATAAATACAATGTTTGACAGACATGGTGGACATTTCACCTCAGGAAAATTAAAAAGTAGATTTGTCATGTTCAAATTGAGAGGAATGGGCCCACAGGTGAGGTAAAGCTCCTGCTCCTCACTGCAAACACCTGGGATTAAATTTTACACCTCAGCTTGTTATGAGGTGTGCTTCAAACGAACCCAAATGCAGACACAACAGCAGAATCTTAGGTGAACCAAGGCCTTTATTTCTCCTAGGTATAGATAATCAACAGGAGGTACACAAAATGTCTGAGTCCAAATGCACTGGTATGCGCTACTCCACTCCAAGCCGGAAGTTGGCTCCTCAGCGAATGCGGTGGGGGTGTGGGTTAGCTGGGGGAATCACGAGGTCCTCCTCAGCACGCACAGGCTGATGGAGCTGGGTGGGCGGAGCTTCGCTGGGGAATCCCGAGGCTTCTCCACAGCACTGCAGGCTGATGTGGCTTGGTGGGAATCCTGAGGTTCTCCACCAGCGCAGCCGATAGGCAGGATCAACTGTGTGACACCTGAGGCGCTACACAGGATGGCCAAACCTTCGACAGCTGATCTCCGAGGAACGAACTGGAAGGGTTCTTCGTATAGGTGATACCTGTGGCTCGACACTGGATGGCAGGAAACAGGAAACAGACGGGAGTCAGAACCGGAGTTTCTTCGGGAGCAGAGACAGACAAACTTACGGGGCAGGATGTCGGGTAGGTAAACAGATGGACTGACAGTGAGTTGACGGGAGACCGGGGTATTTAATCCAGCTGGAGGTGATAAGTGGAATGCGATCCAGCTGGAGGAGGGCGTGGCAGATGATGGAACTCGGAGGAGGGTACTGCAGGAGAGACGAAAACAAACAGAAGCACATGGCAGACCATAATAAACAGACAGCGGAATGACATCACACATGAGGAGAGGTGATTTGGGGGGGGGGGGGGGGGGGGGAGAACAGAGGGAAACGCACTAGGATCAGACAGGAATCCTAACACAGCTTGTTCGTGCATTGCAACAGTGGGTGGGAAGCAGGTGGTGTTTACCAGGACCCAAATTCAGGCTCACAGACTGAGGTATCGGTTCCAAAATAGTCTTTATTCCAATAAAAAACAAACAAAAGGCGGTACCTACAACGTCAATCTGCTTCCCAGTCGGGAGGGCAACGCAACCGACTGGTGACTCCGACAGGTAGCTCCGCAGGAGGAACAGAAGTTGGAGGAACGGGAACGGGACGAACGGAGAACAGACGGAGGATGGACGTGTGATTAACAAATGAACCGACAACCAGAGGAGTGCAGGGGCAGGGTACATATAGTCCGGGGAGATGCAGCACACCTGCAGGTGGTGATCCAGGGTGAGTGGCTGCATCTGCTGGGACTGGTGAGGGGCGTGGCCACGGGAGGTGAGAAGAGGAGGACACAGAACAAGCAGACGGGACTGAGGGGACACAGGAGGAGAGGGGATCGGGGGTAAAACAGAGGAAAACTGGACTCCTGACACATCACTGCTTGCAGTTTTAATTAGGGCCCGAGCATCGGTGCGAAAGCCCTATTGTTTTTTGTAAAAATTTTCTTACTCGTTAGTCATTCTTCTTGGACGTTCTTCTTATCCTTGCGTAAAGTGATTTGCCTTCTTGGAGGCTTTATCATATTCAAAAACTCATGAAAGTTGATACACATATGTCTCCTGGCGAACAATTGCGTATTTTAGTGGAGTTGCGACTGGTGAGGGGCGTGGCCACGGGAGGTGAGAAGAGGACACAGAACAAGCAGACAGGGGACTGAGGGGACACAGGCGGAGAGGGGATTGGGGGCAAAACAGAGGAAAACCGGACTCCTGACAGTACCCCCCCACCCCTCAAAGGGAGCCTCTCTGCGACCAAACCTGGACCGGACGGGAGGAGGGGGGACGGAGGACCACAACAACACAAGACACGAGAAGGAGGCCGGAGCTGGAGGCGGGGCGTCAACCCACCCGGAGGCAGCAGGAGCTGGAGGAGGGATGTCGACCGCGCCGGAGACCGGAGTTGGAGGCGGGACGTCGGCCGCGCCGGAGGACGGAGGAGCTGGAGACAGGACGTTGGCCGCTCCGGAGACCGGAGCTGGAGGCGGGGCATCGACCCACCCGGAGGCAGCAGGAGCTGGAGGAGGGGCGTCGACCGCGCTGGAGGATGCAGGAGCTGGAGACAGGATGTCGACGACCCGTCCAGCGACAGGAAACGAAGGAGCAGCGCTACTGCAGCGTAGGCCACGCTGCAGGCCCTTGGGGGCCAACGCCCTGGCCTGGATGGCGTCTGGATCATTGGCCGCAGCTGGAAGAAGGGCCTGCATGATCCTGCAGACCAACTTCTCATCCCGAATGGCGTCTGGATCGCTCACCGGCGCTGCAGGGGTAGAGAGTCCGTAGTGGCGACTGACTGGGCTGTAGGCTTGCTCGTAGTGACTGACGGAGTTGTAGGCTCGGTCGTGGCGACTGATGGGGTTGTAGGCTCGCTCGTGGCGACTGATGGCTACATGTCCAGAGACCAGGGGCGTAGCAGGACCGGATGGCCGGTGACCCCGGTGTCGCCTCCTTCTGGGGGGGGGGGGGGTCCCAGAAGGCCAGGCAGGTTCCCTCAAACCCAGTCCTGGGTTCAGCGGAAACGGGATCATTCCGGGGGGCCTGACAGGCAAAATATTGAAATAAAGCAATGTACCTCGGCCCCGAGTGTGTGGCCTTCTTTGGTCGGTTTATTCTGTTATGAGGTGATGTTTACCAGGACCCAAATTCAGGCTCACAGACTTGGGACAGGAATCCTAACACATTCAGCCAAGTAGTTTGTACCAGCAGAGATTTGTGGTATAACAACAGTGAGAATCTGCATTTTCCGGGAGTGGCGGACCATTGGGCCCTTTTCAAACTTGCCGCTGCCGCTCTGTTAAGTTACTGAACACGGCTGCTTCAAATGAGAGGCTTTTAACAGGTGAAACACGGAAACCCCAGGACACACTGCATTTGTTGAATCCATTGCACTTTATGAATAATTTTCTTTTTTTCTTAGTCGTGATGCTGCTGTGAAAAGAGTTTTCTTTGGTTAACATATTGTATTTGTGTTTGAATCCACTAGTATGTGTGCAGATGGTTCTGCAAAGTTTTTGGGTTCTTTACAGAGACAGTGAAGAACAGAACTCTCGACTCTTTACCTATTTGGTCAGTTGCAAACAAGGTTTTTACATTTGTAATTTTGTATTTGCACACACATGAAGGTTGAGCGGAAATCTACAATAAATTTGGATCGAGTAAATGTTAATGAATCAAGTTGGATTTGCAGACTTAATTTGGATACTTGGGACATAAAGCATTTACTTTAAAGTTACATAATACCTTTGAAATATATTAGCAGGAAGAAATCAGGTTGGCATTACAGTTAACTATCAAGTAACATGAGCAGAAGGAAATTGCTTTAATGTTTCTCAATAATATGGCATTATAGTAACTGAAAAATATTACTTTGAAGCAACATGATTATTTCAAGCAGTCCAATGTGAATTAAATACTTTTGTTTGAAGAGGAAAAGTCTGTGAGATGGCCACACTCTGATCACATGGGATGAATGTACACATTCAAATCAAGTAAATTCATAGAACTTTTATTTTCAGTGTAGACAGCAATTAGTGACGTACCTGCAGAGCAAGACAAGCGGCCATTTGTTGAAGTTTTGCAAAAGAGAAATGCAACAAGAACGATCAGCCACAGTGAGCTGTCTGGAAAACTGTTTGTTTAATCCCATTGTTGGTGTCCGTAATACTGACTGATTTCTTGATCAAAGTGTCTTTTCAAAGAGCCTTGTTGTATTAAGCTGCACGTATTTAACGATTACGACTTTAATGTGCAGTTTTGATCTTGTCTTCATAGTTCAGCGCTGATCTTTGAGGGTCGTCTCTTCTATAACTAATTCTGAGCAGTGGATGCTTTCAATGAGCACATCTCGTGGGAGGCCTGGCAAATAATTCTCAATGTGTACATCATTTTTGTAATGACTGCCAGCTGATGCAGGAATGAATGCTTGATGTCAAGGCCACAAAAAAACAAGCCATTCGTTTCAGTGAGTGAGTCGTCAGCCACTTACCAGCCGGTGAGTGTGCTGTTATGAAATGTGCACAAATGTTACCAATGGCTCTCGATTTTTCAGAACCCTTTCATACATTTGCTGTGGGGGAGGTGTTGATGCAGATGAATGGAGCTCAGATGAGACAGATACACAGACTGAATTACTCTTGCAATTTTTTCCAGTCATTTTACTAGTTGAAAAAAAGCTAAACATGTTAAAGAGCTGAATCAGTGGAATAAAAAAGCATGAATGTGTTGTTTCTGCATCGTTGGTCCATTTCGTACTACCTCCTACTTCCTGTTTGCAGTTGTCTTACTGGTTTTTGCGTGCATGAGGAGCTGCCTGCATTGTTGTGTAATCAACACACATGCTGATGAGGTATGTGTACACTATCATTTTCAGCCCATACATTAGTTGTCCCTGACTCAGACTGTAAAAATATTAATGTCGAAGAGAAACAGGAAGTTTGGAGGCAGTGAAACCGCAGAATGTGGTTCAAACCCACACGGATGATTTCTCATGAAACCAACGTACTTGCAACCTTCAATCTGAGCATCACATTTTTTAAATCTACTCGCTAACCACTCTTGAAGGTTTCTCATACTGTTTGATGCTTTTGAACTGCTGTGATGAAACGAGCCTGATGTCTTCTCCATGAGGTACCCACACACTACCGGTTTGATGAATGGCAAAAAATAGTCAAGGAAACTGTAGAAGAGGTTTCTCGTTCAGATTTACTTTTTTTCTTATTTTCTTCTGTAAATAAAGGACCATTGTGAACAGAACGAAATCAAAATAGACTCAATTTTATTCTGAAAATACAGAAATACCCGCACAGATTGTTCTGCCTGCTAGTAATTGTGTTTATGTTGAAACCGAAAATACATTTTGGGAAACGTAATGATGCTCATTTGTTATCCAACCCAGCATCACAGCAAAGCGTGACATAGACACGCTTATCCACTGCAGCAAAACGTAAGATAACCACGCTTTGGGCTGTCTAGGCGTGAAAGTTACTCACTTTGTAAGCGGGAAACTTACATGCATGTAAATGTCATGTGACGTGGGATGATATGACCAAGGTCCCGTGAGTCACAGGCTGCCATACGACGATGAGGTTCGAATCCAGGAGGTGACACCTCAACCATGTTCTTTTACCGAACCCCAACCATGTGTTTTTGCAAAGCATGATTTCTTGATCTGTAATGGTCATCGTGCTTGGAGAGTCATTAGGAGAAGTGGTAGTCATGGTTAAAGGAATAGTTCAATATTTTGGGAAATGTGTTTGTTTACTTTGCTCACTTGCCAAGTGCTGCGAAGGACACGGGGGCCATGAAGCCACAAATGATGATTTTAATAATGTGGTTTCTGTAAAGATAAAACAATTGAGGTTTAATTTGTTAATTTGTGGGTTTAAGAGGTGCTGTAGCACATTGACTTTGTTTTGCCTTTGAAAAGAGCAACGCTTGCTGTCTCCTTATTTTTCTAGTGTTCCTGTTATGATAAACTACTACTACTACTAAAAGATTTTGCACCACAGGCCTGTCAATCAAACAGACACGCCCCCAAAAACAGGTCTTCTTGAATCTTCTTTTCTAATGAATGAGGGATTATTTTCAGATGGACCTCCAGAAAACTAATAAGAAGGAGTGACTTTAGCTAACAACACCGAGATAACTGATGGACACATTTTATTCACTTTGGATTTGATGAGAGAAGTTGAATGGGAGTCTATGGAGCCGGAGGCTTTTTGGAGCCGACCTCTAGTGGCACTCGGTGGTATTGCATCTTAAGGAACCTCCCCATTAGCCAATTTTTTTTAAACTCGGAAGCTAACTCCACTTTTATATACAGTCTGTGCTTCAGTGCCAAGCATATAGTGGGCATGATTTCCCGTGTTGTACACAGGAGCTCCATTTGAACACAACATAAATATGGCCACTTTTTTACTTCCGGGTCATTTCACTCAGTCTGGAACCTTCCTCAGCAAAGCTGACACTTAAACTGGAACTTAAACAAAATTAGCCTAAAACGGGGCAAATCCTTTTCTTTTTCTATCTTTTTTGCAGCTATTCATTCATTGGTTTATTTTCTGCTTGTTATTAGCTAATTAAAAGACATGCGGTGCTTTTGTGCAATTGTGTCAACATTTAAAGAGAAGAAAGCATTCACAGTTGTTGATCAGCGAGACATAACGAGGAAAGAGAGCACGAGAGGAAGCCGACCAACACGGGGAAGCTGAAAGGAGCGCGTTAGCCATGCGCGTGCGAGTCAGAGAGAGGAACGGGGAAAGGGAGGGCGATAGCGGGAGAAAAAAGCCTTCATTAATTCAGGCTGGATGGGAGGGATGTTGGTGCTGTCCTGGCTGAGGCTTCACTACCTCCGCCGCCGTGCTGCATGGAGCTGAGTGTTTGGCTGCTGTCGGCTCTACGGGAACCAGACGAGTTCAGTCCTGCCACACGGACACCGTCCGTCCGTCTGTCCGTCCGACCAGCCGGGTCTTCATTCAACCATCAAACAGGGATGTTACATGGACGGTAGTGGGAGCAGCAATGGCCAGAGGTAGGACAGACTTTCTTGTGATTACTCCTCCTGTGTTCTCCCATGTCTGTGTTGTTCTCGTGCTTCCATGTCGGTGCGCGCGCTGGTTGTTGTCATGACTTTAGTCTGATCTGTCTTTGCTTTATGGCACATTTATCTTTTTGCTACTGCATAGGTATACCTATTTGTTTTTTTTCTGTTTTTTTTAGCCAATTCAACTTCATAGGCTATATACATATACATACATATATATGTGTATATGTATGTATGTATATGTGTATATATATATGTATATATGTGTGTGTGTGTGTGTGTGTATATATAGAAGATGCCTTAGGAAGCAGCTGGCCACAGAACAGTTCAGCACACAGGATCAATACAGTAGTTTGATCAGCTGGTTTTTGACACACCTCTCTGGGTCAGGTCAATCTTTTCCAGGAAAAAACATCTTAAAAATATCCTGACAACATACTCCAAGACAACGATTCAGTGACCTTAGTCTGGACATTGAAATTCAAGGGCAAAATCATGGGGAAAAAAATCATGTAGATCCTGGACATCAGCAGGATATATTAAATTAACAGAATAATTATTTATACTCCAGATTATTATTTTTATCTTGAGATAACTGCCTTTAACAATACATCTAATGCTATTATATTTAAATCTGTGATGAAACTGTCCTTATGTTGAGTATAGGTTGCCTCTTTGGGATGAATGGCGCTTAGCTGGAGACTTGATTTCTCATGATTGATTTCCAGTGGGGCATGCTTAATTACATTTCATCAAGCCATTACCGAATGCAGGGTTATTTGTTCCTCGATAGCATCCACCTGGTTGGTGATGAACACGAGGGACTGATCCTCTTCTGTGAGAGAGGGCAGAGCTGTGCGAGTCAGAAGAAGATCAATAGAGAAAAAGAGAGAGGCAGAAACACGATAGAGCGTCTGAGCGGGAGGCTGAATGGATGAGGATCATTCAGCAGTGCTGTCATGCTGCCCACATTCACGGTGTGCAGCGTACAGTACACGGCCATGTGTGTGCACACTGCGTGAGGATGTTGTGAGCATGTTGAAATGATGGTAGCACTTGGTGCAGGTCTGTGAAGACGGTGCTGGAAGCCTCCTGCTGGGGACCCATCAGACAGTAATTCATCAGGAGGATTAAGAGGTGATCAGTCACCTGTCTGAGTGAGGATCTATGTGATTAGGACCAGAGCAGGCGCACTCCAATTCAAATTAATTCCTTTAATTCCCATAGTGACCCGAATAGAAGATGATCCCGATTATCAAACACCACCACACAAGAAACGTGAACATTTACCAGAGAAATGAAGTGACGGAGGTGTTCACCACATGAATCTTTAAAACCAAACGCACTCATTATTGTCACTTATTCAATCAGTAGCTCTCAGCATCACAGCGCCCCTCACAGGTGACTGGAAGCATTGTTGTTAGCTCCACCATTATGTGCACTATTTGATGTCCAGGCAGAAAACCTAGATAGGTGGTTGGCTGCTGAGCCTTCAACCCTTCCCACCTTGAGGATTTCTGTACCGGCACAAGATCTGTAATTGAATATATTTCAGCCGTTTTCTGGATTTCATTTTTGAAACAGTGTCAACAGGTTGAACTGGCTGAATGTTGTTCAAACCCATGTTTTGGCCTCTTGAAGGCAGCTTTGTTGTTTTTAAGTCAGCATGGAAAAGTTGTTTATGAGCTTTATGTCACCACCTGGTGATTAAAAGTCCAATAATCACTTTCTTTTAACTGTTTTTTGTGTCTTTTAATGGTTAAATTCCCCTCTTTGTTCACCAGCTTTACTTTGTGATGTCTGAGCACATAGAGCACAGAGTCTTTTTAGAGCTTTTTCTCTGAAAACAGCTCACTGCTGTGGCCAAAAACTGTTGCTGTGAGAGCAAAAACATTCAACCAAAATCCTAAAGTTGCAGGCTCAAACTTATTATGAAGGTGATGATGTCCTAATCACTGGAACTGACCCATTTTGCATTGTTACAATAAAATTGTCATAAAATGGTGATCATTGTCACACTAAATAAATTGAAAAAAACAACATAGTCATCCAGCCTGTAGTTATTTGTGATGTTCATGTCTAAATAACCACTAAACCTTAAAAGCCAAAAGTCACATCAAGAATAACATCTATTAGATAGATAGATAGATAGATAGATAGATAGATAGATAGATACTTTATTAATCCCTCAGTGGGAAATTTTTATATTACAGCAGCATTTACAGGGCAAAAATATTGAATATAATTTAAAACAAAATGCACATTCTATACAATAAAATAAAATAATATTAAATAAACTAAACTAAGCTAAACAACAGTGCAATGAATTAGAACAAACCAACAGACAAAACAGCAGTGCAAGGGTGTTATTGTTGTGTGATTGATTTGACCAGAGGTGAGTTATTGTACAGTCTGATTGCAGTGGATAGGAATGAGCTCCTGTATCAGGAATGATCTCCTGTATCTGGAACCATCTCCTGTATCTGGAATGATCTCCTGTATCAGGAACCATCTCCTGTATCAGGAACCATCTGCTGTATCAGGAATGATCTCCTGTATCAGGAATGATCTCCTGTATCTGTCCTTGTGACAGCGGAGCTGGATGAGTCTTTTGGAGAATGTCCTCCTCTGTCCCTGCAGCAGGTGGAGAGGGTGGTCAGGATTATCCAATATGGATAATAGTTTCCTCAGCGTCCTCCTCTCCACCACCTTTTCCAGACTGTCCAGTTTGCAGCCAATGATGGAGCCGGCCTTCTTAACCAGTTTGTTAAGTCTGTTGGTGTCACCGGCTCCAATGCTCACCCTCCCTCCCCCCCCCCCCCCCCCCCCCCCCCCCCCCAGCAGACCACAGTGAAGTACAGTTCACTGGTCACAACAGATGGTAGAACATCCTCAACATCTCTCTGCACACATTGAAGGATCGAAGTTTCCTCAAGAAAAAGAGTCGACTCATCACCTTCTTGTAGACAGCGTTGATGTTGGTCTTCCAGTTCAGTCTGTTGTCATGGAGACACCAGGTACTTGTACTCCTCCACCATGTCCACCTCCTCTCCCAGAACTCTCAGCGGTTGTGGAGCCGTCGTTTTCCTCCTGAAGTCGACCACCATCTCTCTGGTCTTGGCCACGTTCAGGAGGAGGTGATTTCTACCAGCCCACTCCCCAAAGTCCTCCACTACTGCCCTGTACTCCTCCTCCCATCCATCCTTTATACACCGTCCACTGACTCCTCCTCCCGTCCATCCCTTATACACCGACCACTGACTCCTCCTCCCGTCCATCCCTTATACACCGTCCACTGACTCCTCCTCCCGTCCATCCCTTATACACCGTCCACTGACTCCTCCTCCCGTCCATCCCTTATACACCGACCACTGACTCCTCCTCCCGTCCATCCCTTATACACCGTCCACTGACGACTCCTCCCGTCCATCCCTTATACACCGTCCACTGACTCCTCCTCCCGTCCATCCCTTATACACCGACCACTGACTCCTCCTCCCGTCCATCCCTTATACACCGTCCACTGACTCCTCCTCCCGCCCATCCTTTATACACCGACCACTGACTCCTCCTCCCGTCCATCCCTTATACACCGTCCACTGACTCCTCCTCCCGTCCATCCCTTATACACCGTCCACTGACTCCTCCTCCCGTCCATCCCTTATACACCGTCCACTGACTCCTCCTCCCGTCCATCCCTTATACACCGACCACTGACTCCTCCTCAAGTCCATCCCTTATACACCGACCACTGACTCCTCCTCCCGTCCATCCCTTATACACCGTCCACTGACTCCTCCTCCCGTCCATCCCTTATACACCGACCACTGACTCCTCCCGTCCATCCCTTATACACCGACCACTGACTCCTCCTCCCGTCCATCCCTTATACACCGTCCACTGACTCCTCCTCCCGTCCATCCCTTATACACCGACCACTGACTCCTCCTCCCGTCCATCCCTTATACACCGTCCACTGACTCCTCCTCCCGTCCATCCCTTATACACCGACCACTGACTCCTCCTCCCGTCCATCCCTTATACACCGTCCACTGACTCCTCCTCCCGTCCATCCCTTATACACCGACCACTGACTCCTCCTCCCGTCCATCCCCTATACACCGACCACTGACTCCTCCTCCCGTCCATCCCTTATACACCGACCACTGACTCCTCCTCCCGTCCATCCCTTATACACCGACCACTGACTCCTCCTCCCGTCCATCCCTTATACACCGACCACTGACTCCTCCTCCCGTCCATCCCTTATACACCGTCCACTGACTCCTCCTCCCGTCCATCCCTTATACACCGACCACTGACTCCTCCTCCCGTCCATCCCCTATACACCGTCCACTGACTCCTCCTCCCGTCCATCCCTTATACACCGTCCACTGACTCCTCCTCCCGTCCATCCCTTATACACCGTCCACTGACTCCTCCTCCCGTCCATCCCTTATACACCGTCCACTGACTCCTCCTCCCGTCCATCCCTTATACACCGTCCACTGACTCCTCCTCCCGTCCATCCCTTATACACCGACCACTGACTCCTCCTCCCGTCCATCCCTTATACACCGACCACTGACTCCTCCTCCCGTCCATCCCTTATACACCGTCCACTGACTCCTCCTCCCGTTCATCCCTTATACACCGACCACTGACTCCTCCTCCCGTCCATCCCTTATACACCGACCACTGACTCCTCCTCCCGTCCATCCCTTATACACCGTCCACTGACTCCTCCTCCCGTTCATCCCTTATACACCGTCCACTGACTCCTCCTCCCGTCCATCCCTTATACACCGTCCACTGACTCCTCCTCCCGTCCATCCCTTATACACCGTCCACTGACTCCTCCTCCCGTCCAACCCTTATACACCGACCACTGACTCCTCCTCCCGTCCATCCCCTATACACCGACCACTGACTCCTCCTCCCGTCCATCCCTTATACACCGACCACTGACTCCTCCTCCCGTCCATCCCTTATACACCGACCACTGACTCCTCCCGTCCATCCCTTATACACCGACCACTGACTCCTCCTCCCGTCCATCCCTTATACACCGACCACTGACTCCTCCCGTCCATCCCTTATACACCGTCCACTGACTCCTCCTCCCGTCCATCCCTTATACACCGACCACTGACTCCTCCTCCCGTCCATCCCTTATACACCGACCACTGACTCCTCCTCCCGTCCATCCCTTATACACCGACCACTGACTCCTCCTCCCGTCCATCCCTTATACACCGTCCACTGGCTCCTCCTCCCGTCCATCCCTTATACACCGTCCACTGACTCCTCCTCCCGTCCATCCCTTATACACCGTCCACTGACTCCTCCTCCCGTCCATCCCCTATACACCGACCACTGACTCCTCCTCCCGTCCATCCCCTATACACCGACCACTGACTCCTCCTCCCGTCCATCCCCTATACACCGTCCACTGACTCCTCCTCCCGTCCATCCCCTATACACCGTCCACTGACTCCTCCTCCCGTCCATCCCCTATACACCGTCCACTGACTCCTCCTCCCGTCCATCCCCTATACACCGTCCACTGACTCCTCCTCCCGTCCATCCCCTATACACCGTCCACTGACTCCTCCTCCCGTCCATCCCCTATACACCGTCCACTGACTCCTCCTCCCGTCCATCCCTTATACACCGTCCACTGACTCCTCCTCCCGTCCATCCCCTATACACCGTCCACTGACTCCTCCTCCCGTCCATCCCTTATACACCGACCACTGACTCCTCCTCCCGTCCATCCCCTATACACCGTCCACTGACTCCTCCTCCCGTCCATCCCCTATACACCGTCCACTGACTCCTCCTCCCGTCCATCCCTTATACACCGTCCACTGACTCCTCCTCCCGTCCATCCCCTATACACCGACCACTGACTCCTCCTCCCGTCCATCCCTTATACACCGTCCACTGACTCCTCCTCCCGTCCATCCCTTATACACCGTCCACTGACTCCTCCTCCCGTCCATCCCTTATACACCGACCACTGACTCCTCCTCCCGTCCATCCCTTATACACCGACCACTGACTCCTCCTCCCGTCCATCCCTTATACACCGTCCACTGACTCCTCCTCCCGTCCATCCCTTATACACCGTCCACTGACTCCTCCTCCCGTCCATCCCTTATACACCGACCACTGACTCCTCCTCCCGTCCATCCCTTATACACCGACCACTGACTCCTCCTCCCGTCCATCCCTTATACACCGTCCACTGACTCCTCCTCCCGTCCATCCCTTATACACCGTCCACTGACTCCTCCTCCCGTCCATCCCTTATACACCGTCCACTGACTCCTCCTCCCGTCCATCCCTTATACACCGTCCACTGACTCCTCCTCCCGTTCATCCCTTATACACCGACCACTGACTCCTCCTCCCGTCCATCCCTTATACACCGTCCACTGACTCCTCCTCCCGTCCATCCCTTATACACCGTCCACTGACTCCTCCTCCCGTCCATCCCTTATACACCGTCCACTGACTCCTCCTCCCGTCCATCCCTTATACACCCGACCACTGACTCCTCCTCCCGTCCATCCCTTATACACCGTCCACTGACTCCTCCTCCCGTCCATCCCTTATACACCGTCCACTGACTCCTCCTCCCGTCCATCCCTTATACACCGTCCACTGACTCCTCCTCCCGTCCATCCCTTATACACCCGACCACTGACTCCTCCTCCCGTCCATCCCTTATACACCGTCCACTGACTCCTCCTCCCGTCCATCCCTTATACACCGTCCACTGCAGAGTCATCAGAGAACTTCTGCAGATGTCTTGACTCTGAGTTGTTCTGGAAGTCAGTTGTGTAGAAGGTGAACAGGAAGGAGACAGAACAGTTCCCTGAGGAGCTCCAGTACCACTGACCACCGTATCAGACAGCACACTGCCCAGACGGACAAACTGTGGTCTGCCTGTCAGGTAGTCAGTGATCCAGGAGACGGTGGACGAACCAGTTACATGTCAAAGTGTTACTTGTCTCTCTAATTTCATTTCACCATGTCAAACAGAATCAGCTTTAACCTCTGGATCCAGCTGGAACATTTCCAAAACATTCAGTTCAGCAGTAACTCCCTTCACATCACAGACTGTGTATAAAAGTGGACGTAGCTTCCACTGCAATACCTGCGAGTGCCACTAGAGGTCGGCTCCAAAAAGCCTCCGGCTCCATAGACTCCCATTCAACTTCTCTCATCAAATCCAAAGTGAATAAAATGTGTCCATCAGTTATCTCGGTGTTGTTAGCTAAAGTCACTCCTTCTTATTAGTTTTCTGGAGGTCCATCTGAAAATAATCCCTCATTCATTAGAAAAGAAGATTCAAGAAGACCTGTTTTTGAGGGCGTGTCTGTTTGATTGACAGGCCTGTGGTGCAGTCAGGTTACAGCTATCGGTGGGCGGGACGTAGTATCGTCAGGTTTCCAATCAGATCGGTCAGATCCACCTCTGGCTCCTCCCTCAGCTTGTCCAAATATGGTCACTAACTTTGAGGATGCTATTGACTTTATAGTTTATAGCTGTCTCTCTCTATATTAACATATCTCGTGCGAACAAATTAATTAAAATGTGTGCATGTAATGCTACCTCGTGGCCACGATTTAATTTATTTTTCTCTCCTGAGCTCTGTACATTTGACCTTATTTGTCTCGATCATCACACTTTGTATTGCTGCTTCAAAATTGAATCGTTCCACTGGAAAACCGCACAAAATGCCATCTGGTGCACACGATTTATTATCTCGTGGGCGCGATTTCATTTTTTTTTTTCTTTCCAGGGCTCCATACAAATGTCATGTTAGTCTAAAGGTAAAAGTGTTCTGAGTGTCCACATGGTGTCTGATAGTCTCTCTCTGAAGGCTTTTATATTGTTGCACTCTATTATAAACACAGAGACGTTCACTTCCTGCCTTGATATCATGTCAAACTTCCATTCAGTGAGTGTGATTGTCTGTTTCAGACGCTGTTTGACAAGTTAACTACCGTAAAGTATACAAAGGTCCTTATATACCCATTAATGCTGTCCTCAGTACAGCTCAGAGCATGTGGTTTGGTTTTTATCTTTGATCTGAATCAAAACCAGGAATTGACCTTTGCTATAATATTTGATCAAATCCAAATACAGAACATGCTGTTCATGTGATACTGTCATACATTACTGACAAGTATTTTTCACCTGAAAGTAAAGATTTGTGACATTACAGTTAGTTTTTGGCTCAATATGCATCTTACACAAGTGAGATGTGAAAACTTGAAACCAGCAGAATCAATACATTGAGAACTGACTTTTCAGCCGAGCATCTTGTGTCCTGCATTTAGTCTTCAGGACAAACGATATTCACATTTTACACGTTTTTCATCCAAGAATAATAATTTGATTTAAATTTTTGTGTTTTAAAACGTATCTGGAAGAGATATAGTAGTTACTAACAAAATGATGGACGTTTTGCCTATGAAGGGTGTAGATAAAGCTTGGCTCTGGGGAAAGAAGTATTTCATTCATAATGCCGCTTCATATAGATGACACCGATCCATCACAGGCAGAGGAAGAGCCGCTCCCCTTTAAGTACAGTACAGTCAGTTGTTTATAGCTTGGCCTTTCCATCTGACTCTGCGTTTTACACACAATCCCCCCCCAGTTGCCATGACACCCAGACCTTCCATAAATACTCCTGGTATTTGTGAGGCTACATCCCCAGTAGGCTGGAGAACAGCAGAGCTCATCACCATCATAGTGTTCCCCTCCAGTGTCATTCTGCACTGTGGTCGTTAACCACAGTAGATCACCGCACAGCACACATCCATGTCTTTTCCTTACGTTGACAATGGACACCTGCTGTTGGCCCAAAACTGGTAGAAGTTTAGCAGATGTTGGTTGCTGTGAGCTGTGAACACTGAGATTAACTAACGCAGAGAAGATCCATCTTCCATTCTTTAAAGAGGAAGTGAAAACAGGCAGTTGGAACAACAAGGGTTGAGAGATGAAGATAGTCTGGGACAACAAGCAGGAACAGTGTGTGTGTGTGTGTGTGTGTGTGTGTGTGTGTGTGTGTGTGTCAGCGATCAGGAGCAGTCCTTTTATGGGTAAAGATGGAGCTCAGTCTGCAGCCCCTAAGGTCATCCATGCCCACATGCAGTTCGAGAATCAGTCACTAAATTTGTCTTGAACTTTGTCTGATTACCTTTGATGCAGCACATTAAATACCTCGTACGGAAAGAAACTCAGAAATGTTTTCCACTGCTGGAGAAGTGGTTCGCTTTGGGACGAAATTAATTTAGAGAGGGCATTTCTCATGTGCTATGTTTGTGATTCCCTCTGTGTGTGTCAGGGGAGGATGTATATTAAATTAAATTAAATACCAAACAGAAATAAATAAGACATTAAAGTCCTGATTTACTAAGATCTCAAATAAAGGTACTAAATTGTGTGCTTTTTCCAAAATTTTGCACATTTATTTTGCACCCGTTTTGTGGGTGATTTACAAAGTAATTGCATCATTGATATCAGGTGCAAATCTCTGTATTTAAGTGAGGGTTTGTGTGTTAAAGTGATTCCAGCAATGGAAAACAGAGCGACCGCAAAAGGAAATCTGATCCCATTGAAATTAAGAAATATAAATATAACAAGAACAAAACCCTTTATAGGAGATTATCAGCAAAAAAGTCAATACTGTGGGAAAAACAAAAAGGAGAAAAAAGTCTTCATAATAAAACGTCAACAATAAAACAGGACGGTAGATGAGATCTTCTAACAAAGCGATCAGCAGGTCCGGATCTTTCTGTAATGAGCAGCTGATGTTTCATTCAGTTCCTGGAGGTCTCGTGAACCTGATGAAGCTACCTGTGAATTCTGCAGGACTCATTCAGGATGTGACAGCTCACCTGAATAACAGGACTGGAGGGAGATCCAAGCAGAGATACGCTGGAACCACCCAGAGGCAGCAAAATGCTGAGTCGGAAGAAGTTCTGACTTTGCTGGTATTTCTTGGCTCCTCCTTGTTGTTGGCTGTCAATCATCTTTCAGTTCATTCAATAACTCAGAAATATCATCGCTGGACAAACGATATTTCTGATTAATTTCTTCCTCTGACATCAGAAATGTTTAACGGGTGTAAAACCTCGTTCTCTACGTATTCTCTGGTTTCCTGTGTCTCCTTCAAGCACCTTTTTTACACCTTCAAGCAGAAACGTCCAATATTACATATGATGCCGGAAAACATGCAGAATGGACAACGTGTGTTAAACTGCACATTTGAAAGATGCAATCCTCACTGCACGTCATTAGTAGATCAGCTGGACATCTTTTTGCAGGTGGTGTGAAGTTTGCAGGTCATTTTACACACACAGACCTTCAGTAAATCAGACCCAGGTACAAAAACTCCCAAATCTCTACAGGATGTCCTGCATCAACCAGAAGCCAGGTAAACAGTACCTCCAGTTTTTTGATTGTTTTGATCAAAAATGTTTGATTCTGTAGTGGATTTTCTCAAATATGTCGATGTAATTGACAGTTTTATTGGTAATAAAGTGAGTTTTGTCTGAAAAGACGTATTTTATGCAGTTATTACTTTCCACACAGATTCTGCTGACGACTTTTTTTGCGAATAAAATCGTGGGAATTAAAAAAGAATTGCAGCCTCCTGTAAATATTGCAGAGTTTGCTTGAATTTGTTTTCATTAATGCGATCGCAAGATGGTGTTTTTCCGGGAGGCACTTGGTGACATCACATCTGAATTAGACGCAGAGAGAATTCCCAAAGAGCTGCGTTTGATTCCCAAAAAAAATGAGCACACAGAAAGGTTTCTGGTCTGTTGCCTGTATCAGCAGGAGCACATGATGTGTCTGCGTCCTGCAAAACCATTTCAAATCCTTTTTAAGCTCATGGACAACAGTTCTGTGTTATGTGAGGTTTTATAAGATTTGGGGAAATATCTTCACTTAAAATGAGCACATCAATAACATGAGGGAATTCCCCTAATTTTGGTTAAAAAAAAAAGAAGCTTTTTCAGGAAATCCTTGTTGTCATAATTACAATAATTAATACGAGATTATGATTACTGAATGACTGTATGCAGTAAGTTTGGGACACAGCACCAAATCACCACGACACCACAGCTCTCGATGTCTCTGACCGTCTGTAACGTAACCTCCTCTCAGACCACCGTCTCCTTCTGTGCCAAACACAGACTGCAGAGAACAGCCTGTACATTCAGTGAACTGAAATGATTCTCTAGGGCTTATTTTTCGACAATCGGACCTGTAGCACTCAGTCACTGTCACCAGCCATCCAATCATAGTGGAGGAGGGGCGGGACAAACATGGTTAACCACCGATACCGGTCACTGATTGGTCCGTCTCTCAGATCTACCAGACTGTATTCACAGCGAAGAAAAGTGAAGCTGTGAGCGGCACTCGGTGCAGACGGACTCGAGCGGACCTGCGTGGTGCATGTAATTCTCAGCGGGCGGGCAGAACTCAACATGATACCCGTCAGGATATCTGCATATATAAACTGTGGACAACAGAAAGGGAACTCTGTTTTACGGTTCATGAATCACTGAACATAAAAACAACCAGCTGTAGTCTCTGGTCGTCTCTTCTTTACCCTTTGAACCAGTATTCCTCTGAGTGTTGTCATTTCATCGTTGACTCTGCTGCTCTGCTTCACATGATGTAACGCTACCTTGTTATTGATGGAGGAAGAGACAAGGCGCCATGGTTTGACGTGGCTGATGTCCTGAATAAAAATGTGGCAAAACTCTTGTCATTTAATAAATGAGATCGCATAGAGGCGTGAAGTGAGATTGTGATTTAATGAATTGTGCTGCCCTAGTTGACAGTGCTTTTGAAAGTACTGTCACTGTCAAGGGAAGGGCGAAGGTCAGCACTGCAGCTTTAAATGCTAATAACTTAGCAGTTTGAAAATGTTTACTTAACCGCTTGTTCAAAATGTGTTAGTGTCTTTGGCATTTTATCAATCGGGTGGTTCCTCTTAACAACCTCTCTTTATAGTTCAAGTACTATAAACATATTCTTCAGCATCTTTGAACACTACAAAGAGCCTAATGAGCCGTTACAGGCACTGAACAAAGCAGAGGGAACCTGCCATATTATTCCAGTGATTCAAGTGCCTGAATGACTAACACTGAAGAAGTGCCCCGCTTCGGTCTCCAAGGTGAAAGAATTAAAACCTCAGCCCACACGCACTTCAGCTGTTTGATTGGCTCGTTTTAAAGAAAGCTCTGAATGTGCAGGCAGCACTGCTGATGTGGATTTCAGACACACACAAACACACCTACACAGGAGAATGCAAATCTAATCCCGAGCAGACAGGAGCTGCTGCAGGTGCTTTACAGCCACCGACCAGGCTGGACAGTTCCTGGAGAGTATGTTCCATTTCTGTGACCCACACTTGTTGATAAAGGGGTATACAGGATTCATGACATTGCTGTTAAATTTCCTGACTTTGGCAACGAGGTGTTAATTGGGTGAAGTATGTGCCCCTATTATAAACATTTACATTTAAGATTAGTGTCCCAGGTCTCATTGCAGCCTGTGTAACGTGCCACTGAGCTCTGGTGTCGATGAACATTTGAGGAATGATCCAACAGTTTTAATGAGAATGTGAAAAAATAAATATGGGGCACCAAAAGCTCTGCCAAGAAATTTGAGCTTCACTGAATAATAATAAATAAAACTGCGAGCAGTGATATGCGGGCTTTGTCGCTGCGTCCGTCAGGGAGCCAGCGGGTCGGGTTTGTACGCAGCTGTGGTGTTCACCACGCCTGATGCATGTGCCAGGTTTGATGAGGTTGCGAGCATCCTTTGACCTTAAACAAACAACTTCAATTGGCATAACGAAACGTCCAACTTTGGAGCATCCCCATGGCGACGCTCGGGCGTGCCAATTCATCATCAATAACGTGTAAACACTATTCCTACCCGATTTGATGTCGATGTGATCAACCAGCTGGAAGAAGCATGTAAAAGTGTGCAACATCTCATTTCATGTTGCCAGCAGGTGGCGCTATGACTATGACTGAATATGACCATGCAGATGTCTTCAGGATGGAACTTTTATCAAACATGTAAAGTTTTAAGAAGATCGGAATATGTACATAAAAATTACAGCAACTTGTAGTTTCATGGTGTGACGGCCATTTTAAGCGTCTCATCCACCGTTCAAAAAGTACACGACCTTTTAACTTCTCATCCCAAGGGCCTGAAGACCAAATTTCAAGTCAGTCCGATAAATTCTGTTGGAGTTCGTCAAAGTACAACACGTGTAACTTGCCAAAAAAATGCAAATTCCTGTTGAGTTCAGGTCATGGTACCGGAGACTTTTTTGTAGACGTAGGTATGATACACGTGTGCACCGAATTTCATACATGTAGGTGAAAGTAGGCACCGGTGCTGCAGTTTAAAGGGTGCTAGCGAGCTATTTGGCCACGCCCACTCACAAAACCTATACAAAATGTAAATTTTTGTCACGATTGACAGGTGTGCCAAGATTCACAAGTTTTTGAGTATGTTAAAGCTGCCAAAAAGGCAACTCTTGTCAGAAAAATAATAATTCCTTGAATTATGAAGGTGCCTTCGCACCACTCGGGTCCGAATAATTAACGGAGGTTTCTCCAGTTGTTCAGTTAGCTACCGACCCAGTTATAGCGAGATGTCTATATTTAGAAGTGCTTGGATCGTGACAATTATCTCAGTCCTGTAAGTGACTTGTGTTTGACACAGAGAAGCTGCTGTGTGGATGCTTTTATCATACGGTCGCTCAGCCGTCTGGTTTCCGGCAGCAGACCGTGAAAACGCTCCACTGCAGCTATTTAGACACTCTTCCTGTAGCGAGGGCCTGCTTAGCCCACAGTTTCCTGCTCAGCCCTCCTCAGCGGGATGTCGGTCACAAACACTGTTATGTTGAAGCAAACTGCTTCACAACTTACAGTTCTGCCCTTTGCTTTTGTTCTCCTCTCTGTCTTTTCCTCTGTGAGCATAATTAATGTGCCTGTTTACCTTCCCTCCTCTTCAGTGGTATCACTGTAATCATCATCACTATCCTAATTTGACAGTCCTGCTCTCCACACACGCTTTATGTCTTGGAACACTTCCTGGTGGTGAATTTCTGGACATCAGACTGGAGTTGTGTTGGACTTGATTGAGTGGTAATAAAAAGATCCACATTTATCTTCCTGCGAACATAGTTCTAGTTCTAGGAATTTGGGTGAGTAGTTAAGATATTTCTTATCTTCGTGTTACGAAGAAAAAGTTGAAATTAAAACGGAATGCAATATTTTGCAAATCACATAAAATCATATTTAATTGAAAATAGACCAAAGACAACATATCAAATGCTGAAACTGAGAAATTATATTTTCATGAAAAATATATTCTTATTTCGAATTTGATGCGGGCGAAAAAGTTATGACAGGGTCAACAAAAGACTGGAAAATTTGTCTAACGCTGAAAACTAATCAGGTTCCCATGGCAACAGATCAGTAACATGATTGGGTATAAAAAGATGATTTCAGAGAGGCAGAGTCTCTCAGCAGTGAAGATGGGGAGAGGTTCACCACTCTGTGAAAGACTGTTTGGGAAAATAGTTCAACAATCTAAGGATAATGTTCCTCAACGTAAAACTACAAAGAATTAGTGGATTTCATCGTCTACGGTTCATAATATCATTAAAAGATTCAGAGAATCTGGAGAAATCTCTGAACACAAGGGACAAGGCTGGAAACCAATATTGGATGGTGGTGATCTTCGGGCCCTCAGGCAGCACTGCATTAAAAACACACTATTCTGGAGTGGAAATCACTGCATGGGCTCAGGAACACTTGTGAAAACCATCGTCTGTGAACAGTTCAACGCTTCACTCATTCATTCAACTCTTTGCTAGAAAGCTAATTTCTGATTAATTTAAGCATAATGTTAAATTATTGCTTCATAAATTCAAATGCTTTTCTGTGGTTCAATAAAGAATCCACTTAGTTTGTTTACACTGAGAACACATGCTCAGTTTCATCTCTTCACTGTAACCGTAGTGATCTGTCTCTCCATAGCTGCTGCTCTTTGTTGTGTGTCTCTGTGACATCACAGCTACACGGTTGCCGGGCAACCTCATGAACCAAAAGGAATCCCTCTGGTCATAGGGGAGGCACTGCACACTTGATTGGCACATGCTGTGCTTCTGTCACACACTCACTGTGTATACATACAGACCCGTGTTCCCTTCACGAGTGACATCACTAAACATATGAAGCCCATTAGAACATGCAGCTGTCGCCTAGGGCAACCAGGAAGGAAACCCTTTTAAGTGGAGAATTATGACACAGTTTCACTTTTAAACACTGATTGATCGCGTGAAAGGAAAAACTGGAGGTATAAATCCACCTAAATATCTTCTCTGGAGCAGCAAAGGTTTTGAGATGTTGATGATGTGCACTTCCTCTGCAGTTGATCGTGTTAGTCATCCTGTGCCGCTGCACTTCAGCGCTGTCGACCGGATCCCAATCTCACTTCAACATACTGCTGTTTACAAACTAAAGAACTCACAGGTCATTTCTGTTTAGTTTTTAATGAATCTTTGAAGGCATAATGTTACATTTTTGCTGACTATATCTAAATCTATAACACTTTTGTTGAAATTGTATATTATTACGAATCAAATATTTTTCAGTATTTTGTCATATCGTCAAGAATATCGATATCGCAAAAAATATCCAGATATATGGTGATGGTGATAGTATCTTAGAGCCATATCACCCCTCTAGTTAGTAATGTGTAACTCACTTTAAGAAGTCTTTTCTTTCTAAGAAACCTTGAAAATGCAAAGGTTCTTCAAGGGCTCTTTAAAATGGTTCTGGCTAGAAGCGCCGCCCCTCCAGTAGAATCCTTTTGGTGTGAGCACCACAAACCAGTGTACTGATTTAGTTGGTTCAGGATACACTGAGTTACATTTGTTAAATTCATGTGAATGACATAACTGATAAATCTGAACTTCCCAAAGGAGCTGTAAATATATTACTGTACTTTCAACTCTCTTTAGTCTGTTGTTTCCAAGTCTGTCACCTGAACATATTTAGTACATTTTGATATAAAGAAAGAGTTACCACAATAGTATAGTTTACTTGATTAAAAACTATAAATTGAGTCTCATGAAGTCACTCTGTAGCCTTCACTTGTCTCCTCCTCAGTGTCCTGACGTCTTCATCACCTCACCGTGAATCTCTTCGTTCATATTTCACTCTCATCTTCCTCTTTTCCCTCAAACTCTACCGTCCGTCCTCCCTCCGTGTGATAGAGATGCGATCTCTGACAGCACCTTTAAGGTCAGTCAGGCACGGAGAAGTGAATCCAAAGAATTTGAATGGTTGAAGGCTGGACATTTACAGGTCAAAGACAGGACAAGAATATTATAACATTCATCTTAGTAACATAACGGTGACATGAAATCTGAATATTCAGGTTCATAAATTGAGAAATTAAAGTTTTATCTTCGTTATAGAGGATTAACCAATCATCAACCAGCAGTGATGTCATCGTTGGTTTGTGAACGTTATGAATCCTCCAGTTCAGATTCTTTCCGTCACCATCTTTACTAGTTCGGAGCGGTTTGGAGCAGGAACTGACCATATTTGGACGAGCTGGGGGCGGAGCCAGCGGTGGATCTGACCGATCTGATTGGAAACCTGACGATACTACGTCCCGCCCACCGATAGCTGTAACCTGACTGCACCACAGGCCTGTCAATCAAACAGACACGCCCTCAAAAACAGGTCTTCTTGAATCTTCTTTTCTAATGAATGAGGGATTATTTTCAGATGGACCTCCAGAAAACTAATAAGAAGGAGTGACTTTAGCTAACAACACCGAGATAACTGATGGACACATTTTATTCACTTTGGATTTGATGAGAGAAGTTGAATGGGAGTCTATGGAGCCGGAGGCTTTTTGGAGCCGACCTCTAGTGGCACTCGCTGGTATTGCAGCTTAAGACACTTCTGCTTTGGTCTCATTTTACAGACCTGAAGCTACGAACACTTTTAGTTACAGTCTGTGGTTTTGATATAACTAAACTCAAAGGCTGGCCCAAAAAGATAATTTTGTGGTCATAAGTGCTCTCTAGTGGCAAAACAAAGTAACTGCACTATAGAACTGTGAGTTGTATACAGCCATGTGATCATGAACACCGTGAGCAAAGAAATGCTCGGCAGTAACGACGCTCTACATCATATGCAGACGCAAAAAATATCACAGTCCTAACATTAGTGATGAAGACAAGTAAGGTA
The DNA here is from genome assembly GCF_022577435.1 of Embiotoca jacksoni. Classification (NCBI taxonomy): domain Eukaryota; kingdom Metazoa; phylum Chordata; class Actinopteri; family Embiotocidae; genus Embiotoca; species Embiotoca jacksoni. The sequence goes on from NW_027185428.1 coordinate 1,069,152, forward strand.
CATGAGCAAGTAGTATGAAACCATGGAGGCAGGTGGAGACCACGGCTAACACAGCAGCATCCACTCAAGCAGCATTAAAAACATAAAGCGCTAGAAACCAAAACTCTAGGAATCAATTATATCTGAATATGAGGGTTCCATATAAGTAAAGGAATGATTTGACTCACGTTTATGCATCAAAGTATGACCTCATCAACTACGGCAAGTGCACAAGGACAAAACTCTCAACTATAAATTGCCTTAACCAGATGATAACGTAGAAACAGTCGACTTTCTGATACTCCTCTTCCTCTAAAAGCACTTTGAGATGTTTGTTTGTGTTTTGACTGCTAATATGAAGCCGTTCATACACGATATATTTTTTACTTCAGAGACTATTGATGACCTCATTGATGTGTTATGTTTTCTCTCCCCTCCTCTTCCTCTCTTCTGTTTTGCAGACCTGCTGAGACACCTCGTGCCGTCTCTGAGTGGAGGACCAGTTAAGGTCGATTTGTGGACGTACGCCTGACTGGACTTTATTCTCCCTGCTGCAACACGCAGCTGAACCATATCGACGAGTCGACGAAAAGCAACAACATTTTGTATTTTGCGACTCATGATGACAATATAAATATTCAGTTAAACATCATCTTTCCTCCGTGCGAAGTGTTCATTGTGAAGAGGCAGAGATGACATCCCAAAACTTATTCGCCTTTGTCTCATCAAACAACTCGACCCGAGGATAACCGTCAGTCCCCATAGCGACGCTCGTGGACCGACAGGCAGCGCGGCCCGCCGGCTGCAGACAGGATGGGAGACAGCTGGGTGTGTCTGAGCCCGGCGGAGTTCGGCCAGCTGCAGCAGTACAGCGAGTGTGAGTACCCTCCATCTAAAACACATATGTCTTTCAGCTCATTAAGACTCAGACGTGTGTGTGTGTGTATCCGATGTAAAACTAAATATTGTGGTATTCATGCTGAAGGTTTCATGCAGCATTCAGGAGACTTTTACGACTGCTTTACATTTTTCAGACTTCTGGTTGTGTTCAGCACTTTTTAAGATGTTCTGACATCTAACTTTTCATTTTGTCAATTTAACAAAACATAAAGCTGCCAGGAAGCCAAAATCCAAAAAGTCCAAGTCAACATGCCTGTGCTTTACTCTAAGTTAAATGTAAATTCCAGGGTAAATCAATAAGTTCCCAGATTACTACTCATGTGGCAGGGAGCAGCAGAAAAGTTTAAGCTTAGTAACTTGGGTCCTGATGAGGAACTGGTACAAATTTAGTCACTCCATCATCATGTGAGTTCTGGTGTTGGTTCAGTGTTCTGGTTCTGTGATTTCTCCGTGAACATGACCAGAGGCTTCACGTCAGGTTTACTATCAAACTCTGGAAATCATCAACGGAGACTCTGACGATGCTTCAGGAGGTCTGAGACCACGAAGACACCCGGAGACGTGTTCTTAGAGACGTTCAGGACGTCTCCGTCCAACTCTGGAAGAAGAGCATCAGGAGAACCAGCTGGTTTTCTTTGAGGGTTGGAGTGAAACCACGGAGCTCTGCTGGACCTTCTGAGACATCCGAGGACACACGGTCACTTCTAATGACCCAAACTGTGTCGCCATGGCAACAGGGTTCTCCAACATGACAACACAATCGTAGCTCCTCACCAGGTTGGTTTCCATTAGACTTCTCTCTGTTCACCAGAAAGTTTTCTGAAACTTTGATGTTCGCTCTGATCAAGTTTCAGGTGTAAAACATCACAGACGCTCCAGAACGCTGCTCACAGAAACATGATGATGATCAAGAGATGATATTTGTACCAGTTACTCATCAGGGTTTTATCTTCCTGCTCCTCCGTGTACAAGCAGCAGTCTCTGCACTTATGATTTAGCCTCGTATAGTGACACTATGATTGTGATATTCTCAATGTATTTAGAGACGAGTCATATTTAAACCTGCAGCACGTAGCTTTCTTTTCTCTGTTGGTTAGAGTCCGTAGAAAACACTGATGACATCATGAACTCCACAGGAAACGACTCGGCTGCTTCTGTCTTGAATGCTCGATGAATTAAATAGAAGCATTAAACTCCCACAAAATGACCGTCTTCACTGTCACAATGGGAGGAGATGTTTAGCTTTAGCTGATTAGCTTTCACCTCATCAGGTCCGAGCTGATTGGACGTAAAGCAGCTTGTTCATTTCAACAGGCTTATAAAAGCAGTCTATTGGTGATGTTGTGAATTTGATAGCCTCTACCTTTTACAGGTTCAGGGATATAACGATCTGTGACATTAAGAAGGAGAGCAGGACTTCAGCCGACATGATTCCTTCATGTTGTTTTTCAGAACAACCGTGGCCGGCGCTTCCCTCGCTGAGCTGTATTTGTTAGTCAAAGGAGCGTCTGTCTGTCTGACTGCTGCTGTCTGTCTGTCAGTGAGGAGGATGAACTGTGTTACTCTCAGCAAGGCATCACTGTCCTACAGAGGTGCATGAATAGCATGCAACATGTTAGCTTCACTAGTCCGAGGGACGAATAGAAATACTAAGATCAGAAGGAGTAACTGATTCCCAATGGTTCATTGAATTAACACCTTTTCTCTCTGTTCTCTATATTAACACAAAGTGGTTTTAAGCATCGATCCAAGCATCCTTGTTCCCTCCATATTTAATGCAGACGGTCCGTCAGGTCACGTGTGCGCCGCAGTTTCTGAGCAGCTTCATCTTCCAGCGGCGGCGTGTCAGATGTGTTTTATCTTCCTTCCTCATTCAGTCATATTTCCTTCATTTCTGTTCTTCTATCAGGTAAACGTTGTTAAATGGCTTCTTTTTTATCCGTTGTGTTCATGGTTGTCATTTCCTACTTTGTGCTGCAGCCTGCAGACAAAGTTAAAACAGCTGCTGAGTTTTAATCATTAAAACATGAATCCTGTTTATTGTGGCACTATTTCACATCGTGTGTCTGCAGCAGCAGGAGAACGTATTTCTTGTCCAGATTTAAAGAGCACGGCGGTAGATGCTGATGAAGTGAAGCTTGTTACGACCAGTAGTTTACACATGGGTGTTTTATTTTGAAAACTTTCCCGGAGTTTTATTTAGTTTTCTCGACAAACTTCCTGCCGATCCGATCTGCTCTGTTCAGATCGCCGCGGTCTCCGAGCGTCTTCCGTCACAAACAGACTCGCTGTCTATCATTAGCGTGGCGAGACGCTGAGAGACGGGCCGCGGTGCCGCCGGAGACACGGAGAGACGGGGCAGCCACTTTAATAACGGAGATTCACTCTGCGTTCAGAATCACACACTATTTAGTTTTACTTGTAGTACGGACTGCAGCTACCTTACAAAGTACGTACTGTTGCATGTAGTATGTACATGTAGTATGTACATGTATGTAGGACAAACTACTGCATCATAGAAATGTGACCTTTGACCCACTTTGTCACATCTGTTGCGATCCGCAGCGCAACGTTTGAAGTAAAAAGAAAAAGGAGGCGAATTGGAACGAGTACGCTTCCTTTGAATGTCTCTTCTTCTTGTTCTTGTTCTTCTTGTCCTTCTTCTCCTTCTCCTTCTTTTCTTCTTGTTCTTCTCCTCGTCCTTCTTCTCCATCTTCTCCTTCTTCTTCTTCTCCTTCTTTTTCTTCTTCTCCTTCTTTTTCTTCTTCTTCTTCTTCTTCTTCTCCTTCTCCTTCTTCTCCTTCTTTTTCTCCTTCTCATTTTTCTTTTCCTTCTTCTTCTCCTTCTTCTTTTTCTTGTCCTTCTTCTTATTTTTCTCCTTCTTCTTTTTCTTCTTCTTCTCCTTCTTCTCCTCCTTCTCCTTCTTCTACTTCTTATTTTTCTTCTTCTCCTCCTCCTTCTACTTCTCCTTCTTATATTTCTTCTTCTCCTTCTTCTACTTCTTCTTATTTTTCTTCTCCTTCTCTGGCTCATTCGATGTGACGTATCTTCCGCTGCAAAGGAGTGTGGGTCAGAACAGCTGGAGTGTGAAGCTGACCTGCAGACTGCAGAACAGGATGATATAGTAGAACATCCTGGTACTTCAGGTCTACGAGGTTTAACATGCTGAGTATTGGGACATCCTGAATCTGTTTCTACTGAACAGTCTGGTCGTCTGGATGCTGGAACTCTGGTTCAGTCCAGCAGGAGAACTGCTGGAAAATATCCTTCAATGTTCCACATTCGTTAACTTTAACGTACATCGTTCAAAACTCCTCAAAGTTGACATGTTTGATACCAGTTGTGTTGTTTGGCGCCCTAAAGGTGTGAAATCAATCAAATCAACGAGCATCGCTGTAAGCAACCACACCGAGGTGAAATCTAAACGTTCAGCAAGCCCTGTTGAAAAGTTGTAAACCCGATCGTTAGCTTCATTATTATTCAGCAGAGTTGACTTTGATGTTGACTGGTTTGATGTCACGTGAACATTTTTCCTTTATTACAGTCAGTTATAATCAACATACTTGTTATTTTATTTTGTTGGTCCTACTTTGAAATCAAAACATGAGTCTTAATGTGAGTTGTGTTAAAGAACTATGAATACGTGTTTGGCAGTAATCAGAACTGTTCACACTGACTGGTTGAAATGAAATGTTGGAGGACTTCTTCTTGAACGTGTTTGTAAAGCTGCCTGCAGGGATCAGCAGCAGAACGTTGCAACGCTGCAACGCTGACCGACTGGACCCAGAAACACCCTCAACACAGGACATTTCATGTCTTTACTGACAATTTGCAAAAAAAAACACAACAGAGATGGTAAAAAGCGTGGCGACCAGGCAGAACCAGGACAGTCTAAAAAACGGCCAAACATCAGTACCAAACGGGACAGTACCAAAGGCTGCTCAACACATGTTGCTCTTCCTATTACAGATACGTTTTTAGTTTGCATATGTGATGCACCATATTTATTGAGTTTTCTCCAAAAGATGCTCAACAACATGGTGCCGGGCCGTCCAAACTACATGAGTCAGAGCTGTAAACGTAAGAATAACTCTGTTCTGTGTTTCTCTGCAGACTCCTCAAAGAAGCTGAAAGATGTGCTGGAGGAGTTTCACGGTGAAGGAGTCCTCTCCAAATATAATCCTGAGCAGGTGTGTGGACCCCGACTCCCTCTTCCATCATCCATCATAGGCCTTCGTGTCTTTCTGTCATATTCTGGCTGCTATTCTCTTTCTTTCTGGCACTTGGACACAAACACATTGTGACGTCATCCGATGCTGAAGCTCCTCTAATGTTGGGTGATATCGATCATCGAAATGCTGAGTCATCCACCGACACACGCTCAGCATTAAATGTGCCACCTGACATCAGCTCCCAGCTGTGTTATAGACTGAACAGACTTCATTTGGACTTTTGACAGTGTCACTAATTTTTAGGACCCGAGCACCGAGTGGAGCGAAGGCCCTGTTGTAAAGCAAGGACTTATTATTGTCCTTCTGAAAAATGAATATCCTTTTTGGCTTTAAGATGCTCAGAAACTCATGAAACTTTGCATAAAAATTCAGCTCCCATGTAAATGGAAGTATTTTATATGTTCTGGCCATGGATGTCACAAAATGGCTCGCTACCGCCCCCTAAAATGAGATCTCGAGGCTGCTTTCACCGACATGAATGAAATTTGGTGGACGTGTATCATACGCACATCTACAAAAAAGTCTCTTGGCACCACGACTTAAACTCAACAGGATGTCCGCCATTTTTTATTTAGTGGCCATTTTGGCGATTTGTACGTGTTGTACTTTAACAGGCTCCTCCTACAGATTTTATTGGACTGTGCGAGCGTTTCACCATGAAATTAAAATTGCTGTAATTTAAATGTAGATTGTCCGATCTTCCTCAAACTTTACATGTTTGATAAAAGTCTCACTCTGAACACATCTGCATGGTCATATTCAGTGATCATCATAGCGCCACCTACTGGCAACAGGAAATTATATTTTTCATACTGTCAGGTCAGAATAGCCTGAAGACGTTGCTGATGATATATTGAGAAGACTGTATTTGTCAAAGGGCGTCACCATAACGATGTGACGAAGTTTGATGTTTAGCCATGACACATGAAGGTTTAAGGTGAAAGGATGCTTGAAACCTCCTGAAATGTGGCACTTACATGAAGCATGGTAAACTCCATAATCTGCCGGCTCCCCGATGGGGCAGGTGCTCGGGCCCGCATATCACCGCTTTTTATTTTAGGTTTGACTCACATTTCTATGCTCACATATTACCCATGAACACTCAATATGAACTTATTAGCTGACTTGCTTAGCAATTGTCAACCAAATTACATAATTACACCATTTCATCAGGTGTGACACATACAAGGGAGAAATTTCAACTAGTTTCATCCTTTTCTTTGCTTTTGTCCTCTGATAGAAGTTTTGATAGCAGAAGTGGAACAGACCTCTATACAGCCCTACAAACTCAAAACACACTCACCAAATATTTCAAACTGTTCAAATGTGACACAAAGCTAAATTCACCCAGAATGACAAGCAATCACAACACAGTAGACTGTGCTAAAGTGGCCAATGAGCCCTGATCTGAGTCCTGTGGGACATCCATGGAGAGACCTTCAACCTTGAGTCTGGACAAGTAACATTAACTACGGACGGGAATTTCAAGCAAAACTACTATTCCAAATTCACTCTGCACTATTCGATTTTTCTTTGAATATTTGCTGCGTGTTCTTCTTCTCCTGATGTTATTTAATGCGGCTGGCAGGCAGCTTTTAGGTGCATTACCGTTACTTTCTGACGGGAGTAACGCATCACAGCTAGGCGCCGGTAAAAATAGGGGAAATAAGGAAGAACGAAAGTCGTATGTACTTATTGATTTTGGAGATTGAAACGACTATTCAAATATTCAAAATCCGTGATCCATCCCTAATTTAAAGTGCAACTTAACTGGTTGGCAAAGGCATAAAACAGCAAGGCGGCAATTCTAGTTTTACTCGTGTTTTGTGGTTCTTATTTTTATGGCACACTTTGCACTTTTAAGTAAATATTGTTTAAATATATACATTCCAAAATTCTGTGAAAATGCTAAGTTTTTAGTCAAATCACCAAATAAAATAAATCAAATGCTAACAAACCGTTCTTTTAACCGTGACTGCACTCAGTCTTGTTTTTATAATTGTAGTTGTAATGATGAAGGTCCTCATATCATAATGAAATATTCATTATAATCGAATCCATCTTTCATGAGTGGTTTATTGTGCCTAAACCTTAACCAAAGTATTGTCACCTTATTCGGTCTGTTACTTGTTTTCAATGCCAATTTTTAACAGTTTATCTTTGGCATACTTTTTCTATCCCAGTTATGTGTAATTTGGAGGTTGTGATTGATGATGGTGATCAGCCCCAACAAACCAGCTCCACAGTTACTGCAAGGGTGAATGTATTTATAATTGTATAACTAATTAATAACATAAATATATATATAACATTCAAATCAGCATTTATTTTTCACTTTGGCATACTCTGACGCGTGGTCATCAGATTACTCCGTATTTCCACCTCATTTTCCTCTTTGTTCATCAAGTTTTGGATCAGCATGACAACAACTGTGTGAAAATCAGTTCCTCTTTTAAAAACACACGTTGGCATTTTTTAAAAATGATAAGCTATATTTAGCAGACCGAGGATGCCAAGTTTTTACCCCCTCTTCGTTGGTTAAAGTCTGGCCGAGCCGGTCTCAACTGAAGTGGTGATCATAGAATAACACTCGCATGCTTTTAGTGTGATAACGTCATACTTCAGATGGACAGATCCACTCAGCCGGTCTGGGATCTGCATGTACAGCCGACATTCAAGACTATCTGTCAAAATATGAATGCAGCTGTTTGTATTTCCTGATATCTACAGTGTAGGATGTGAAAAGTCGGTGTGTTTTCTGTGGCTCGTGTGCACATGATCCCCTTGTGTGAACCTGCTGTGCTGCACACACACAGCAATTAAAACCTTATGGCTTGTTTGGCCAAAAAAGGAGAAGTGAGTGATATGAATAATGTCTGGCAGGCCTTCGGAGGTTGTTGAGCTGCAGGAGGATCCTCATCACGACGTGTTCTTCAGTTATAGCAGCTCCAAACAGAAGCGTATTAGAAGTATATTTGTCTTGGCGTGCAGAAGAGATCTGCTTTACTTTGTCCTATTTTGATGTGAATCGAGTGGTTTCTGTGAAGGAAAGGGTTTTAATAGACACCACAGTCTGATTACATTTACAGGTTTTATTTGCATTCACTTGCATCCATCTGTTTAAAACCTACCCGAAATCTTGACCACGTATTAAACACGACATGTTATCTTTTCTCCGGGAGCACAAATAGACAAATAGTTCAACAGTAACAATAAGATTAACTTTATTGCTGAAAGGGTGATTTAGGTCTTAAATTGTGGGGATTTGGGAGAAAACAAAGTTTATATCATTGAACAGTGAGAGCTGAGCTTTGTTAAGAAGTCCTGGATGCTTCAGGAGGAGGAGACATGGGAAGACCACAGAACTAATGCACCGACTTTAAAAAAGATTGTTTAAATTCTTTGGCAATAATGTCAAAGCGTTCCTGAAACATTGTGTTCACAGTTACCTTGACCTTTGACCTTTGAGCACCAAAATCAGTTCTGTAGAGGCGTACTTAAAATATGAGCAAAATTTGAAATTTCTTTCAAATATCTCGTTGGTGACCATGGGTCAACGTGAGGTGACAATAACTTTGACCTTCAACCACTAAAATGTCATCAGGTTGTTGTAGATGATAAGGGAATTTTACGCCGAGTAAGTTTGAAGAAATTCACTCAAGGTGTTTTATTGTGGGGTATTGCATTTACAAGAACAAGACGGATGGATGAAAGGAACGTGAGGTCACAGTGACCATGAACTTTGAACCCTAAAATTGAATCAGTTCATTCATCTTACCAACTAAATCTTTTTGCCAAATTTGAAGAATTTCCATCAAGGAATGCTTGAGAGATCGTGTTGACATGGGACGTATGTACATATGTAAGGGTGGACGGACACCCGGAGAACAGACTGTCTCTGGATGTGGATATCACATGAAGGCATGAAAACAAAACACACTGAAGTTCAATAAAATGCATATTAACAAGCCACAATGCATCTGGGAAAAAATTCCCTTTGGACAGGTGAAAGAAACTCCAGCTGTTTGGCAAGTCCCATCACCAGGAAGAACACCAGCGCTCCTGGAGATCATGGAGCGTGCCTCGGATCTGTGCCGGGAACAATGACATCTCAAGACTGTGAATGTGTCTGAGGAACAGATAATGACTTAAAGTCAAAGCTGAAATCACCCCGAATTGTCACAATTCACAGGAATCAAGGCTCAAACGCACGACACGGAGACGCCAGGTTTAAAGAACTTTACTTGGATCAATGGACAAGGTCCATTAAAAGTACACAGAAGGACAATAATGAGTCAAAAAAAAAAACAAGGTTCATTCCAAACATGAGGGCTTAATACAAGGAAATGGACTTTTCCTGAAGACGACATGAAGAACGTCGGCTCTCTAATGCCGCTGGGCAGATGGGAGGCAGCGAGCAGGGGAGGTGGGCCGGGTGGGAAGGAGGCTAAGACATAGAGAGAAACAGGACAGGAACCACAGGGGGCCTCTGGTGGGCAGAGGAGAGAAACAAGGAACAAACTCAACAGTCGCACCAATGCTGTGAATATCAGGACTGAAGGTGTGGCGTCGGCGACCCGCCAAGGAGCAGCAACTTTAGAGACAGCATCGTACCAGCTGGGCGCTGGTGGTGTGCTGCCGGCGACCCGGCGGGAGACTGTTGGCGTGGAGTAAACCACCTGCTGAAGAGCAGCGACTGATGGTGTCGTCGGTGACCCAGCCTGAGACTGGCAGCGGGACATCGGCGACCCGCCCAGGAGCAGGAAATGGAGATGCCACGTCGGCAATCAAACTGGAAACTGGTGACATGGCCTTGGCGAACTGCCCAGGAGCAGGGAACGGAGATGCGGTACCGGTGACCCAGCCAGAGACCGGCGCCATGGCTTTGACAACCAATCCAGGACCAGGACGTGAGAGACAGGAAGAGACACACGAGGAACAAACCCAACGACAGATAAAGAGACCGACCGAAGAACAAAACATGCGACTGTTCTGTAGTGAGTCCTGATCGGACTGACCGGTGCCGAGCTCTCGGTGAAACAGAAACCTTCCTGGGTTGTTGACAACATGTCGTCAGTCGTACCGTTAACAACTGAATCTCTCACCTTGACAACTTTCTCCTTCTTTTCTTCCAAACGATGCGTCACACTGTTGATTGGTTGTCTGTAACTTGTGATCATCCAACTGCAAGTTATCTCCATGTACAACTCGTAGTTATTATTCTCCTCTAGTTGCAACAGGCCAGTTGCTCCTGATGCCATTTTTAGTACCAGAGAAATAAAACTACTAAAACGTTCTCAGATTTCTGGCATTGACTTTGTACTAAAGTGTTGTTTTTTTGTGACATTCCTAGTATTTAAGTCAAGTTTTTATAATTATTTAATATTTTATTGTTTAATATATTTATTAGTTATTGAAGTTGAAGTTACATCCCATCACTCCCACAGATGCATGTACTGTACGTGGCACAATTAAATTCAGATCTACAATTGCAATGAGAGGGTAGTTAAAAACACAAGACCGCATAACTGTGGCGCCCATAATCACATTAAAGTACACCGTCTCGTGAAATATAGAGATTATACAACAAATTAACATCTAAATAAAACATGTAATCTAAATGTGTTCATATTGTGGAGCAAAATATAGATACAAAAAAATTATATAAAACTTGTTAGTGTGATCTCCGTTTCCATGGCAACACATGGGGTATGACTAACAACTGGAAAACAAGCAGTCCTGTCAGTAGACTCTTATATAACGTATGTAATGTTTCCTACTCCAGGAAGTAGTCGGACCCTTAGCAACCACCTAGCAACAGAGAGGATTTCTAGTCTCCAACTGAATAAATACAGAATATAGAAACACTAAACTGCTCAGCTAGCTCAGTCTGGGTGGAATAAAGATATCTGATGAACAAAGATATCTGATGAACAAAGGTATCTGATGAATAAAGATATCTGTTGAACAAAGATATCTGATGAACAAAGATATCTGATGAACAAAGATATCTGAGGAACAAGGATATCTGATGAACAAAGACATCCATGGACTCCTGTGTTTTTAACATTTTAGCGCCGTGTCATGTGTTCAAACCAAACCGGTCCAGCTAGCCTCCTCTAGGATTGTAAGTGCGTGACTATCCGTGGTGTTACGGTACGGGTGCTCGGAGCGACCAAAAAGGACCAAAAGAGACCCGACTTCACCAAATGGGTCATTTAATAGAACTATAACAAGTAGAAACTACATTATATTACACATTATATGAAACTCTATTCTAATTCTATTTTCCCATTGAGGAGGTGGAGGGATATTTGTAGTGATGAGCAGGGTGTGATGTCATGATGATTTGACCAATCAGATCTCTGGGTCAGAACTACTGGTTGTATAATAAACACGTTTCACTCTCATTAACATATGGCCCACTCAATGCCATATACATCGTAGAGTCCAGTACATTGTGCTAATGATGAATCATCACAAAACACAGAACAAATACAGTCGTAGTGGTTTTCACATCTCAGAGTGGACTATTGGCTCAAAGTGCCATTCTGATTATACATGTTTTCTGTCTGATAACATTTTTAATGATGGAACATGTTTCTCAAAATCTCTGATAAAGAATTATGTAACATTTATGTTCACAGTTGACATACATTATTCATTTTTAACACGTTTGTAGCGTTTGGACATGATTGTGAATATTCATGCTGAATCCAACATGTCGTAAACTTCATGTCTGTAAATTCATGTCAGTCCTAAAGTCTGCTGACTGATGCATTAGTGTTCTGTCATTTTTCCACTATGATGTGTTCCCTACCTGGTGATGCACAGGTTGTTATCATGTCAGCCTGAACAGCATCTTCAGATGTCATCTCACACAAAGCAGCTAACCCTGCTCTTCTTCGACCCACTCCTCCCTCACTCTTTCCTCCTTCCTCCCTTTTTTCTTCCTCCTGCTCCTCCTCATTGTTCCAACTGTTAAACAGAAGCAAGACGTTCTCAACCAAGTAAGCCTCTGCATGCTGTGTGGTGTTTGTGTCCACTGACTGCATGCACATTCTGTCTGCTAACTGAACTCCTCCTCGTCTGCTGATGGTCTGTCACTCTGTCAGAGGGGAAATGGCCGAAGGTCACGGGGTCATCTCATGAGGCTCATGGGAGCATGAACAACATAACATTTTTGTTTTCAGCGCTGCAGCTCAGGAGTGTTAATATACCGTCTTTAGTTGTTTGTATTACATCCTTAACATGTTCATTAACTCTGTTCAGTTCCTACTGTGTGGCGGTCAGTTGACTGGTCTAACTCACACAATGAAACTCATTTAATGACTTTAAACCATATTTCAATTAAGCTGTTACTTTTAAGAAGATATTGACAGACCTTCATTTAATTAATCTTTTGTCAACATTGTGAAAAAATAATTGTCCATCCATGTTTTGATGTAAATGTAATTTCTAAGCGTATCTCAGTAATTCTGTGAACCTGTTCGCTCTTTTCTGTCCCGTGCAGCCCATCGACTACGAGGGCTTCCAGCTCTTCATGGCTACTTATCTGGAGAACGACATCCCAGAAGAGCTGTGTCAGCATCTCTTCACCTCCTTCAAGAGCAAGACGGGAGGTTGTTCTCCAGACCAGTCACCGGCAGGAATGAGCTTACTGGGTAGGCTGCTTGTGTCTTTTCACACCACTGATCACATGCTTTGTGCCATCGGTTATGTTCACCTGGAAACACACTCAGTGGCTGCAGTAATGATGTTGGAGGTGAAGGAGGAGGGCTGGGCTGACTAAACATTGGACCTGGAGACTGGTGTTTATTTCCTGTTTCCTTCAGCAATGAATGTTCCTGTTTATTATAGTATTTATGATAGATGAGGTTCTATGTTTTAACCAAAACCCTGATCTATATCTAAAACTAACTGAGCGGTTTCTGTGCCTAAATTGAATAAAACAGAGGTGATAAAATGCGGTTTCTGCGTTTATTCAGGAAACCATCCGATTGGTTCTATCATGGTTGATCAGCAATGACCATCAACCCAGTGAAAGTCGTTGGTTTTTCAGTTCTTAACACAAATTGCAGACATTCATTGCATATATTAAAGGGAAACAAATTCCCACTTTCAATGTGGATGTCCAACCAATAAAGGGAGTCGATGAAAGCCATACATTCATCAATAAATCATCTGTGCCTTTGAGATGCAGCTGCAAAAGTTGTTGTTCTTCCAGCACCATCGTGTCATATATACAGCGATGTAATTGAAGGCTGGAAGAACGACAGACTTGGATATTTGGCCATGTTGATGAACCACTTTGTAAGAATAGATAAAGTAGAGATGCGACGACAAAGCCTTAACACAGCGCCTACGACCGCAGGAGGCTTTACACTTCACACGTGTGAAACACTGCTGCTGGTTTCTGGCTGGTAAAACCTGTCACCTTCCAGCAGACGACGCTGTGCCACGTTCATGATGTCATACATCAGTTAGGACACATTTGCTATTTTTCTGTCACAGACTGACAGCATCAGGTCAAAGAAAACCTTTTCATTGCTGCTTGTAGCTCTTCAACTGACATATTTACTTCTAGCTTTAATATTTTGAGCAAATAGATTTTCAGAAGAGATTCACAACGACATGAAAGTCAAACGTTGGCCAGTTTCTCTCGTTCCTCTGGAATGTTTTTCAGGTTTACAATCAAAGGTTGCTGTCTGGATTGAAACTCATGCAGCCGGAGAGCTTTTTCACACCGTGGCCATCAACAAGCCAACCTTTCTCTTGTGCTCAAGATCGGAGATGATGCAAGGCGTCGGATTAGTTGGCCTTTTAGAGGTTTAGAGCCACTGCTGATCTCCAACAAAACACTCATGAGAACAATACATTACAGTACTCTGTTTAACTGATATATTATGTCTTAAAAAAACCTCAATTGTTGTTCAGTTATCATAATTTTATCTCAATGACAGAAAAATATTGTGAGATCACGCTGCCTCCTTAGTCTGATTGTCTCTTTGCAAATTTATATTTAAACCATGTCTTTGTGAATACAAAGACATGGTTTAAAACATACAGACATATTAGGCCACCAAAAACTGATGTCTCAAGGACTTCCACCAGAATGAAGCATCTCTTCCTCCCTCCAGACCAGCTGGAGAGAAAATGTGTCTCTAGCAAAGTCCTTGTAAGTAAGAGGCAACAAGTGAAGAGTTGAAATGTGGGCTGCAGCATGAGTGACAAACAGTCCCGGTGTCTCAGTTAAATTAGTTTGTGTCTTTCCAGCTCTGCTTCCACCCAGAGTCCTCGGTCTGTCTGTCATCCTTCATAAACTGCTGCAAATCCATCCTCGTCGTATTATTATTACTCGTTTTCCAAACCAACTTCAAAGCCTTTGATATACAGAACTTGCTTCTAGTTTGCATGCGTGATGGCTTCCTGATACATCCTGTGGTCCTTTGGGAGTTTGATCATCTCTGTGTTCGTACATTTCCACATGTTGCGGTTAAGATTTCCCAGACAACTGTTAACGTTTTTTTAGTGAAAAGCAGAAAATGGCCATCACAATGTTTTAGTGTCCTCAGTAACATCTTCACGTCTTTGCTCCCAACCGGTTCTAATATTTCCAGAAACTCCGCTTCTTACATTTTACAAATATGCACTTTTATTATGTAGGTTTCAAGTCAAAGAAGGAAATATTTGTTATATTATTTGCTATAATTCAAGCTCATTTCCCAGAAACTTGGGATGCTGTGTAAAATGTAAATAAAAAAAATGCAATGATTTGCAAATCATACTCATAAACTCATATTTAATTGAAAATAGACCAGAGACATCATATCAAATGTTGAAACGGAGAAATGTTATTGTTTTATGAAGAATATATGCTCATTTTGAATTTGATGGCAGCAACATGTTTCAAAAAAGTTGGGACAGGATCATGTTTATCACTGTGTTGCATCACTTCTTCTTTTAACAACACTCTGTAAACTCAAATGAGTGCTGATAACAAGCTGGATGGTCCCTCTCCTCTTTAACCTGGAGGATGCAGCGTCCATGATTTCCAAACAGAATCTCAGATTGTGATCCATCAGACCTCAGGACAGTTTTCCACTTCACCTCAGTCCATCTTCAATGATCTCGGTCCAGAGAAGGCGGCGGTGTTTCTGGATCATGTTTCTATCTGGTTTCTTCTTTGGAGAGTTTTAACCTGCATTTGTGGACGCAGCGATGAACTGTGTTCACAGACGATGGTTTTCACAAGTGTTCCTGAGCCCATGCAGTGATTTCCACTCCAGAATAGTGTGTTTTTAATGCAGTGCCGCCTGAGGGCCCGAAGATCACCACCATCCAATATTGGTTTCCAGCCTTGTCCCTTGTATTCAGCGATTTCTCCAGATTCTCTGAATCTTGTAATGATATTATGAACCGTAGACGATGAAATCCACTAATTCTTTGTAGTTTTACGTTGAGGAACATTATTCTTAGATTGTTGAACTATTTTCCCACTGTCTTTCAGAGTGGTGAACCTCTCCCCATCTTCACTGCTGAGAGACTCTGCCTCTCTGAAATCATCTTTTATACCCAGTCATGTTCCTGATCTGTTGCCATGGTAACCTGATTAGTTGTCAGATGTTCCACCAGAGTATTTTTTTCTAGCTTTACACAACTTTTCCAGTCATTTGTTGACCCCGTCCCAACTTTTTTGAGACGTGTTGCTGCCATCAAATTCAAAATAAACATTTTTCATAAAATAATAACATTTCTCCGTTTCAACATTTGAAATGTTATCTTTGTATTTTCAATTAAATATGAGTTTATGTGAAACGTGTGACATACATCCGGCGTGGTGAGACGATACATCTGATATGTGTTTTGCGAGTGGGCGTGGCCGAACGGCTCGCTCGCCGTAACACAGGAAGTTGATGTTTAAGGTCAACGGATGCTTGAAACCTCACGAAACGTGTCACATACATCCGGCTTGGTGAGACGATACGTGTGATATGTGTTTTGTGAGTGGGCGTGGCCAAACGGCTCGCCAGCGCCCCCTGCTGGAGGCAGGAAACGAGACAAAAATAGCAACTTTAAGCGGGTATACGCGGTCCCTCACACGCTGCACGTCGGGGAGACGGCTTCGGGGAGACGGCTTCGGGGAGAGGCGGCTTCAGGGAGGCGGTGCGCCAGAGTGCGAGGGCCCGTACATCACTGCTTGCAGTTTTAATTTATTATTATTATTTGCTATTTTTTTATGTCTGTTGAATAGGTATAGATAAATGCTAACCGCACTTATGCTACTTGGATATTATATCTTGTTTTCTGCTTTCTGACCTGGCATTATCGGCCTCTTTAACCCTGTCCTCAACACATAGTTGAGTTTTCTATTATGTCCACTGATGAGGCAGTAAAACACCAGCTTTGTACTTTTAAATAAGGTTCCAAAAATAGGACTCTTAATTTGATATACTGATTCAAATCATCCACTTTCTGTGAACAGTCTGTTCTTAAACACCATTACATCAGAGCCCTCTTTCTTCCCTGAGGTTAACTCACTGTTGCTGCATCTGCCCCTGTCTGTTTTTTCCCTCCAATCAATGACTGACCACAGACGCCCGTTCGATCGATGCAGGCATCTCTATTCACACCGAAGTGGCCTGTGCCCCCATCACAGGTACCAGAGCAGGGCGACTAGCTTGTATCATGTGGATGATGTCATCTTTATGGGACATTAGTCCTGCTGGCTCCGACCTCCTGCTCCCTTCGTGCTTCTGTGCTGTTGTTGTGTTGATGTGGGTTGTGGTGTGTTGGCCGTGGGTCGGTGGGTATCTGCAGTGTTTTACCTGCTTCCTGTTGCTCTGTGTATCTCAAGTTCATTTCCATTTGGATTGTTGGACAGTTTTTCTGCAGTATTTTTTGAAGTTATTCCTTACAATTAATCAACATTTATTAGCCCCCTCTGCCCACACTGTCTCTTTCCGTGTTTGCACCAACAGGGATGAACGGGAAAAGCATCATGTCTGCGATGGGCCGACACACGCCGGAGCTCTCCGGTGTGGTGATGAGCCCGGCAGGTTCAGGAGTCACCACCTCTCCTGGTTCATCTCGCTCCTCCTCACAGCGTTCGGGGGCCGGGGCCAACACGCCAGGGGGGCCCCACAGATTGCCCTGCGTCCAGGTCAGAGCCTCCGAGGGCAGCAGCAACGCCCTGACACCCAACGCTGGCCCTGCCAGGCCATCCGTCTCCCCCAAACTCTCCCCAGGTGAGGTCACAAACACACAACGCTGTTTTCAGACAGCTGACAGGTTTGTCCAGCTTGGATGTTAAAATGAGCGTTTATAAAAAGACGAGTATCAGTAAGACCCTGATATTCGTCTGTTGCTCAGCTGCCTTGGAGATGGTGAAGTTGTCCCATGACAGAACAGAATTTTATCATGTGCTAATTTTTTATTTGTCACTTCATTTATTTTGTATTTAATTAAACTATTATTTTTTACTTTTATTTGTGGCTAAAGTTAATTAATTTAGGTTTAAAAAATGATAATGAGGTTAAAGAGTAAATATAGGACACAGACATACGAGGGTAGAGTGATATATTTCTCAGACAAATTCTCTACATGGAGCAGAGAGATAAAACCCTGATGAGGAACTGGTCCAAACTTCATCTCTGGATCATCATCATGTGAGTTCTGGTGTTGGTTCAGAGTTCTAGTTCTGATTTCTCCGTGAACATGACCAGAGGCTTCACGTCAGGTTTACTATCAAACTCTGGAAATCATCAACGGAGACTCTGACGATGCTTCAGGAGGTCTGAGACCACGAAGACACCTGGAGACGTGTTCTTAGAGACGTTCAGGACGTCTCCGTCCAACTCTGGAAGAAGAGCATCAGGAGAACCAGCTGGTTTTCTTTGAGGGTTGGAGTGAAACCACGGAGCTCTGCTGGACCTTCTGAGACATCCAAGGACACACGGTCACTTCTAATGACCCAAACTGTGTCGCCATGGCAACAGGGTTCTCCAACACGACAACACAATCGTAGCTCCTCACCAGGTTGGTCTCCATTAGACTTCTCTCTGTTCACCAGAAAGTTTTCTCAAACTTTGATGTTCGCTCTGTGATAACGAGACGTACCTACACAGCAGAACACTGCTTACAAACACGCAGGAACTGATGATGATGAGGAGATGAAACATACCAGTTACTCGTCAGGGTTTTATCTTCCTGCTGCTCCATGTAGAGCAGTAGTCTCTGCACTTATTGATTTAGCCACGTATTTAAAGATTATGACTTAACATTACCAGACAGTGGGATGCATAATGTTTACAAACAAACCTGGAAACCTTTGGGAGCCGTAACAAATCAGATTCATATTATATGATATGTTACAGCTTCAACAATGTAATTTGCCATTTTTGTATTGCAGCATATTGTTACACATATTGTTACACGCCTATTTATAAAATCTTAAATGAAGTCAAATATGTTGCCTCTGAGTGTGCAACCTTTTGTAATAGGGCTTCAAAGCGCGTGAAAGGTTTCATAGAAGTTCCTGCTGGTGTGAAAAGTGTTTGGAAGGTAAAAAGTGAAGACACCTACTTAATAAAGTCTGATGTACGCTACATTTTTAAAAGTCATGAGTAAAAGAAACAAAATACGAGATTTGATTTGAGCGCTTTGCAATGTGGCATTTATTTAACTTGAACATTACCCGTTCCATTTAGTTTAGTCACATATTGTTTTGTTGAGCCGCCGGTGACATCACCGCCCTTCATCTGTGCTGTAAATAGTGTTCTGTCAACCAGTTCTCCTGTTTGAACTCTACCCGCTGCACTGGGATCAGTGTTACATTGAACAGTCAAACTAGTGAGTACATATATAATTTACTGGTGCTGATATAACCAGTAGTTCTGACCCAGAGATGTGATTGGTCAAATCATCATGACATCACACCCTGCTCATCACTACAAATATCTCGCCCTCCACCTCCTCAATGGGAAAATAGAATTAGAATAGAGTTTCATATAATATGTAATATAATGTAGTTTCTACTTGTTCTAGGTCTATTAAATGACCCATTTGGTGAAGTCGGGTCTCTTTTGGTCCTTTTTGGTCGCTCCGAGCACCCATACCGTAACACCACGGATAGTTACGCACTTACAATCCTTAATGACCTTAAAACACACCCTCTCATGTAATATTGGCTAATTATACTCTGTTTGTTTCACTCATTGTACCGGAGGAACCAGCGCGGTGGAGGAAGAGTTGATGGGTAGTATGAGTAGTATTGAATATTTGTGTTGTACACCAACAGATAGTAGCCACTCTGAGAAGCATTTGTCACTGCGGAGGAGCTCTTCGCCCCAGAAAGCCTCTTCATCGCCATTGCCATCGCCTCAGGTGGTCTTCCTCAAGGACATCGTGTGCTACCTGTCCCTGCTGGAGAGGGGGACACCAGAGGACAAGCTGGAGTGTGAGTGATATAGGCGGAGCTGTCATATGTGATGTGTGTCTTGTTCAGGCCTCTGATACCTCTGAATAAGGCCACTCAGGGTGACAGCAAGAGTAAGAAGGCTGTCCCCTCCCGTCCTGGCAGGGTCCCTTCAGGTTCCCTCCTGGGTCCCTCCAGGTTCCCTCCAGGGTCTCTCCACAGTCCCTCCAGGGTCCCTCCACGGTCCCTCCAGGGTCCCTCCAGGTTCCCTCCAGGTGCCCTCCACGGTCCCTCCAGGTTCCCTCCAGGGTGCCTCCAGGGTGCCTCCAGGGTCTCTCCACAGTCCCTCCAGGGTCCCTCCACGGTCCCTCCAGGGTCCCTCCAGGTTCCCTCCAGGTGCCCTCCACGGTCCCTCCAGGTTCCCTCCAGGGTGCCTCCAGGGTGCCTCCAGGGTGCCTCTAGGGTCCATCCAGGGCCGCCGGGCGCTGACATGACCAGGCTGATCTCTGTACACGGGCCCCTGCGTCCTGGTACTGAAGTAGCACCCTGCACATATTTACCCCAGTGGCCACCGGGGGAGAGAGAGAGAGAGAGAGAGAGAGAGAGAGAGATAGATAGATAGATAGTTACTTACTTAATGAATCCCCAAGGGGACATTTTTTTCGCTACAGCAGCATTATAGATACAGGAAAGAAATACAATAACAGTAAAAAATATATAATATAAAAATGCAAGGTGTATACAATAAATAGAATAAAATAAAATAGAATAATTAAAATAAATTAAAACTAACTAAACAATAGTGCAACCATCTCCTGTATCGGGAATGATCTCCTGTATCTGTCCTTGTGACAGCGGAGCTGGATGAGTCTTTTGGAGAACGTCCTCCTCTGCCCCTGCAGCAGGTGGAGAGGGTGGTCAGGATTATCCAATATGGATAATAGTTTCCTCAGCGTCCTCCTCTCCACCACCTTTTCCAGACTGTCCAGTTTGCAGCCAATAATGGAGCCGGCCTTCTTAACCAGTTTGTTAAGTCTGTTGGTGTCTCCGGCTCCAATGCTCACCCTCCCTCCCCCCCACCTCTCCCCCCCAGCAGACTACTAGAAGTACAGTTCACTGGCCACAACAGATGGTAGAACATCTCCAACATCTCGCTGCACACATTGAAGGATCAAAGTTTCCTCAAGAAAAAGAGTCGACTCATCCCCTTCTTGCAGACAGCGTTGATGTTGGTCTTCCAGTTCAATCTGTTGTCATGGAGACACCAGGTACTTGTACTCCTCCACCATGTCCACCTCCTCTCCCAGAACTCTCAGCGGTTGTGGAGCCGTCGTTTTCCTCCTGAAGTCGACCACCATCTCTCTGGTCTTGGCCACGTTCAGGAGGAGGTGATTTCTACCCGCCCACTCCCCAAAGTCCTCCACTACTGTCCTGTACTCCTCCTCCCATCCATCCTTTATACACCGTCCACTGACTCCTCCTCCCGTCCATCCCTTATACACCGTCCACTGCAGAGTCATCAGAGAACGTCTGCAGATGTCTTGACTCTGAGTTGTACTGGAAGTCAGTGGTGTAGAAGGTGAACAGGAAGGAGACAGAACAGTTCCCTGAGGAGCTCCAGTACCACTGACCACCGTATCAGACAGCACACTGCCCAGACGGACAAACTGTGGTCTGCCTGTCAGGTAGTCAGTGATCCAGGAGACGGTGGACGTGTCCACCCTCACCACCCGCAGTTTCTCGCACAGCAGCAGTGGTTGGATGGTGTTGAATGCACTGGAGAAATCAAAGTGATTCTCACAGAGTCACCGGTTCCATCCAGGTGAGACTGAGCTCGTTGCAGCAGGTAGATGATGGCATCGTCCACTCCCACATGAGGCTGGTACGCAAATTGCAGAGGGTCCAGTGAAGATTTCACCAGCGGTCTGAGGTGGGCCAAGACCAGCCTCTCCAGCACCTTCATCACGAGATGTGAGGGCAACCGGTCGGTAGTCGTTGAGGCCGGATTGAGTCGTCTTCTTACGGACAGGAACCAGGCAGGACGTCTTCCACAGCACCGGGACCTCCTCCTGCTTCAGGCTCAGGTTGAAGAGGTGTTGTAGGACCTCAGCCAGCTGGACGGCGCAGGTCTTCAGGACCCCGGGGCTGATGCCGTCAGGTCCTGCAGCCTTGCAGAGAGTCCAAGAGTCCAAGAGTTCATGTCACAGCGTCAGACAAATACTAACTTCATGGATCTCTGTTGTCTCTTCTTCCTCTAGTCATGTTCCGGCTGTATGATACCGACGGTAACGGCGTTCTGGACAGTTCGGTGAGTAGACCGTCTTCGCTGTCCGTCATTCTCTGTGTTTGGCCCCTCTCTTCGCCCGTTACAGCCGAGCATTTCCACCAGCTCACTCGTAATGGAGGATTTCAGTTTAATTTCATGTCCTCAGGTGATCACATAAACAGAGGAATACAGGAAAAGACTCTTTTCTTTTCCATGTTTAAAATGCATCAAGTGTCATGCTGGAAGGTGAAGCTTCGGTTTCCATCTCTTGGTCCTGTAAGGTGTGTTTTTTTCTCTTTGTAGGAGCTGGATCGCATCATTAATCAGATGGTGCATGTTGCAGAGTATCTGGAGTGGGATTCAACAGAACTGCGACCGGTGAGTAAACACACTCAACTGCAATAAAGTCTGACGCAAAACAGAAGGAGAAACACAAACAAGCCACTCTGTGAAGGTTTTATCTTTATTTCCTCTCGCTTAATGGCAGCAGAAAACCTCAAGTGCCTCCCAGAGAGTGTACTTTCGTTCCAAAGAGAGTAAAAGAACAACATTGGGACGTTTGTTCTATCCAAGATCATTTTCATTTAGTGTTTCAAATAATTTCCAGTTTATCTCTTGTTTCTGTCTGTATCTTGAGTTTATTGTTCTTTTAAAAAATAATGTGCAATACTTGCACCACCTATCGCTAGAACCTAGTTCTGTTGGAGGTTTCTTCTGTTAAAAGAGAGTTTTTCTTTCCTTCTGTTGGAGGTTTCTTCTGTTAAAAGAGAGGTTTTACTTCCTTCTGTTGGAGGTTTCTTCTGTTAAAAGAGAGGTTTTACTTCCTTCTGTTGGAGGTTTCTTCTGTTAAAAGAGAGTTTTTCTTTCCTTCTGTTGGAGGTTTCTTCTGTTAAAAGAGAGGTTTTACTTCCTTCTGTTGGAGGTTTCTTCAGTTAAAAGAGTTTTTCCTTCTGTTGGAGGTTTCTTCTGTTAAAAGAGAGTTTTTTCTTCTGTTGGAGGTTTCTTCTAGTAAAAGAGAGTTTTTCTTTCCTTCTGTTGGAGGTTTCTTCCGTTGAAAGAGAGTTTTTCCTTCTGTTGGAGGCCTCTTCTGTTAAAAGAGAGGTTTTCCTTCTGTTGGCGTTTTCTTCTGTTAAAAGAGAGTTTTTCTTTCCTTCTGTTGGAGGTTTCTTCTGTTAAAAGAGAGTTTTTCCTTCTGTTGGAGATTTCTTCTGTTAAAAAAGAGGTTTTCCTTCTTTTGGAGGTTTCTTCTGTTAAAAGAGAGTTTTTATTTCCTTCTGTTGGAGATTTCTTCTTGTTAAAAGAGAGTTTTTCTTTCTGTTGGAGGTTTCTTCCGTGAAAAGAGAATTTTTCTTTCTATTGGAGGCCTCTTCTTTTAAAAGGGAGGTTTTACTTCCTTCTGTTGGAGGTTTCTTCTTGTTAAAAGAGAGGTTTTCCTTCTGTTGGAGGTTTCTTCTGTTAAAACAGAGTTTTTCCTTCTGTTGGAGGTTTCTTCTGTGAAAAGAGAATTTTTCCTTCCTTCTGTTGGAGGTTTCTTCTGTTAAAAGAGAGTTTTTCATTCTGTTGGAGGTTTCTTCTGTTAAAACAGAGGTTTTCCTTCTGTTGGAGGTTTCTTCTGTTAAAACAGAGGTTTTCCTTCCTTCTGTTGGAGGTTTCTTCTGTGAAAAGAGAATTTTTCCTTCCTTCTGTTGGAGGTTTCTTCTGTTAAAAGAGAGTTTTTCCTTCTGTTGGAGGTTTCTTCTGTGAAAAGAGAATTTTTCCTTCCTTCTGTTGGAGGTTTCTTCTGTTAAAAGAGAGTTTTTCCTTCTGTTGGAGGTTTTTTCTGTTAAAAGAGAGATTTCAATTCCTTCTGTTGGAGGTTTCTTCTGTTAAAAGAGAGATTTCAATTCCTTCTGTTGGAGGTTTCTTCTGTGAAAAGAGAATTTTTCCTTCCTTCTGTTGGAGGTTTCTTCTGTTAAAAGAGAGTTTTTCCTTCTGTTGGAGGTTTCTTCTGTGAAAAGAGAATTTTTCCTTCCTTCTGTTGGAGGTTTCTTCTGTTAAAAGAGAGTTTTTCCTTCTGTTGGAGGTTTTTTCTGTTAAAAGAGAGATTTCAATTCCTTCTGTTGGAGGTTTCTTCTGTTAAAAGAGAGTTTTTCCTTCTGTTGGAGGTTTCTTCTGTTAAAACAGAGGTTTTTCCTTCTGTTGGAAGTTTCTTCTTGTTAAAAGAGAGTTTTTCTTTCCTTCTGTTGGAGGTTTCTTCTGTTAAAAGAGAGTTTTTCCTTCTGTTGGAGGTTTCTTCTGTTAAAACAGAGGTTTTCCTTCCTTCTGTTGGAGGTTTCTTCTGTGAAAAGAGAATTTTTCCTTCCTTCTGTTGGAGGTTTCTTCTGTTAAAAGAGAGTTTTTCATTCTGTTGGAGGTTTCTTCTGTTAAAACAGAGGTTTTCCTTCTATTGGAAGTTTCTTCTCGTTAAAAAAGAGTCTTTCTTTCCTTCTGTTGGAGGTTTCTTCTGTTAAAAGAGAGTTTTTCCTTCTGTTGGAGGTTTCTTCTGTGAAAAGAGAATTTTTCCTTCCTTCTGTTGGAGGTTTCTTCTGTTAAAAGAGAGTTTTTCCTTCTGTTGGATGTTTCTTCTGTGAAAAGAGAATTTTTCCTTCCTTCTGTTGGAGGTTTCTTCTGTTAAAATATAGGTTTTCCTTACTTCTGTTGGAGGTTTCTTCTGTGAAAAGAGAATTTTTCCTTCCTTCTGTTGGAGGTTTCTTCTGTTAAAAGAGAGTTTTTCATTCTGTTGGAGGTTTCTTCTGTTAAAAGAGAGTTTTTCTTTCTGTTGGAGGTTTCTTCTGTTAAAAGAGAGGTTTTACTTCCTTCTGCTGTCGGTTTCTTCTTGTTAAAAGAGAGTTTTTCCTTCCTTCTGTTGGAGGTTTCTTCTGTTAAAAGAGAGTTTTTCCTTCTGTTGGAGGTTTCTTCTGTTAAAAGAGAGGTTTTACTTCTGTTGGAGGTTTCTTCATTTTAAAAGAGAGTTCTTCCTTCGGTTGGAGGTTTCTTCTGTTAAAAGAGAGTTTTTCTTTCCTTCTGTTGGAGGTTTCTTCTGTTAAAAGAGAGTTTTTCCTTCTGTTGGAGGTTTCTTCTGTTAAAAAAGAGGTTTTCCTTCTTTTGGAGGTTTCTTCTGTGAAAAGAGAATTTTTCCTTCCTTCTGTTTGAGGTTTCGTCTGTTAAAAGAGAGTTTTTCCTTCTGTTGGAGGTTTCTTCTGTTAAAAAAGAGGTTTTCCTTCTTTTGGAGGTTTCTTCTGTTAAAAGAGAGTTTTTATTTTCTTCTGTTGGAGGTTTCTTCTTGTTAAAAGAGAGGTTTTCCTTCTGTTGGAAGTTTCTTCTTGTTAAAAGAGAGTTTTTCTTTCTGTTGGAGGTTTCTTCTGTGAAAAGAGAATTTTTCCTTCCTTCTGTTTGAGGTTTCTTCTTGTTAAAAGAGAGATTTTCCTTCTGTTGGAGGTTTCTTCTGTGAAAGAGAGTTTTTCCTTTTGTTGGATGTTTATTCTGTTAAAGAGAGTTCTTCCTTCTTTTGGAGGTTTCTTCTGTTAAAGATAGTTGTTCCTTACTTCTGTTGGAGGTTTCTTCTTGTTAAAAGAGAGGTTTTCCTTCTGTTGGAAGTTTCTTCTTGTTAAAAGAGAGTTTTTCTTTCTGTTGGAGGTTTCTTCCGTGAAAAGAGAATTTTTCCTTCTACTTGAGGCCTCTTCTGTTGAAAGAGTTTTTCTTTCTGTTGGAGGTTTCTTCTGTTAAAAGAGAGGTTTTACTTCCTTCTGTTGTCGGTTTCTTCTTGTTAAAAGAGAGTTTTTCCTTCCTTCTGTTGGAGGTTTCTTCTGTTAAAAGACAGTTTTTTCTTCTGTTGGAGGTTTCTTCTGTTAAAAGATAGTTTTTCCTTCTGTTGGAGGTTTCTTCTGTTAAAAGAGAGGTTTTACTTCTGTCGGAGGTTTCTTCATTTTAAAAGAGAGTTCTTCCTTCTGTTGGAGGTTTCTTCTGTTAAAAGACAGTTTTTCCTTCTGTTGAAGGTTTCTTCTGTTAAAAGAGAGGTTTTACTTCCTTCTGTTGGAGGTTTCTTCTGTTAAAAGAGAGTTTTTCCTTCTGTTGAAGGTTTCTTCTTGTTAAAAGAGAGTTTTTCCTTCCTTCTGTTGGAGGTTTCTTCTGTTAAAAGAGAGTTTTTTCTTCTGTTGGAGGTTTCTTCTGGTAAAAGAGAGTTTTTCTTTCCTTCTGTTGGAGGTTTCTTCTGTTAAAATATAGGTTTTCCTTCCTTCTGTTGGAGGTTTCTTCTGTGAAAAGAGAATTTTTCCTACCTTCTGTTGGAGGTTTCTTCTGTTAAAAGAGAGTTTTTCATTCTGTTGGAGGTTTCTTCTGTTAAAACAGAGGTTTTCCTTCTGTTGGAAGTTTCTTCTTGTTAAAAAAGAGTGTTTCTTTCCTTCTGTTGGAGGTTTCTTCTGTTAAAAGAGAGTTTTTCCTTCTGTTGGAGGTTTCTTCTGTGAAAAGAGAATTTTTCCTTCCTTCTGTTGGAGGTTTCTTCTGTTAAAAGAGAGTTTTTCCTTCTGTTGAAGGTTTCTTCTTGTTAAAAGAGTTTTTCCTTCCTTCTGTTGGAGGTTTCTTCTGTTAAAAGAGAGTTTTTTCTTCTGTTGGAGGTTTCTTCTGGTAAAAGAGAGTTTTTCTTTCCTTCTGTTGGAGGTTTCTTCTGTTAAAATATAGGTTTTCCTTCCTTCTGTTGGAGGTTTCTTCTGTGAAAAGAGAATTTTTCCTACCTTCTGTTGGAGGTTTCTTCTGTTAAAAGAGAGTTTTTCATTCTGTTGGAGGTTTCTTCTGTTAAAACAGAGGTTTTCCTTCTGTTGGAAGTTTCTTCTTGTTAAAAAAGAGTGTTTCTTTCCTTCTGTTGGAGGTTTCTTCTGTTAAAAGAGAGTTTTTCCTTCTGTTGGAGGTTTCTTCTGTGAAAAGAGAATTTTTCCTTCCTTCTGTTGGAGGTTTCTTCTGTTAAAAGAGAGTTTTTCCTTCTGTTGGAGGTTTTTTCTGTTAAAAGAGAGATTTCAATTCCTTCTGTTGGAGGTTTCTTCTGTTAAAAGAGATTTTTTCCTTCTGTTGGAGGTTTCTTCTGTGAAAAGAGAATTTTTCCTTCCTTCTGTTGGAGGTTTCTTCTGTTAAAAGAGAGTTTTTCCTTCTGTTGGAGGTTTCTTCTGTTAAAACAGAGGTTTTTCCTTCTGTTGGAAGTTTCTTCTTGTTAAAAGAGAGTTTTTCTTTCCTTCTGTTGGAGGTTTCTTCTGTTAAAAGAGAGTTTTTCCTTCTGTTGGAGGTTTCTTCTGTTAAAACAGAGGTTTTCCTTCCTTCTGTTGGAGGTTTCTTCTGTGAAAAGAGAATTTTTCCTTCCTTCTGTTGGAGGTTTCTTCTGTTAAAAGAGAGTTTTTCCTTCTGTTGGAGGTTTCTTCTGTGAAAAGAGAATTTTTCCTTCCTTCTGTTGGAGGTTTCTTCTGTTAAAAGAGAGTTTTTCCTTCTGTTGGAGGTTTTTTCTGTTAAAAGAGAGATTTCAATTCCTTCTGTTGGAGGTTTCTTCTGTTAAAAGAGAGATTTCAATTCCTTCTGTTGGAGGTTTCTTCTGTGAAAAGAGAATTTTTCCTTCCTTCTGTTGGAGGTTTCTTCTGTTAAAAGAGAGTTTTTCCTTCTGTTGGAGGTTTCTTCTGTGAAAAGAGAATTTTTCCTTCCTTCTGTTGGAGGTTTCTTCTGTTAAAAGAGAGTTTTTCCTTCTGTTGGAGGTTTTTTCTGTTAAAAGAGAGATTTCAATTCCTTCTGTTGGAGGTTTCTTCTGTTAAAAGAGAGTTTTTCCTTCTGTTGGAGGTTTCTTCTGTTAAAACAGAGGTTTTTCCTTCTGTTGGAAGTTTCTTCTTGTTAAAAGAGAGTTTTTCTTTCCTTCTGTTGGAGGTTTCTTCTGTTAAAAGAGAGTTTTTCCTTCTGTTGGAGGTTTCTTCTGTTAAAACAGAGGTTTTCCTTCCTTCTGTTGGAGGTTTCTTCTGTGAAAAGAGAATTTTTCCTTCCTTCTGTTGGAGGTTTCTTCTGTTAAAAGAGAGTTTTTCATTCTGTTGGAGGTTTCTTCTGTTAAAACAGAGGTTTTCCTTCTATTGGAAGTTTCTTCTCGTTAAAAAAGAGTCTTTCTTTCCTTCTGTTGGAGGTTTCTTCTGTTAAAAGAGAGTTTTTCCTTCTGTTGGAGGTTTCTTCTGTGAAAAGAGAATTTTTCCTTCCTTCTGTTGGAGGTTTCTTCTGTTAAAAGAGAGTTTTTCCTTCTGTTGGATGTTTCTTCTGTGAAAAGAGAATTTTTCCTTCCTTCTGTTGGAGGTTTCTTCTGTTAAAATATAGGTTTTCCTTACTTCTGTTGGAGGTTTCTTCTGTGAAAAGAGAATTTTTCCTTCCTTCTGTTGGAGGTTTCTTCTGTTAAAAGAGAGTTTTTCATTCTGTTGGAGGTTTCTTCTGTTAAAAGAGAGTTTTTCTTTCTGTTGGAGGTTTCTTCTGTTAAAAGAGAGGTTTTACTTCCTTCTGCTGTCGGTTTCTTCTTGTTAAAAGAGAGTTTTTCCTTCCTTCTGTTGGAGGTTTCTTCTGTTAAAAGAGAGTTTTTCCTTCTGTTGGAGGTTTCTTCTGTTAAAAGAGAGGTTTTACTTCTGTTGGAGGTTTCTTCATTTTAAAAGAGAGTTCTTCCTTCGGTTGGAGGTTTCTTCTGTTAAAAGAGAGTTTTTCTTTCCTTCTGTTGGAGGTTTCTTCTGTTAAAAGAGAGTTTTTCCTTCTGTTGGAGGTTTCTTCTGTTAAAAAAGAGGTTTTCCTTCTTTTGGAGGTTTCTTCTGTGAAAAGAGAATTTTTCCTTCCTTCTGTTTGAGGTTTCGTCTGTTAAAAGAGAGTTTTTCCTTCTGTTGGAGGTTTCTTCTGTTAAAAAAGAGGTTTTCCTTCTTTTGGAGGTTTCTTCTGTTAAAAGAGAGTTTTTATTTTCTTCTGTTGGAGGTTTCTTCTTGTTAAAAGAGAGGTTTTCCTTCTGTTGGAAGTTTCTTCTTGTTAAAAGAGAGTTTTTCTTTCTGTTGGAGGTTTCTTCTGTGAAAAGAGAATTTTTCCTTCCTTCTGTTTGAGGTTTCTTCTTGTTAAAAGAGAGATTTTCCTTCTGTTGGAGGTTTCTTCTGTGAAAGAGAGTTTTTCCTTTTGTTGGATGTTTATTCTGTTAAAGAGAGTTCTTCCTTCTTTTGGAGGTTTCTTCTGTTAAAGATAGTTGTTCCTTACTTCTGTTGGAGGTTTCTTCATGTTAAAAGAGAGTTTTTTTCTTCTGTATGAGGTTTCTTCAAATTGACTCCACAACTGTCTAAAGGAAAACTTTGTAAATTGAAATAAGGTACTTTGTTATTAGCTTAAGCAATTGGGTTATTTTTCGTGGGGAAAAAAACACGGTCCAAGCTTCTCAAATTCTGTAATTTTGTGCCTTTCTTTAATGATGTCATGAATTTGATTTTATTTAAATAATTTTGAGCTTCGTCAGGATCTCACGGTAACTCACTTTGTTTACAAGCCAAACTGTTAGTTAGTAATCAACAGAATAATCACAACTAAAATAGTGATATTTTGCTCTACCTGAACCAAAAGCAGTTACCCAATGTCAGAATATATCTCAGTATGAGTCACAGCACATGCTTTCCTGCATTGTATATCTACCTTATGGAACAAATAATAATACTGCAGCCTGTGATTTTTCTGTCGAGGTAAACCGACACAGTTTGTGCCTTTGTTGAAAGACATTTATCTGTGTCACTTCAGATTCTGAGGGAGATGATGGAAGAGATCGACTTTGACCGAGACGGGACGGTCACACTGGAGGAGTGGATCAGAGGAGGCCTCACCACCATCCCTTTACTGGTCCTGCTAGGCATGGATACGGTACGTGTGTGCATGACTAACATCTGTTTTTAAGTGTATTTTTGTTTTTTTCAAAGTTCAGTTACTCAAAATTTACTTATCAGTCCCACCAGGAGTTTTTGTGATTATTGCGGTCAAAAATGTTGGATTTTGCATCTGATTTTCTTAAGAATTGTGATTTAATTTGTGAAGTTTTAAGTGAGTTTTTTGCATAAAATTGCAGGAATTTGAAAAAAATTGCAAGTCGGGAAAGAAAAGTGTGACTTTTTATTTTATTTGTTTTTTTAAGCACTTACTGATAAAGGTATAAATCTGTAATCACTTCCTGTGATAATAATCCTGCTGCACATCAGAAATATTTTAGTTCTAATCTTTTTATTTATGTATTTATTGAACTTAGAGAACCGTGGAGATAAAAGTTCCTAAAAGGTCCTAAAAGCTGCGTATGTTTCCAGAACAGACCGTTCATGTTCATTCAACACATAGACCTGCTGGATGAAACAAATAAAGAGACGTCTCTGACAACTGGACGTGTGGATAAAACTCATTTTACATCCAGTAATATGGAATCACTTCCTTTGATCACAAACATTTAATCACATCATTTTAATGTGAAGACCCACAAACCCCGTCACTTCCTGTTTCTCCTCTTGTTCCTGTTCCTCCAGTGAACAGAGTTTTATTTGGAGATGAAAACATGAGCATAGACTTTCTGGTTGGAAATGAGGAGTTATTATTGTTAATAAAGTGAGGTTTTTTTTTAAGATTTACTTTATGCCGTAATATTTTCAGCACAGCTTCTGCTGACGACATTTTTCTAAGAAAAATCATGATAATTTTGCAAAATTGCAAGTTTGCTTTAATTTACGTTATTTCCAGATTTCGTGGAGGGACTGACTTATGGAAATGTAAAACATTATCTCCAAAACTAGTTCCTTTGTGCCACAGAATTTTTACAAATCCTATTTTGATCTGATCAGAACTCAAATGACACTTCATTTTTAAGGCTGATGCTAATATTGATATTGAATGTTTTACCCCTTAATGTACACTTTTCCACTTTTGTTGTCCCTTTGTTTCAAGGTTTTCGAAGTCATCTTATTCCTCACAGAATGACAGTATCATCTCGTTCCAACTCCTTTAAATACAACCCCATTTCCTAAAAAGATTTGGGACGCTTTTACAATGTAAATATAAACAGAATGGTATTTGTTAATCATGTAAACCCAGATTTAATTGAAAATAAACCAAAGACAACATATCAAATGTTGAAACTGAGAAATTGTACCGACAATGACGTTAAAGCAAATCCTCTCATGTAATATTGCTTCATTGAGAGATGGAGTTTTCCCTTTAAAAGTGTGGCTTCCAATCCAATGCTGCGTTCCATTGAAACCGGAAGGTGGCGCTAGGAATGACATCACAGCCCAGTTGATCGTGTTCCAGTAAAACAAGTCAGAAAACCCAAATTAAAGGTGTAATCTACCATTCGATGTCTTGCAGAACGTTCAGGAAGACGGGCAACATGTTTGGCGTCTGAAGCACTTCAACAAACCAGCCTACTGTAACTTCTGCCACACGATGCTGCTGGGAGTCCGTAAGCAGGGCCTCTGTTGCTCCTGTGAGTCTCCACCGTGTCCACCTGTTGGTCTGTTTCCTGGTGTCCATTATTCTCCTCTTCGGACCGCCTCCTCTCTCAGTCTCAGTCATTCCTCATCTGTTCTTTACTTCCTGCAGCTGGCTCTAATTTAAGGTTGTTTTATTTGTGCATATGAGCGTCTCAGTCTGAGTTGTTTTCAGTTAAACGTCCCCACAGCCATCACCAAAAATTACATGAACGGTGTCATCATGTGTAATTTCATTATTGATTGAGTTCTCTCCACTTTCTAGAGCTGATTTTATTACTGTTCAATGCAAATATTCACTTATCGTCTGAAATGATCTGCGATGCCGTCAACTTTCTAGTAAATTCTCCGTCAGTCATGTTTTAGTTTGCCAAACATTTCTGAAGCTTGTAGTATAAATGATGTAACAATTCCACAAACTGTTGTCTCATGCTGTTTTCCTTTAGTGTGCAAGTACACGGTTCATGAACGCTGCGTGTCCAAAGACATCGCTGCCTGCATCAGCACATACGCCAAGTCACGGAGACACACCAACGTAAGTACCAACACGTCTCATGGGAGCGTTCAGCCTACACATGATAACACGGACTGATGCTGCAGGCTAATGGGACACCGACCAGTAGGGGGCGATATTGTTAGGACTTTATCCATTCTGATACTTCTCTCCAGAAATTGGTACAAAAAATAAATACATTACAACTAAACGATGTGACAAAATTCAACAATTATTTTATTAGTAAACTTTCTTATTGATTCAAAACCATATTGACACTCTGAATGATTCTCGTTGGTTTATTTTAAGAGAAAAAACATCATTTTGGAGTGGTTTACCTGCAGCCCCCAAATCACTGAATGATTGATCCGCCCACATCACTAATGCTCCGCCCACAGCACTGAATGAATGATCCACCCACATAAATAATGCTCCTCCCACATCATTAATGCTCCGCCCACATCACTGAATGATTGACCTGCCCACATAATTAATGATCTGCTCACATCATTAATGCTCCGCCCACCTCATTAATGCCCCGCACACACCATTTATGCTCCTCCCACATCACCAATGCCCCTCCCACAACATTAATGATCCGCCCACATCATGAATGCTCCGCCCACATCACTAATGTCCCGCCCACATCACTGAATGATTGATCTGCCCATGTCACTAATGCTCCTCCCACATATTAATGATCCACTCACATCATTAATGCTGCGCCCACCTCATTAATGCTCCCCCCACATCATTAATGCTCCTCCCACATCATGAATGCTCCTCCCACATCATGAATGATCCACCCACATCATTAATGCTCGTCTCACATCATTAAAGATCCGCCCACAACACTAATGCTCCTCCCACATCAAATGCAGACCTCCACATTCCTGTCACATGTAAACGTTGCCAAAAATCGACTGTAGTGATAATTATCCACACTTTTCATCTTTATTCTCTCCACTGCTGTCAGAGCAGGCGGGGAACAGAAATGTAGTTGGAGTGCATAACAAATGTAGCTCAATAATTAATAAAAAAAAAAAAAGTTTTAATTGCTCAAGTATTGTTAGCAGAATCGTTAACATCAAAGCTTATTGATACGATGCTCCGGCTCCGCTTTGGTTCCGATTGGAATTAAATTTCGACACCCTACTGACCAGTCTGTTAAGGCAACTGCTGCTGGTTCCTGGTCTTGTTTAAGAGAGCAGGGAGGATTATGGGATAGCCTGTGAGCTCATGCAAGGTTCTCTATATTTTAGCATGGATGTGATGAGAACTATTTTTCTGGCTCAGGTCACATGTTGATTAAAATCTGTTGTACATTTCTGACTAAAACTTACTGTGAACCTCTGATCAGTAATGTATTTGTACTATTTAATAAATGACTGACAACTTTGGTCATAATTATTCATGAAGTCATTTCTCCATCTTCCCAGTGGTTATCGTGCCACTGTTGTAGATATTTGGGGAAATAAGGAGCAGTACAAAACAATGAGTATCCTGCAAAATGTGTGTTTTAATTCATGTTTGAGGCCAAGAAAGGGATATTCACCTTTTTATCTTAGGAAACAAGTGTCTGTTGTTATTTGAAGCTCCATTTGTGTGTTATTTCTTCCTTGATAAACTGTGTTTGGAAGTACCAACTTTCAATAATCACAGAAAGTTTTGTTTCTGTCAAACCAACTTATTATATATTTGAATTCGATTTGGTCAGAAAAAACAAACCTGACAATAGTTCCAAAGTTTTGCATTTTCTTTAATAACTAATTGAAATCCTCAAAATCCATACATCCATCCGTCCATCCATTTTCTATACCAAATCTTAATCAAACAAGCAGGAAATACTTGAATGCTAAAATGTCCTTCTCCCGCTGTCCTCTGTCCTGCAGGCTATGCAGCATGTTTGGATGGAAGGAAACTCTCCGACCAAGTGCGACCGCTGTCACAGAAGCATCAAGTGCTATCAAGGCCTGACGGGCCTGCACTGTGTCTGGTGTCAGATCACTGTGAGTCCCTGCCGTCAGACATCTAACACCTCAATCTGCTGTGGCCATAGTCTCCTGTACGGACTAATAGAAACACAAGCAAGCATGCAGGTCTATCAACACTGACTCAGAAAGGCAGACAGCAGCAACTAGTGAAGATCAGAGCACTCAGCTGAAATGTAAGAGCTCAATAATCTGTAAAACTGTTATTCAATGAGTTTTTAGGATATTTATTTCTCAAAAAAATACGATCATGTACTCATGGACAAACTAAAAAACATTTAAAGTTAAAAAGAATTAATACCACTTTGTGCATTAGTGGGCGATAGTGAGTCAGCAGGCAGTTGGGTGTTAAATGTGTGACCAACAGTATAGTTTAGGTTGGTTAGGTTCAGGCATGGGCAGTGAGGGTAAGAATATCAGGACAGCTAATTCAGCTCGTCATCTCAGCACTGATAACGGGTGTGAACCATGTATCAACAGCAGACATATTAATAATATAAACTTATTATTGTATTTATTGTAAGTCGCTTTGGATAAAAGCGTCAGCTAAATTAAATTTAATGTAATGTCACTGTCGGTGACAGCATACAGGCAAAGCAAGTTTATTTGTACATTTGCACTGCAACAACGAGACAATTCAAAGTGCTTCACATAAAATCAGTAGAACATCAAAACATGACATTTAAAAACTTAAAAAATTACAAACTGATTCAAACATTAAAATAGATAAAGAGATAAAGGTAGATTGATAAAAATAAGATAAAAGTTACAGTGCGGTGTCAGAAATAAAATACAGAAGCTAATCCAGATCTTGCAATCTGGTTGAGTGCAAAGCAGCAACCAGAGAAGTCTTCAGTCCTGATTTAAAGGATCTGAGAGTCTCAGCAGACCTGCAGCTTTCTGGGAGTTTGTTCCAGATATGTGGAGCATAGAAACTGAACGCTACTTCTCCATGTTTAGTTGTGACTGACTTCTTACAGAGAAACAGCTTTACAGACATGTACTGTACAGAGAAACTCAACTTATCTGCTGGGAACGAACCACCACAGTACGCTTTAACGCACACTCTGAAACACATACGAACACAGGACCTGACACCGACACTGTCGGAAAAAACTTGATGGATGCTTTGACAGTTCAAAAAGCCTTCGGCTCCATAGACTCCCATTCAACTTCTCTCATCAAATCCAAAGTGAATAAAATGTGTCCATCAGTTATCTCGGTGTTGTTAGCTAAAGTCACTCCTTCTTATTAGTTTTCTGGAGGTCCATCTGAAAATAATCCCTCATTCATTAGAAAAGAAGATTCAAGAAGACCTGTTTTTGGGGGCGTGTCTGTTTGATTGACAGGCCTGTGGTGTAACTACTAGGTTACTAGGTTACAGCTATCGGTGGGCGGGACGTAGTATCGTCAGGTTTCCAATCAGATCAGTAAGATCCACCACTGGCTCCTCCCCCAGCTCGTCCAAATATGGTCACTTCCTGCTCCAAACCGCTCCGAACTCACAAAATGGTGACGGACAGAATCTGAACTGGAGGCTTTTTAAATGGGTGACGTCACTGCCAGTTGCCTCTTGTTCAGAAAACACTACTTCTTCCTCTGAAGTTGGACTGACTTGTGGTATTACGAGACAGGCAGGCAGGCGCTAGCTGTTTAGCGTGCTAACTTTAGTAGATATCTGTGCAACACAAGACTTAGTCTTAGTCTCTGACAAAACATCAACACTGCTATTTCTATTTATTTAGAAGAAATGGTATGTTGGAGCATTAAAGTTTATTTTTCAGATACAGAATAAAGGTTGGAAAAAGTCAATAACTAGCTTTAGCTAAAGCTAGCTGCGACTGTGCTCAGTCTCTTTGGTTTGGTTTTTAACGAGTTTTTGTTGTTCATACAAATCATAATTTTTTTTTAAATGACATATTTGTAGTAAATGAGTTATAAAATATAATAGAATCATTAAAATGTTAAAATATAAAAGAGACAAAAAATCTTATTCCAGACTCAGTTTTGTGTTTTGGTTTTAAAAGGCAGAACAGATTTGTTGTAGAGTATTTTTACAATTACTGTTTATGCTTCTCTTTATTTGTTAGGCATTATGTTTTCATGAAATGTTTACACAGTGAGTTGCCAGTTTATTAGGTACACCTAGCAGTCAGCTGCATCTAACAGTAATCCTATTACTGTGAAAGTTGTAAAATAGAAGTGTTGCTTCCACTGAATGGATGTTAAACTGACAGGTGTTTCTGTTATTATTTATATCAGAAAGATTCAGAGGAGGGTAGAGGATCCAAAAACTACTCAAGCAAAAATACAGTTACTCAGAATCCAAGTAGAAGTAGTAATCAAAATAATCGCTTGAGAATAAACATTTCTAATGAAATATTTACTTGAGTAGAGTGTAATTTATCAAGTAAAATAAAAAATAGGAAATAAAATCAAGTTTATTTGAAGTGAACATGACTGACCATGCTTCAGGTAAAAGAAAGAGTGAACGTCCACCTGTTTAAATTATCTTTATGTTCTAGTGTTTTACAAGTCGTGGAGTATAAGAAACATCTCTCTCTCTCTCTCTGATCCACTACAAATCACCAGCACCGCAAACTACATTCTCCAAAATGATCTTACATTGAATTTAACACTCTTTAAAACTGTTGTAGGACTGTTGTATTAGACTGCCTTCATTTTAGCTGAGTCATGCTAATGAACTGGCACCTGAGTGTATATTTATATCCTGGAGACATAAAGCAACCGACAACCCTGACTCCAACCTGACCCTGAAATGTAAAGCTTTCCTCTGCTGGGATCAGCCTCATACTGTTGTACAGTCCACACTATACAACAGGGCTGAAATAAAAGTTACATGATTGGCTCTCAGACACTAACATTTATTCACATAGCTGAGCTCCACCAAACCTGCTGGATAAGCTTCTTTTATGTGAACGTTACCAGTAGCTACTGGATGGAGATGCCGGGGGTTCATCGATGAGAGCTCTTAACTACCAGAACATTTTATCAAGGAGTCTCATCTTAGGAGAGATTTAGGAAACGTCTCAGAGCAACTCTGAACAGAGAAGGGACCTTTATCTTAGCGAGGAGGTGTGGTCCACCCCGTTGCTAAGTGACACTTCCTTTTCAAAGATGTGATTGGTTGATAAAACAAAATGCTCTCTTTGATAATGACACAGAACTTACAGCGACCTCCAGTGGAAGTTAAATGAAGTGCGTGTTTGTGTAATGACTGCTGATGAAGGTTGAACAGACTCCAGTCATTTCTACACTCAAACATCTTCATCACTTCCACGTCTGTTGTTGTGTTGGTGGAAGAAGTGACGTCTCTGATGAGATCCACCACAGACATCCTCCTGCAGACAATCTGGACACTTTCATCAAGTCATTCAGTGTTTGAAGAATATTTCTCTGAGCTCGCTGGACTTCATCACTTTCCTCCTCTGATGAAGAAACTCTTCATCCTCTTAAAGTCCTCCTCCCTGATCCGGACAGTTTTCCTCCTGAGGAGCTCTCTGAAGTTGTTTGTGAATAACTTTTATCTTCACGAGGATCAACTCTGAACTTTGTGACAGATGTATGTTAATCCAACAACTCACTCGCATCCATTTTACTTTGCATTTCCTTTCACATCCACTAGATGTCACCGCTGACTTTCAGTTGGCTCATGATTAAACCTGCACTCACAAAAGGCTCCTTCACATCCCGGCATTAAAACCACCCTGCACAGATGTACGAACGGTTTCCTATCTGAGTGATGAAATATGGACTCTAATAATCAGTGAGTCCTGTCAGATGAAATGACCTCAGAAATGTAGAGTTTCATGCCGCTGATGTTTAATGTGATATGTGTCACAGATGGACGACACCCACAGTTCTTATGTTTCTGCCTCTCTTCTCTCCTTTAGCTCCATAATAAGTGTGCATCCAACGTGAAGCCGGAGTGCGACGGAGGAGCGTTGAGGGACCACACTCTTCTGCCGTCGTACATCTGCCCCGTCGTCCTGGTGAGAAGCTTTTCCTCCGCTGGCTGAACACCAGACGACACACAGCACTGAGACGGGGCCTTAAATAGTTGCTCTTTACCAATTAACTTCATATAAAGAACACTAAACAAACACAGAAAAATCAAATCAATATTTTTCCTCGTTATGCCTCTGTACCAGCGGTATCCATAGCAACAGCAGCCAGTCCTTCTGTTTGACCCATTCTTGTGAATGTGATATCTGAAGAACACCTTAAGGGAATTTCTTCAAACTTGGCTCAAACATGAATTTTGTCTCCCCAATGAACTGATGATTTTGGCAGTGTTACAAATCTGGGTCATGGTTTAACACGCAATAAATCAAACTTATATTAAGTTTGCCAACTCATACTGCAACAGTGGGATGTTCAGTCAGTGATGTGAAGCGTGTCTGGATGTGTGAGTGCACAATTAGAAAAGATTAACAAAAACAAATCAATCAATGATGAAGCCGTGTTGTGTTGTGTTGTGTTGAGAAGAGAGAGGCTCGATCCCAACTTCCCCCCCAACCTCCATATTTACTGAGCAGCTTCATCTTCCAGCGGCGGCGTGTCAGATGTGTTTTATCTTCCTTCCTCATTCAGTCATATTTCCTTCATTTCTGTTCTTCTATCAGGTAAACGTTGTTAAATGGCTTCTTTTTTATCCGTTGTGTTCATGGTTGTCATTTCCTACTTTGTGCTGCAGCCTGCAGACAAAGTTAAAACAGCTGCTGAGTTTTAATCATTAAAACATGAATCCTGTTTATTGTGGCACTATTTCACATCGTGTGTCTGCAGCAGCAGGAGAACGTATTTCTTGTCCAGATTTAAAGAGCACGGCGGTAGATGCTGATGAAGTGAAGCTTGTTACGACCAGTAGTTTACACATGGGTGTTTTATTTTGAAAACTTTCCCGGAGTTTTATTTAGTTTTCTCGACAAACTTCCTGCCGATCCGATCTGCTCTGTTCAGATCGCCGCGGTCTCCGAGCGTCTTCCGTCACAAACAGACTCGCTGTCTATCATTAGCGTGGCGAGACGCTGAGAGACGGGCCGCGGTGCCGCCGGAGACACGGGAGATGGGCCACGGTGCTGCCGGAGACACGGAGACGGGCCGTGGTGCCACCGGAGACACAGAGACACGGGGCAGCCACTTTAACAACGGAGATTCACTCTGGTAGTCGTGTTGGAGACGGAACGAGTGGAAAACAGCCTCAAGCCTTCAACCCAAATGTTATAAAAAGACAAAATGGGACACAAAACTGTGACAAGACGATACTTGAAAAAACACATCACCACACATATATATAGAGATATATATATCTCTATATATATCTCTATATATATATATACACAGTGTATATACACATGTACATACATAATTGAGAGAATTGAATATAATTAGGGGAGAGATGCAGAGAAAGGCAGAGACAATGACAACAGAGAAAGGGGCCGTCACATGGGTCGAAGGTCGAAAGTCGAAGGTAATGGTGGCCTCAATTTTACCCATTCTCACAAACATGATATCTCAGGAGAGCCTTCATATTTTTTTTTTTTTTTTTTTTTTTTTTTTTATTTGGCACCAATGTTTACTTGGGCCTCAAAAATGAACTGATGAGAGTTTGGAGGTCAAAGTTCAAAATAAAAGATCACTGGTCAAAGCTTAAGGTCACTGTGCCTTTTAACTTTGTGATATCTCAGGAATTCCTCGAGAATACTTCTTCAAATTTGGCAAAATCTTTAACAGTTATGAACTGACAAGATTTTGGAGGTCAAAGGTCAAGGTCACGCCTGCCTCACATTGCTTGGGTATCTGATATTTCAAGAATGCCTCGATGGAGTTTTTTTGCACCACTATTCACTGTCAAAGATTAACTGATTTGATTTTGGAGGTCAAAGGTCATTCTGGCCTCAGGTCTCCATTCTTTTCTGAACACAATATCTCAGAGGGACTTTATTCAAATTGCCACAATCGTTCACTTGGACTCGAGGATTGAGTGCTTTGTTTCGGTGATCGGAGGTCAAAGGTCAGACTCGGCTGTCCATTTCACTCTTGTGTATCTCAGAAACGGCTGGACATCATTTCCTCACTCGTTTTTGCACAACTTTTTCACTTGGACTGGAGAATGAAGTTAAAAGCTTTGAAATGTGCTCATTCTTTCTGATTCTGGTTGAAAACCTGCAGCTGCATTTTTTTTAGAGAGTAAAAGTTTGTTAGAGGAACTCATTTGAGCGATAAAGCTTTGAATCTTCAAAGTTTTCCGCTATTTTTTTGTTTTAGTTAAATGGTGAAAGCCTGCAAGATTTCTGAATTAACCCTTGTGTTGTCCTTGGATCAAAATGACCTGCAGCTGTGTTCAACCAAGTTCTATTTTATTTTCATATTTTTTGGGATCATTGGTGACAAGGAGGCTGTGAGGGTTTCTTTAAAGAATGATGACCAATGATCCCAAAAAATATAAAAATATAGAAATAAAATAGAACTTGTTTGAACACAGCTGCGGGTCATTTTGACCCGAGGACAACACGAGCGTTAAAAAAATTAGATTTTGTGAAATAGAATTTCTGCTTAACTCTC
This sequence comes from Embiotoca jacksoni, assembly GCF_022577435.1. Taxonomy (NCBI): domain Eukaryota; kingdom Metazoa; phylum Chordata; class Actinopteri; family Embiotocidae; genus Embiotoca; species Embiotoca jacksoni. The sequence goes on from NW_027185428.1 coordinate 1,109,517, forward strand.
CCAATCCTGTCTTTCAGCACATTAAACATTAGTTTCAAAATGTTTCATCAATTTTAGGAGAAAATTTGCATCAGCCAAGACGTTAGTGTGTCAAAAGTACATGTGGAGGCCTCTTCAAGCTTTTCCTGTGTTTGGACAATCAACCGCTTCATTTCAGACTAAGAACACGTCGGCAGCAGAAAGCATTCAAAACATTCCTCCAACCAAACACTCAGTGATGATTGGATAGACTCGTGCACCTGCATGACATTAAATGTTTTTTTTTTATTAATAAAGAGAAGTGCTTCCATCTAAGGTGGGTTCTGTATAGTGTTTTAGAGATGCTGAAATATTGATTGCACCTGTTTTCTGTGTCCTCCATATAACTGAATGAGTTTATCTCCTGGCACGTCCATCCTTTGCAGGACCGTCACTCTGTGGCAAAGCGTGAGGAGGGCGAGTCTCCACCCAGCACCAGTCCCGACGACACCAACCAGACTTTCAAGTTCTCTCCTGGAGACGGACAAGCCCTGCAGGTACGCCCGTCGTCAGCAGCAGCTCATGCGGCAGGTTGTTGGAAAAGAAACAAAAGAAGCGCTCACAGCTGGTTGGTTACTGAAGTCTGTCTGTCCATCGTTCTCCAGGTCACCCCTCTGCCAGGCATCCACCCGCTCCTCATCCTGGTCAACCCCAAGAGTGGAGGCCAGCAAGGAGAGCGGTGAGTTACCGTCTCCGCCGCATCTTCCAAACCAGACATTTCAAACATGTGGTGAATGATTTGTGATGAAAGTAGAAAAGAATGACTTTATTTTGATGAAATTGATGTGTTATTAGATTTTTTTTTTAGATTAGATTAAATTTTCATGTTTCCTTCCTTTCCCATGATTGACGGTCATCTTACATTTGACCATTTACATTTTCAATTCAGCAGTTTTACGTCCAATTTTTTATTTGGCATTTCACAATATTATTATATTATAATTATCTGTCATTTAAACATTTGATTTTGCTTTTCTGTATCATGTCAACTTATTTTTTTCTCATTTACTCCTTAAAAAGCAAATTCTAAGTTAAATGATCGTCATACAAACACATTTATGTATTTATTTATGATTATTTGGACGTCTCAGCTCATTTGTTTGTCTCAATGCTGTTTATGAACTGAACAGAAGCATTTTACAATAAGCCGCACTGATATTTGTCTTACAATAGGAAAGAAGACTTCTGTGTTGTGAAACTTACAAAAATTATTTATACTGCACGTTCTGTACAGCGTCCATCGGGTGGACAGGATGACATGGACGTCCTGCTGATCAGTGTCTTTGTACCGTGTGACTCTTTAATTCAACTTTTATTCGACTGAAATCAATTAGTGCCGCAGAGGGTTGCATAAGCTGTACAGTAAATTCATGTCTTCATTGTGGCTTTGCTCCCCACCGGCCAATCAGACCCTCAGCCTGACACGTTTCCATAGCAACATTGTCTTTATTACCATCAGAAAGGAAATTATTCTCTAAAAAAGACCTTATGAGAACAAGAACATTTTGTATTGCTATTTTTTAATCTGTATTTAATTTCATCAAACCGAATTGCAGTTTTATTTATAAGCTTCTGTCCTCTACAAAAATGTTTCAACAAGTTGTGTAGAAGGCTGAATTATCTATTTAGTCGTTTATTTATTCTAGTAGTCGAATGAAATCCAGTGACGAGCCAGCTGTTACATGATTGAAGCTCGTACTGTAAATCGCTGGTTCTCTTAACGTTAGAAGAAAGTGCAGAATCAGGACTGACAACTTGTCAGAACGAAATGATGATAAATGGAAGAGCAAAGAGCTCACAAACTAAAACTCTACTCTTCTACAAACGGAATCATTATTCCTGGAGCTGATTTAATGGTGCGTTCAGGCAGCTGTGAAGTGGGAACGTTCAGACTTGGTAACCTCCGACTTCCCCATTGAGAGCGTTCACATGATGACAACAAGAAAGCAACATGGCCGCCTGCCGGAAATCTGCTCTATTTGGTGTCTGAACGCAGAAAAGTGACAAACAACCTGGTCATCACCATGGAGACCATCACCATGGAAGTCATTATTATTTGTACACGACATTTTGACATGTTGTTTTTAGCAGATAACGTTTAAAACAGCAAAGTAACGGAAACAAAGTAACGGAAACAAAGTGACGGAAACAAAGTGACGGAAACAAAGTGACGGAAACAAAGTAACGGAAACAAAGTAACGGAAACAAAGTAACGGAAACAAAGTGACGGAAACAAAGTAACGGAAACAAAGTGACGGAAACAAAGTGACGGAAACAAAGTAACGGAAACAAAGTGATGGAAACAAAGTAACGGAAACAAAGTAACGGAAACAAAGTAACGGAAACAAAGTGACGGAAACAAAGTAACGGAAACAAAGTGACGGAAACAAAGTGACGGAAACAAAGTAACGGAAACAAAGTGACGGAAACAAAGTGACGGAAACAAAGTAACGGAAACAAAGTGACGGAAACAAAGTAACGGAAACAAAGTGACGGAAACAAAGTAACGGAAACAAAGTGACGGAAACAAAGTGACGGAAACAAAGTAACGGAAACAAAGTGACGGAAACAAAGTAACGGAAACAAAGTAGCGGCCGTGTGGGAGGATTGTTAACGCTTTACGTTAAACATCAATGTCGTAATTAGTATTGTTTAATGATATTGTTTATTCTTTTTTTTTTACCGCAACAACACTCTACTCTAATTAGTACTAATTAGTACGACCTAAATTAAATACGAAGCGATTGATTCTTGCGCTGAGCAGGTGTTTCTCTCCCTTCACCTACAAATGCTCTCACATCATGATGTCAGACCGACTTCTCAGTTGGAGAGGCGTTCAGGGGATTTCTCCGCCTCATAGGTCGGAACTTTCCCACTTCCTGTTCGCTTATGAATGCATTAACATGTGACACACACACAAACACACACACAGCTGGCACGGCTCACCACCATTTCCTGTGAAATGTCAGCTTCCTTTTATGTTTACTGTTAATTAACGTCAGAGGTTGGGAAGTTGCGTTTAGATCAAATATATTTGTTTAGTCCTTCAGACGCTGGAGGTCTAACCTGTGACCCGCATCGTGTGTTTTTATCTTCTAAGTTAGCAAAGCTTCAGACGACCTCTCAGCACATGTCCCACATAAACATACTCATTATCCCACATTTGCTTTGGTGACATCTGATATTTCATCTGATATTAGTATATGTTAGATATCCAGCTGTGATAATCAGCGTGTTGTGTTTGGTAACCGCTGTTCACTCTAATTGTATAAGTAATTCCATCATGTGTTTTCCCCCTCCAGGGTACTGAGGAAGTTCAGGTACCTGCTGAACCCCAGGCAGGTGTACAGTCTGGACCGAGGAGGGCCGATGGTCGGGTAGGTCCACTTTTTCATAAATCAATCAAAAGGATGGACGATGGAAGTGATTCTGTTGTAGCTGCGTTCTCTCCGCTCATCCAACTGGACGTGAATTAGTGGGACGCATGTTTCTGTCTTCACTGGACCGCTGCTGCCCATTCGGTTTTGATGATACACACTCTTGCAGTACTGAACATGATTGGAGGCCGAGACGCATCGCAAAATACCTTCACAAAACATCACTATGCTCATTTCCCTTCATCAGTTCCTCCAGGAAATCACGATATCATGATTGCAATCGTTAAAACACTCAGAAATATTTGTGCTATTTTTCCGCAAAAAATGTCATCATCAGAATCTGTGCTGAAAGTATTAAGAACATAAAGTAAATTTTTTCAAACAAAATTCACTTTATTAACAACAATAACTCCTCATTTCCAATTAGAAAGTCTCTGCTCCTGTTTTCATCTCCAAATAAAACTCTGTTCGCTGAGGAAACCGGAACAAGAGGAGAAACAGGAAGTGACGGGGTTTGTGGGAAATGTGGTCTTCACATTAAAATGATGTGATTAAATGTTTGTGATCAAAGGAAGTGATTCCATATTACTGGATGTTAAATGAGTTTTCTCCACACGTCCAGTTGTCAGAGACGTCTCTTTGTTTGTTTCATCCAGCAGGTCTATGTGTTGAATGAACATGAATTAAACAGCATCTAAAGCTCTTATTTTGACAGCTGATGTAGTCCTTGTTTCTATATTCCATTCACAGATGGTCTGTTCTGGAAACATACGCAGCTTATAGGACCTTTTAGGAGCTTTTAGGAGCTTTTACCTCCACGGTTCTCTAAGTACAGTAAATACATAGAAAAGATTAGAACTCAAATATTTCTGATGTGCTGCAGGATTATTATCACAGGAAGTGATTACACATTTATTCCTTATAGCGCTTGTGAAAATCACATTTTTCTTTCACCACTTTCTCATTTTGTCAATTTTACGCAAAAAACTCACTTAAAACTACAACAAATTACGTCACAATTTAAAGAAAATACAACGCAAAATTAATCATTTTGATCGTAGCGATCACCAAAAAAATCAGTGAAATCCTGGAGTGACTCTTTCATCACTTCTACCAGCAGGTGTTCTGATGAAACTATTGCTAGATTAATAGCAACGCAATAACGGCAATTGCCCTCTGGACAGATATCCACCATTACCTCACATTATATTTCTCAGCACGTATAAACACTGCAGAAGTGCTTTAAGCTGCAATACCAGCAAGTGCCACTAGAGGTCGGCTCCATAGACTCCCATTCAACTTCTGTCATCAAATCCAAAGTGAATAAAATGTGTCCATCAGTTATCTCGGTGTTGTTAGCTAAAGTCACTCCTTCTTATTAGTTTTCTGGAGGTCCATCTGAAAATAATCCCTCATTCATTAGAAAAGAAGATTCAAAAAGAATGTCTGTTTGATTGACAGGCCTGTGGTGCAGTCAGGTTCCAGCTATCAATTCAATACAACTTTATTTATATAGCAACAAATCACAACACAGGTTATTTCATGGCACTTTACACATTAAAGTCCTTACAGCAAGACGTTATAATATTATACAGATAATTCAACAATTCCCACATAACCTAGGAGGGAAAAAAACTCCTCTTTAAGGGAGAAAAACCTCCAACAGAGGGAAGAAAAACTCCCTTTAACAGGAAGAAACCTCTGACAGAACCAGGATCAGAAGTGGGCGGAGCATCTGCTTCCACCGGTTGGGGTGAGAGGAGAGCAGAGAGAGAAAAGGACAGCATAGAGGTAGGTAGGTAGGTAGTTACTTTGTTAATCCCCAAGGGGAAATTTTTTTCGCTACAGCAGCATTTATAGATACAGGAAAGCAATAAAATAACAGTAAAAAATATTAAATATAAAAATGCACAGTATATACAGTACAGTAAATATATATTTTTTATATTTAAACAAACAAGAAACACAGACAACAGTGTTATTGTTGTGTGATGGATTTTGCCAGAGGTGAGTTATTGTACAGTCTTATTGTGGTCGGCAGGAATGATCTCCTGTATCTGGAATGATGTACCCGTCCACTGACTCCTCCTCCCGTCCATCCCTTATACACCGTCCACTGACTCCTCCTCCCGTCCATCCCTTATACATCCGTCCACTGACTCCTCCTCCCGTCCATCCCTTATACACCGTCCACTGACTCCTCCTCCCGTCCATCCCTTATACACCGTCCACTGACTCCTCCTCCCGTCCATCCCTTATACACCGTCCACTGACTCCTCCTCCCGTCCATCCCTTATACACCCGTCCACTGACTCCTCCTCCCGTCCATCCCCTATACACCGTCCACTGACTCCTCCTCCCGTCCATCCCTTATACACCCGTCCACTGACTCCTCCTCCCGTCCATCCCCTATACACCGTCCACTGACTCCTCCTCCCGTCCATCCCTTATACACCCGTCCACTGACTCCTCCTCCCGTCCATCCCCTATACACCGTCCACTGACTCCTCCTCCCGTCCATCCCTTATACACCCGTCCACTGACTCCTCCTCCCGTCCATCCCTTATACACCATCCACTGACTCCTCCTCCCGTCCATCCCTTATACACCGTCCACTGACTCCTCCTCCCGTCCATCCCTTATACACCCGTCCACTGACTCCTCCTCCCGTCCATCCCTTATACACCGACCACTGACTCCTCCCGTCCATCCCTTATACACCGTCCACTGACTCCTCCTCCCGTCCATCCCTTATACACCGTCCACTGACTCCTCCTCCCGTCCATCCCTTATACACCGTCCACTGACTCCTCCTCCCGTCCATCCCTTATACACCGTCCACTGACTCCTCCTCCCGTTCATCCCTTATACACCGTCCACTGACTCCTCCTCCCGTCCATCCCTTATACACCGTCCACTGACTCCTCCTCCCGTCCATCCCTTATACACCGTCCACTGACTCCTCCTCCCGTCCATCCCTTATACACCGTCCACTGACTCCTCCTCCCGTCCATCCCTTATACACCGACCACTGACTCCTCCCGTCCATCCCTTATACACCGTCCACTGACTCCTCCTCCCGTTCATCCCTTATACACCGTCCACTGACTCCTCCTCCCGTCCATTCCTTATACACCGTCCACTGACTCCTCCTCCCGTCCATCCCTTATACACCGTCCACTGACTCCTCCTCCCGTTCATCCCTTATACACCGACCACTGACTCCTCCCGTCCATCCCTTATACACCGTCCACTGACTCCTCCTCCCGTTCATCCCTTATACACCGTCCACTGACTCCTCCTCCCGTCCATCCCTTATACACCGTCCACTGACTCCTCCTCCCGTCCATCCCTTATTCACCGTCCACTGACTCCTCCTCCCGTCCATCCCTTATACACCGTCCACTGACTCCTCCTCCCGTCCATCCCTTATACACCGTCCACTGACTCCTCCTCCCGTCCATCCCTTATACACCGTCCACTGACTCCTCCTCCCGTCCATCCCTTATTCACCGTCCACTGACTCCTCCTCCCGTCCATCCCTTATACACCGTCCACTGACTCCTCCTCCCGTCCATCCCTTATACACCGACCACTGACTCCTCCTCCCGTCCATCCCTTATACACCGTCCACTGACTCCTCCTCCCGTCCATCCCTTATACACCGTCCACTGACTCCTCCTCCCGTCCATCCCTTATACACCGACCACTGACTCCTCCTCCCGTCCATCCCTTATACACCGTCCACTGACTCCTCCTCCCGTCCATCCCTTATACACCGTCCACTGACTCCTCCTCCCGTCCATCCCTTATACACCGACCACTGACTCCTCCTCCCGTCCATCCCTTATACACCGTCCACTGACTCCTCCTCCCGTCCATCCCTTATACACCGTCCACTGCAGAGTCATCAGAGAACTTCTGCAGATGTCTTGACTCTGAGTTGTTCTGGAAGTCAGTTGTGTAGAAGGTGAACAGGAAGGAGACAGAACAGTTCCCTGAGGAGCTCCAGTACCACTGACCACCGTCTCAGACAGCACACTGCCCAGACGGACAAACTGTGGTCTGCCTGTCAGGTAGTCAGTGATCCAGGAGACGGTGGACGCGTCCACCCTCCTCCACCCGCAGCTTCTCACTCAGCAGCAGTGGTTGGATGGTGTTGAATGCACTGGAGAAATCAAAGAAAGTGATTCTCACAGAGTCACCGGTTCCATCCAGGTGAGACTGAGCTCGTTGCAGCAGGTAGATGATGGCATCGTCCACTCCCACATGAGGCTGGTACGCAAATTGCAGAGGGTCCAGAGAAGATTTCACCAGCGGCCTGAGGTGGGCCAAGACCAGCCTCTCCAGCACCTTCATCACGAGATGTGAGGGCAACCGGTCGGTAGTCGTTGAGGCCAGATGGAGTCGTCTTCTTACGGACAGGAACCAGGCAGGACGTCTTCCACAGCACCGGGACTTCCTCCTGCTTCAGGCTCAGGTTGAAGAGGTGTTGTCGGACCTCAGTCAGCTGGACGGCGAAGAAGAGAAGAACTGTTGGTGGAGACAGCAAGCGCAGAGCAGAGAAATGCAGCTCCATGGCGGGAAATCTGCAAAAGAAGAGAAACTACACGAGCGAAGGAACTGAATGGAGACAACAGATAATAATAAGAAACTATGGGAGAGAAGAAGATGGTGAGGTATGAGTCAGTTAAAGAGTAGGAGGAAAGAAAAGAAGATCAGCATGTAACGAGGTCCCCCAGCAGCCTCGGCCTATAACAGCATAACTAAGGGTTGGTTCAGGTCTACCTGAGCCAGCCCTAACTATAGGCTTTAACACCATTGTCTGTTTTTCTTGTTTGTTTAAATATAAAATTAAAAAAAAAAAAACGTTTTATTTTATTGTATATACTGTGCATTTTTATATTTCATATTTTTTACTGTTATTTTATTGCTTTCCTGTATCTATAAATGCTGCTGCAGCAAAAAACATTCCCCTTGGGGATTAATAAAGTAACTAACTAACTAACTAACTAACTATCCATCCATCCATCCATCCATCTATCTATCTATCTATCTATCTATCTATCTATCTATCTATCTATCTATCTATCTATCTATCTATCTATCTATCTATCTATCTATCTATCTATCTATCTATCTATCTATCTATCTATCTATCTATCCATCCATCCATCCATCCATCCATCCATCTATCCATCTATCCATCTATCTATCTATCTATCTATCTATCTATCTATCTATCTATCTTTATAAGCTCTTTATAAGGTGGGCGGGACGTAGTATCGTCATGTTTCCAATCAGATCAGTCAGATCCACCGCTGGCTCCTCCCCCAGCTCGTCCAAATATGGTCACTTCCTGCCCCAAACCGCTCCGAACTGGCAAGATGGTGACGGACAGAATCTGAACTGGAGGATTCATAACGTTCACAAACCAACGGGTAACGTCATATTAAAAACAATTATACAAACTTCATACCATCATTTAGTTCAGAGGTCTTCGACAGGGGGTCCGCGGAGGTACTGTAGGGGGTCGTGAAATTTTTGGTTGATTAGACAATTTTTTATATTTTTTTCCCCCAATTTTTTTCCCACACATTTAAATGTCTTTAAATAGACATTAACATGAATCCAACATATTGTAGCGAATGGATAAATGGAGGCAGAAGATGTTATCTTTCAGTCAGAAATGCACATTCAGCGACACACAGGAGCTCTCAAGCTGGACACCGGTTCACTCACAGCAGGAGACTAGCCTGGACCTGTCCCTCCAAGTTCCGGTTGGGTATTGTTGAGTCAGGGTTCTGCTGTGAACCACCTCCTCCCGTCATCTTACACCGACCTGCTGCAGGTTGTTGGAAGCAAACAGGAAGGCAGCATTAACGCCACACTGGCTGTTTGACCTCTTGACCCACACGTAGTTCTGCATATGTCAGAGCTGAGAACATTGTGTACCTGAACTGGATGAATTCTTCTGCGGCTCCTCTTCCATTCATGGGAGAAACACATCACGGTGCGGAGGACTCGAAGGTGAAGTCGATTCACCGTCCTTTCACACCCGTCTGTGTGAATCTCTCAGCTGCCTTTAGTGTTCCTGTCTCTGCTCTCAGTCACAACAGGCAGAGTGATGCCCTTCAGAGCCATCGTAAGAAAGGCGACCCGATGATGCACACGGGTCTGTGGGGAGAACGCTGCCGACGATACGCGCCGCATCCAACACAAAGACTGCATTAAGTGGACGTGATATCACACGTCAAAACTGAGGTCCAAGACTTTTAAAGCCTTTTGTTTGTTCACTAGATATAACGTCATCATATCCTGTAGTTTAACTGCATCACAGTTCACGACAACTTTCTGACAGAAAAAGTTTTTATCCAAAGAGAATGATCTCTACCTGTTTGATTGATTAGAAATAAATAGACATTTATTAGTGCATTTTTAAAGGACCAGTGTTCATGACATGACAAGATAAGACAGAAAACAACACAATACACTTTAGAGGGTTAACACAGGTCAGAAGAATATCAGGCAACATCAGGGGACATCAGGGAACATCAGGGAGCATCGGGGAACATCGGGGAACATCGGGGTACATCGGGGTACATCAGGGAACATCAGGGAACATGAGGGGACATCAGGGAACATCAGGGAACATCAGGAGACATCAGGGAATATCGGGGAACATCGGGGAACATCGGGGTACATCGGGGGACATCAGGGAACATCAGGGAACATGAGGGGACATCAGGGAACATCAGGGGACATCAGGAGACATCAGGGAATATCGGGGAACATCGGGGTAAATCGTGGGACATCAGGGAACATCAGGGAACATGAGGGGACATCAGGGAACATCAGGAGACATCAGGGAATATCGGGGGACATCAGGGGACATCAGGGGACATCAGGGAACATCAGTGGACATCAGGGAGCATCGGGGAATATCGGGAAACATCGGGGAATATCGGGGGACATCGGGGGACATCATGGAATATCAGGGAACATCAGGGGACATCAGGGGACGTCAGGGGACATCAGGGGAACATCAGGGGACATCAGGGAACACCAGTGGACATCAGGGAATATCGGGGAACATCAGGGAACATCAGAGGATATCAGGGGACATCAGGGAGCATCAAAGGACATCGGGGAATATCAGGAATATCGGGAAACATTGGGGAATATCGGGGGACATCGGGGAATATCAGGGGACATCAGGGAATATCAGGGGTCATCGGGAAACATCAGGGGACATCGGGGAATATCAGGAAACATCGGGGAATATCGGGGGACATCGGGGAACGTCAGGGAATATCGGGGGACATCAGGCGTGATCAGGGGACATCAGGGAACATCAGGGGACATCGGGAAATATCAGGGGACATCAGGGAACATCATGGGACATCAGGGAACATCAGGAATATCGGGAAACATCGGGGGACATCGGGAGACATCAGGGGACATTGGGGAACATCGGCGAATATCAGAGACATCAGGGGACATCAGGGGAACATCGGGGAATATCGGGGGACATTGGGAGACATCAGGGAATATCAGGGGACATCAGGGAACATGAGGAGACATCAGAGGACATCAGGGAGCATCAAAGGACATCGGGGAATATCAGGAACATCGGGAAACCGGGGGACATCGGGGAACATCAGGGGACGTCAGGGAATATCGGGGGACATCAGGCGTGATCAGGGGACATCAGGGAACATCAGGGGACATCGGGAAATATCAGGGGACATCAGGGGACATCAGAGGACATCAGGGAACATCAGGAATATCGGGAAACATCGGGGAATATCAGGGGACATCAGGGAACATCAGTGGACATCAGGGGACATTGGGGAAAATCAGGGGACATCAGGGAATATCAGGGACATCAGGGGAATATTGGGGGACATCGGTGAACATCGGGAGACATCAGGGAACATCAGTGGACATCAGGGAACACCAGTGGACACCAGGGAGCATCGGGGGACATCAGAGGACATCAGGGAGCATCAAGGGACATCAGAGGACATAAGGGAACATCAGGGGACATCGTGGAATATCAGGGGACATGAGGGGACATCAGAGGACATCAGGGAGCATCAAAGGACATCGGGGACATCAGGGAACACCAGTGGACATCAGGGAATATCGGGGAACATCAGGGGATATCAGGGAGCATCAAAGGACATCGGGGAATGTCAGGAATATCGGGAAATATCGGGGAATATCAGGGGACATCAGGGAGCATCAGGGGACATCGGGGAATATCAGGGGACATCTGGGAATATCGGAGAACATCGGGAAACATCGGGGAACATCAGGGAATATCACGGGACATCAGGGGACATCAGGGGACGTCAGAGGACATAAGGGAACATCAGGGGACATCAGGGGACATTGGGGAACATCAGCGAATATCAGGGACATCAGGGGAACATCGGGGGACATCGGGAGACATCAGGGAATATCAGGGGACATCATGGAATATCAGGGGACATCAGGGAACATCAGGGGACTTCAGAGGACATCAGGGAGCATCAAAGGACATCAGGGAATATCGGGAAACATCGGGGAATATCGGGGGACATCGGGGAATATCAGGGGACATCAGGGAACATCAGTGGACATCAGGGGACATCAGGGGACATTGGGGAACATCAGGGGACATCAGGGAATATCAGGGACATCAGGGGAACATTGGGGAATATCGGGGAACATCGGGAGACATCAGGGAACATCAGTGGACATCAGGGAACACCAGTGGACATCAGGGAGCATCGGGGGACATCAGAGGACATCAGGGAGCATCAAAGGACATCGGGGAATATCAGGAATATCGGGAAACATCGGGGAATATCGGGGGACATCGGGGAACATCAGGAGACATCAGGGAACATCAGTGGACATCAGGGAATATCAGGGAACATCGGGAAATATCAGGGAATATCGGGGGACATCAGGGGACATCAGAGAGCATCAGGGAATATCAGGGGACATCGGGGGATATCGGGAAACATCGGGGAATATCGGGGGACATTGGGGAACATCAGGGAACATCATGGAATATCAGGGGACATCAGGGGACGTCAGGGAACATCAGGGGACATCGGGGGACATCAGGGGAGATCAGGGGACATCAGGGAACATCAGGGGACATCAGGGAACATCAGGGAATATCAGGGACATCAGGGGAACATCGGGGAATATCGGGGAACATGGAGAGACATCAGGGAGCATCAAAGGACATCGGTGAATATCAGGAATATCGGGGGACATCAGCGGACATCAGGGGACATCGGGGGACATCAGGGGAGATCAGGGGACATCAGGGAACATCAGGGGACATCAGGGAACATCAGGGAATATCAGGGACATCAGGGGAACATCGGGGAATATCGGGGAACATGGAGAGACATCAGGGAATATCAGGGGACATCATGGAATATCAGGGAACATCAGGGGACATCAGGGAACATGATGGGACATCAGAGGACATCAGGGAGCATCAAAGGACATCGGGGAACATCAGGAATATCGGGAAACATCGGGGAATATCGGGGGACATCGGGGAATATCAAGGGACATCAGGGAACATCAGGGGACATCAGGGAGCATCAGGAATATCGGGGAAAATCGGGGGACATCGGGGGACATCAGGGAGCATCAGGGGACATCGGGGAATATCGGGAAACATCGGGGAATATCGGGGGACATCAGGGAACATCAGGGGACGTCAGGGAATATCGGGGGACATCAGGGGACATCGGGGGACATCAGGGAACAGCAGGGGACATTGGGAAATATCAGGGGACATCAGAGAACATCATGGGACATCAGGGAACATCAAGGGACATCAGGGGACGTCAGGGAACATCAGGGGACATCAGGAATATCGGGAAATATCGGGGGACATCGGGGAATATCAGGAGACATCAGGGAACATCAGGGGACATCAGGGAATATCGTGGAATATCGGGGGACATCTGGGAATATCGGGGGTCATCAGGGAACATCAGGGGACATCAGGGAATATCAGAGAATGTTATGAATCCTCCAGCTCCAGTTCAGATTCTTTCCGTCACCATCTGTGCTAGTTCGGAGCAGTTTGGGGCAGGAAGTGACCATATTTGGACGAGCTGGGGGAGGAGCTAGCGGTGGATCTGACCGATCTGATTGGAAACCTAATGATACTACGTCCCGCCCACCGATAGCTGTAACCTGACTGCACCACAGGCCTGTCAATCAAACAGACACGCCCCCAAAAACAGGTCTTCTTGAATCTTCTTTTCTAATGAATGAGGGATTATTTTCAGATGGACCTCCAGAAAACTAATAAGAAGGAGTGACTTTAGCTAACAACACCGAGATAACTGATGGACACATTTTATTCACTTTGGATTTGATGAGAGAAGTTGAATGGGAGTCTATGGAGCCGGAGGCTTTTTGGAGCCGACCTCTAGTGGCACTCGCTGGTATTGCAGCTGAAGACACTTCTGGATCATATTTTAGACCTGAAGCTATGTCTACTTATATATATATACAATCTCCCATTGAGGCTGCTAAAAAATACTTTGTAGTGACACATTTACTCTTGTAAAATATATTTACTCTTGTAAAATATATTTTACAAGAGTAAATGTGTCACTACAAAGTATTTTTTAGTAGTTTTAGTAGTTTTAGTAGTTTTTTAGTAGTTTTCTTCAGATATTGTAATACTTGCTGCGTTAGGATTCAAGAGCTTCAGGGATGTCTGCAGTGAACAGCAAACCCCTTCACATTTCAGTTGCCCTGATGCCAGCACTTCTCCAGCTTGACCTCGCTGGTATTGCAGCTTAAGACACTTCTGCATCGGACTAATTTTTCAGAGCTGGAAGCTCCAAAGATTTTTATTAACAGTCTGTGGGACAAACGAGTTAAGATGATTGGTTTTGGATTTATCAGAGGGGTCAAAGTTCATCCTCAGACTGTCCAGTAATCTCTGTTTTTGTTTAACATTTCTTTCACAAACAGATTTTCATATTTAAATCTTCACAATCGTAGCTGAGAACATTAGTTGTGATTGGGACTCAGTAATTATTAAGAAAGAAGCTCCTTTTCTGGCTAAACTACATCATTAGGTCTGTTTTTCATGTATCAGATGGGGCCTTCTCAAATGAGGTGACATAACTGGTATTCCTGTGCAGTGGGAGATTAGTGCTCTACAGTGTGCACAAGTCAATTGAGATAAACAAACAGGGCTGAACTAAGGTCTCCTGTCACACAGAGGGTTAACTCCCCTCATCTGTTACCATGGGCTCCCTAGCAACACGCTCAGCAGGCTCTGAGGTGAGAGGTAGCTCGTTCACAGTGATTAGTTCAGGGAATGCTTTCAGCTCGCTGTACTTCAAGTCATTACAAACATTGTCAGCCCCTTGATTCCTGTAAACTGCACTTGGCTCTTTGTTGATGCTTCTCTTAAGATTTCTAACATGAATCCTCACACACAGTCAGCATTAATTCAGATCTCCTGCTGACACCGAGGGGTTTAGGTTGGATGGGATACACAGCTCCTTGGTGCTGTTTCTCTGGATGGCCTGTAGAGGGGGCTGTTTGCCTCATTGCCTCTGCGCCTTCAAACACAGTCCTGAAATAACCCACCACCTACTTTAATATGAGTGGACCACTGAGAAGACAGGAACATCAGAGACTGAGGAGGCTCTTTTGGACTTTATTTGTTTCGACTGCCAAAAAATATTTTGTTTTCTAACCCCAACCAGGTGTTTTTTGCATAAAAACATGTAATTTTCCTGTAAATCACACGGCTCTGAGCGTGCAGTAAGTTTCATTTCCGTCCACTACAGTAAAACATGCAAGTTTCACGCCCTAGACAGGCCGAAGCGTGTCTATCTCACGTTTTGCTCTCGTGGATGGGCGTGTGATAGATACACTGCAGTGTTCATTGTAGTAAATGAGCATGTGGGTCAAACTTAAGAGTTTGTAAGAGCTGTTAGGGACAACGACAGAGCTGGAGGACACAAAGTAACAAGTTTAATCAGGCTTCAGTTCATTTATTTAATTCCCGTACAATATATTGTGCTCCTTTTAAAATGTAAAAGGTCTGCGGATCGTCACTGTGCAGGACCAGGTGGTCGGTGTGGAAGGCATCTGTGCCCTGTGTGCAGCTGTCTCATGAAGGAGACCGATGAAAGCTTCAGTCGACACCTTTGTCCCACATTAAAGTTCGCTTTGAAGGTCATGCACTCTGTGAGCACTCCAACTGGAGCTGCTGCAGACGTCCATTCAACTTCCCGTCTGTCTTCCTCGGTCTTCTCCCGTCTCTCTGTTCTGGTCATTCATTCATTCACAGCTCACACAATTTCTGTCTTGTGAACTCTTGTGAAATGCAATTAACAGATTTACACCGTGTGAAACAGCATTCTTAACAGAGGTAACATCAACATCAACAACACCTTCTGGAAAACACTTGTTTTCTGCTCACGTTGGTTTCATCTTCTGTGTTCCCAGGCTGAACTTTTTCCACGACGTGCCTGATTTCCGGGTGCTTGCTTGTGGAGGTGACGGCACCGTGGGCTGGATTCTCGACTGTATAGGTACTCTTATTATCTCTATGAAAGGACACAAACTGTTGAACACGCCCTGGACCTTGTTTCTCTATAACCCTAAACATTTTGTCTGTTGGTTGTGATACTGTAACTGCATAGATAGAAGTCTGTCAGAGAGGAAACATGGGAACACAAATGTTTTTCAATTCTTATGATGTCTTTTTGATATTATCACATGATATTATGTTTGTGTGTTATTCACAGTAACCTGCAGGTTACCAAAAAATATATATAATGATGATGTCATGATGTGCTTGGTGCTGCACAGTTTGAGGAATTCATCATGATCATGCTGAATAAATCTTAATCATTGATGATGTACTCAGCTTAGTTGATGCTTAATGATGTGTTGATCATGTGAGATCATGAATGAAAGACTTTGAACTCATGTTACTTCCTGATGAATTCATGAGGTACTAATGCATAAAGTAATGATTAGTCATGCACGAATCTTTGATAACTCATTCACCCTTCAGTGACGTGTTACCAGAAGATTTAAGGTGAACAGTAGAATTTCTATCCAATCTATAGTAAACATCACTTTCCAGACCTCCCACACATTCCTCCTGTACACAGAGAAGTTTTTACTCTTCATGAAGTAGATCCGTCTTAATGTGCTTGTGTCTCTTCCATAATTTTTTTTACTTAGTATGGATGGATGTGTTTGTGTTTTCCCTTTCAGATAAGGCCAGCTTTGCAAGGCACCCCCCGGTGGCCATCCTCCCGCTGGGCACGGGGAACGACCTGGCTCGCTGCCTGCGCTGGGGAGGAGGTGAGACCATCACTCAAACACGTGTTCACTGGGTTTACTGGGATTTCACCATACGTTTATAAAGTATGCAATAACCGATCTTTATTGTCACTTTGGGGGGGAGAGGGGGCAGCAGAAATGAGCTACGAACACAACATTGACATATAAACAACTTTTGAGCAAAGAGTTGCTCATTTACAATTCAGCAGTTAGAGAGCAACATATTCAGTTCGAGTCCAGACACCTGAAGAATCTTAAGTCCAATATTCAATATATTTTAGCTTTTGGTCTCCATCTACTCTTCAGAGAGATATCTGACTCTTTAGCTGCTAAATGTTCCACTATGTTCACCAAAGTCTCTGTGTTTGTCTTTCTTTCTAAACACAGCTGCCATCAGCAGCCAAAATGTCGTATGAGAGTGCTGAAGGGATCCAAAAGAGCAAAGTTGGAGGCAGAGAGCTGAAAAAGGGGCTGAAAGTCACTTTAGAAACTCCATACATCCTCACGTTTGTCATTTGATAACTTTTGGGATATAAAGGTATCAATTTTAACTGCTTTCAGTTTAAGATTTGATCCAAACATACTCAGATGTAAATAGAAATATACTCTGGTTTTGAATGATAATTTGATCTGATAAGATTTTTCTATAAAAAGGTAAATTATCTATTTGGAAATTCTTAAAATTAAATCTCCGCCTCCTCTCTCACTGAATATGCACATATAGGCAAATATAAAAGCATGTATATATATACATATACAACAAGAGATAGAACAGCTGGCAGTGTTCATAAAAGGAGAATACATACAGTCTCAGAGCAGGGGAGACTGCTCATTTTCTCACTATTTCAAAGCCTAATTTCACATACTTGTCTTATTCATTCAAATTTGGATGGGTGCCATCACACACATTCTTCTGTGGTGTGATGAACTTAAAAAACTCATTTTCATTTTTATTTTACACGTTCTTTAACATTTTCTGCTGTTTATTGGGGGGGACAGATTGGTTACGTCTCATTATTGGGAGGGACACGACCCCCAGTATGACATAGTGGCTTCAGGTTTCCACATCATACTCATGTAATATGCATATTGAACCAGATTGTCAAAAATCCTGCTCCACCTTTTGCAGAGGAAAGTAAAAACAGGCGTCTAGTGTCAAACTGAGCAAACATCATTCTTTACAGCTCAAACATCCAAGAGAAGAAACAATGACCAAAACAGAGTTACTCGTATTCCTAGTAAACTGTCTGGAGATCAGTTTACAGCTTGAATATGTACACACTCAGGATGAAATGTAGTGAAGGATCCAATGGGAAAGTGAGAACTCTGAGTCTTCCAGTACCAGTGAGACAATGTGCAGACGCAAACAAGCTCCCATTTCACACGGTGCTCGGAGTGTGACGATCCCTCACGCCCTCATCACACCGTTAGGTTGCCTGATTGTTGTTCGTGTCTGTGAACCCATTTGTGTTGTTATCCACCTCTCTGTCCTGTATGGCTATTCTTGGCAGGTTATGAGGGCGGGAGCTTGCTGAAGTTCCTTCGGGACATCGAGCACAGCACAGAGGTGGTGTTGGACCGCTGGAACATAGACATTGTCCCTGAGGACAAGGAGGAGAAGGGCGACCCTGTCCCCTACAGCATCGTCAACAACTACTTCTCTATTGGAGTGGTAAGGGACCCATAACATTACATACTGCTGTTACATTTAAATTCCTTAATGTACTCCCTGTGTGGCTGGCCATGTAAGATCAGATTTACACAGTCCAAACGATGCATTCTATGGTTTGTATTTATTTACCAGATTTGATACTCAAAAAACTGTTAAAAATCATTTACAAATGTTATTTTTTTCTACAACCCTGTTTCCAAAAAAGTTGTAAATAGAATGCAATGATTTATGAATCATATAAACCCATATTTGACAGAAAATAGACCTAAAACAATATATCAAATGTTGAAACAGAGAAATGTTATTGAAAAAAATGCTCATTTTAAATTTGATGCCAACAACACATTTCAAAACCGTTGTGACAGGGTCATGTTTACCACTGTGCTGCATCATCTCTTCCTTTAACAACACTCTGGACATTTTTGGGAGTTGAGGAGACCAGTTGCTGGAGTTTTGAAAGCGAAATGTTGTCCCATTCTTGCCTGATATTGGATTTCAACGGCAAAAAAAAACATATGCTTATTTAGAATTGGATGGCAGTAACACCTCAAAAAAATTGTGACAGGTTCAACAAAAAACTGGAAAAGTTGTGGAAAGATAAAAAACCTGGCGGAACACCTCAACTAATTATGTTACCTGGCAACAGATCAGGAACAATATTGGGTATAAAAGATTGAGTTCAGAGAGGCAGAGTCTCTCAGCAGTGAAGATGGGGAGAGGTTCACCACTCTGTGAAAGACTGTTTGGGAAAATAGTTCAACAATCTAAGAATAATGTTCCTCAATGTAAAACTACAAAGAATTAGTGGATTTCATCGTCTACGGTTCATAATATCATTAAAAGATTCAGAGAATCTGGAGAAATCGCTGAATACAAGGGACAAGGCTGGAAACCAATATTGGATGGTGGTGATCTTCGGGCCCTCAGGCAGCACTGCATTAAAAACACACTATTCTGGAGTGGAAATCACTGCATGGGCTCAGGAACACTTGTGAAAACCATCATCTGTGAACACAGTTCATCGCTGCGTCCACAAATGCAGGTTAAAACTCCCCAAAGAAGAAACCAGATAGAAACACCACCGCCTTCTCTGGACCGAGATCATTGAAGATGGACTGAGGTGAAGTGGAAAACTGTCCTGAGGTCTGATGGATCACAATCTGAGATTCTGTTTGGAAATCATGGACGCTGCATCCTCCAGGTTAAAGAGGAGAGGGACCATCCAGCTTGTTATCAACTTAGTTCTAAAGCCAGCATCTGTGATGGCACAGGATGCATTAGTGCACATGGCATGGGTAGTCCGGCTGATAAACTGACCTCCTGCAGTCCAGACCTGTCAACCATTGAAAGGGCGCATCATGAAATGAAAAATGCAACAAAGGAGACCCTGAAGTGTTGAGCAGCTGAACTCCTCTATCAGGCAAGAATGGGACAACATTTCACTTTGAAAACTCCATAAACTGGTCCTCTCAACTTCCAAAAGCATATTTTTCTGAAAACAATAAAATTCCTGTTTTTCTCAGTCAAAATTTGATATGTTGTCTTTGGCCTAATTTGAATTAAATATGGGTTTATATGATTCAGAAATCATTACATTCTGTTTAAATTTAAATTTTACACATCACATCTTTTTTGTAAACGTGGTTGTACTACTAAAATGTATTTGTGGGAGGCTGTTTCTCTGATGGTTGTGCTGGCTGTCCATAAGGTTGGCGGTTTGTTCCCCGTGTCCTCCTGTCCACATGCCAAAGTGTCCTTAGGCAAGACATTCAGCCCCAAGTTGCTGCTGCCATTGGTGTGAATATGTGTGTAAATGAAACCGTGTAAAATGCTTTGAGACCGCTAAGGTGATAAAGTGCTATATAAGTGCAGATTATTTACCATTTAATAAAAAAAAACAAATCATTATCAATTTATCAATATTAATTGGTTGAATATTTAGCTTAATTGGTTTTGGCAAAATGTGTTGGCATTGGCTAATTACAATTAAAAAAGCCCCAACATCTGAAATCTTGTTTGGTCCCACAGAAAAAAAAACATCTGTGATATTGTGTCATCCAATTTCCCCTCGGGGATTAATAAAGTGTATAAAAAAAAAAAATCCAGCTCCAAACATTACAAAAGTACATCAGCTAACTTCCAAAGGGTCACAGAAAGTCTTTCTAGTCAGTTAGTCTCATTGAGAAAAAGGTAATTCATCACCATTGTTTGTAAATTTACAAAACTCAGTCACTACTAAGTAGTAATTAACATGCATTATTACAGTAATACTTATTTGGAATTTTAAATTTCAGTTCTTGGTTCTCATCAATTTTAAAATCCCTGCTTCCAAACTGTCAGATTAAAATGAAAAGTAGTTTTTACAACGATAATACAGTGACAAAGGTTCTCTGATCCATGTGGACATTAACAATTAGCCCATTCATCAGTGAATTTCTGTTTCCTCTTGAGAAGGTTTGGTCTTTTAATTGGTGGGAAAGAAACATGCTACCAGGTACCAGTTGCTAAGCAACCTTTGATCTTATCCTGATGGAGATATGAGTATAAGGGCCTCAGGGACGTTTATACAGAGGTGACAAACAAGGCCTTCATGAAGTTATCAACAGGCTGGTCTGCTGGTTTAGCCTCAGTGTCATCAAATAATGGACGTGTCCTCACAACGGGTTAAAGAATTGTTTTGTTTTAGTATTTCTTTATAGCAAAATGTCACCTATGGAGAGATTTACAAAGTAGTCCGACCATTTAACCATCAGTTCTGCTCTCATCAGCGTATTGTCAGACTCGTGCAGTCCACCGTATTATGAATAGCAGACTATGAATAAACAGAAGTGACATATGTGTGAAGAGGACATACGTGCACAGGTAGTAGTTGAGGGGTTTTGGCAGGAAAAAGATGCACCACGGTGTCGTTACACAACTGAACCCCCACTGATATCTTCATACTGTATGTGAGTGTAGACACACAACATGGAAGTGAAACACTGACAGTTACAGATACACTCATCTATATGTTGGTGGTTGCAGTTTGCCCATTCTCACAGTTTTATACATCAAATGAAGTCTGTATGAACTGCACCAACTTGTTTTCTAGCGCCACCTGTGTGTCAGACAGAGGCGGACATTAATATTTGACTGGCGGTCTTAGTTTAATGATGATTTTGATCTCTTCCATTTCCCACATTTACTAGTTTGTGTCATCATTTCATAATCAGATATGACAGTATTCAGAATTGGGAAGTAATAAGTCAAAGTATCACTCTCAGTATTGTACTTGTTACATTGTGTATTTCCTCAAGTAGTTACTTATCTAGTTATACAAAGGCAGGAGTAACTGATAGATCTGATAAGCTCTCATGATATGATGCTTTGCTTTTCTTACTGACCGTCCATGACAATCTTTTCTTTTGCCAACTTCCTCATCTTGCTGAAGGGATGTAGGTACATGTGTACGGCAAGACCCCATGACAGTACTGTTGGGTGTGGTCCAATCATCATCCATCAGTGATGTCATCGTTGGTTTGTGAACGTTATGAAGCCTCCAGTTCAGATTCTGTCCGTCACCATCCTTGCTAGTTCGGAGCGGTTTGGAGCAGGAAGTGACCATATTTGGACGAGCTGGGGGAGGAGCTAGTGGTGGATTTGACCGATCTGATTGGAAACCTGACGATACTACGTCCCGCCCACCGATAGCTGTAACCTGACTGCACCACAGGCCTGTCAATCAAACAGACACGCCCCCAAAAACAGGTCTTCTTGAATCTTCTTTTCCAATGAATGAGGGATTATTTTCAGATGGACCTCCAGAAAACTAATCTGGATGTACAGAAAACTTTTTGACTGAGATTTTATGAGAGATTTTGAATGGGAGTCTATGAAAACTTGCGCTTTTTGGAGCCAACCTCTAGTGGCCGTTGGTGGTACTCCAGTTGAAGGCACTTCTGCATCGACCTCATTTTTCAGTCCATGATTGTATCCAAAATGCTGTTGCGTGGTTTGTGTTTCGCTCTGAGGTGAGACAGACACACAGAGACAGACTAGCGATACAGAGAGAGAAAACCACCTGGTCAAGTGTCTACATGATGTAGTTAGAGCCTTCGCTGAGATTCTGCTGTGATCAAACGGTACGAATGTGATCACAGATCATTTCCATGTATATTTTAGCCGGGAACCGTGCGGCTCGCGTGAAAAATAGCCATCGGGTCTATTTTCTAAATGACGCGACGCACGTCTCGGCAGGCAGTGAGGATGCTCTCATCCGTTAACGTGGACGCCGAAATGAAAAGAAGCCACGCAGGCTGTGTGTTCCAGGCCTAACACTGCTCCACACATGAGCTTGTGCCCGTGTTCATCAAGTTGACAAAATGGTTGACCATCCCTACATCTGCCCCCAACGCACAGAACATGGATTGATGTTTGTGCTGCGCCCATATTGATGTGAACAGAGCCCATCATCTCCATCCAGGATCTCTATATAACTTATTCCTCTCGTGTCGTTCTAAAATGATTAAAAACATTTCAAAGAGCTTCATAGTTCCAGTATAGTTTGAGTCAATCTCACAAACACCTTTTCACTGCTGCAATCTGACACTAAAAATAGTCCACAACAATTCAGCCTTAAAAAAACATGCCACGCAGTCTGTTTGTGAACCTTTTATGAACAGACGTGGAGCTGAGAGTGAAGCACTCAGAAGTGGACCAACACTTTAATGATCTTTATGGGATTTGTTGACGTGAAGAAAAATATAGAACAAGCCAAGCTTTTTTCTTTAGTGTAAAGGTTCCTTGTGTCTCTGACATCACTCCAATGTGGCCGAACGCTGAACAGAGCGACAGATCGCTGCACCTCCAGGAGCCGTAGTGACAGATGGTCGAGTATCTGGTGCACACGACACCTGAGCGAACCAAATCTCTGACTCACACCGATGATGTCGCCATTAGTAAGACCTCAAATCTGGTTTACTAACCATACAAGGTTTGTATTTCCTGTCATCTCATCGTAGACCTTCCTACCCAGGGTTTGGTTGCTATGGAGACAGGAGGCTTGCAAGGCTGAATCTGAAAGCTTCCACAGTCATCTGTCCTTTATCTCACTGACTTAATTGTGGATGACATAGTGTTGGGCATGTGGCTCGCTCAGCCACCCGGAGCTGCAAATCACAAGGTACATGATGAGATTTTAGATGAGATAACAATTAATTGATCCCTAGCAGTGACAAATACACGTTTTACTTATATTACCGCATATTATAAGTGCTAATATTTTCTTACAGTATTTAGGAGATGAAATGAACATAAAGTTGTATGTATAATGGGGTTTAGTGTCTGTTTAAAGGAGCATTGTGCAGTATGCTGACTGTGGAGGTTGACAGCGTTACATGAAGGACGTGTGAAGCTCTAACTACTGATTCAGCTTCACTATATAAGATGTATTTCAGCATTCAAGTTCATTTAGTGGAAGATAGTAAAATAATACACCCTATATTCACAAATCAAGCCTTTCCAGCTTCAACCATCTGCTTCCACATGCAGGTCAGTGTCGCTTCACTTGACCTGCAGCCTGGAAAGAATGTTGTGAGAGGAATTTGAGAGAAGGAAATCACACCATGTCAGCAGCCATTAAAGATGCCACCTCATGTTTCAATGAGGAAGCTGATCCATCTGCAGCATGTGTGACGGTGCAGCAGCTTCTGTGGACGGGTGCACAGGTGTAAGTGTGTACGTGAGTGCACATGACTGTGGTGTGCAATGCAAGATGATTCCAAGTGTTAATGGCCAGTTCCAAATGTGCACTGCAGCCCCTGCCTTTGCCATTAGCCGGGGGGTGTCTGCTATCATATGGCTCCTCTGATGGTCATGCTGGAGAAGTGCTGGCATCAGGGCAACTGAAATGTGAAGGAGTTTGCTGTTCACTGCAGACATCCCTGCAGCTCTTGAATCCTAATGCAGCTAGTGTTACAATAGGTTAGGTTAGGTTAGGTTAGGTTAGGTAGTTACTTTATTAATCCCCGAGGGGAAATTTTTTAATATCTGAAGAAAACACGTTTATTCTTGTAAAAAATGATTTCACTACAAAGTATTTTTAGCAGCCTCAATGGGAAGAACCCACAGATTGTATATATATATATACATATATATATAAGTAGACGTAGCTTCAGGTCTGAAATATGATGCAGAAGTGTCTTCAGCTGCAATACCAGTGAGTGCCACTAGAGGCCGGCTCCAAAAAGCCTCCGGCTCCATAGACTCCCATTCAACTTCTCTCATCAAATCCAAAGTGAATAAAATGTGTCCATCAGTTATCTCGGTGTTGTTAGCTAAAGTCACTCCTTCTTATTAGTTTTCTGGAGGTCCATCTGAAAATAATCCCTCATTCATTAGAAAAGAAGATTCAAGAAGACCTGTTTTTGGGGGCGTGTCTGTTTGATTGACAGGCCTGTGGTGCAGTCAGGTTACAGCTATCGGTGGGTGGGATGTAGTATCATCAGGTTTCCAATCAGATCGGTCAGATCCACCGCTGGCTCCTCCCCCAGCTCGTCCAAATATGGTCACTTCCTGCTCCAAACCGCTCCGAACTAGTAAAGATGGTGACGGACAGAATCTGAACTGGAGGATTCATAACGTTCGCAAACCAACGATGAAATCACTGATGGTCGATGACATCACTGATGGATGATGACATCACTGATGGTTGGCGCTTGGACGAACCCCATTTGCTGAAGAAGAGTGTGTGATACAGTGAAAAGCTCCAGAACTAAATTAATCTAAAAGTCTTTGTGGTCCTTTTTTATTTCTTTGTAGTTGTTTTGCATCTTTGTGGTCGTTTAGTGTCTTTGGTAGTTTTGCATGAAGGTTTTTTTGTTCTCTTTGTTCTTTGCTTCTCTTTCAGGCCATTTTGAGGTTGTTCAGTGCTCTAATTAGTTCTGTTGCTTTTCTTGTCATTTTGGTTACCTTGTAATAGTTTCATGTCTCTTTACATTTGTTTTTTAGTCGTTTGATTTACCTCCCAAGAGTAAATGTGCTCAGTCTCATTTGTTAGATTAAGTTAAGCCAGATAACTGAAAGATATCCTGGATATGTTGAAGCTGCTTCGAATTGCTGGAGTTTGAAGATCTCATGAAGCAGCATGGAATCATGGGAGTTGTGGTCTTCATTGACGTGAAGAGAGATCAAATCATATTCAAGGAGGAGGTTGTGTATAAAGCTTTCGTACAACAGAGTGGCGTGCAAATGTTTGTCGAGTCCTTTCCTCACTCTCACATCATCTGGTCTTCCCCATGTTTCCCTGGAAGTTAGAGAAAGTAGTTAGTTGTAAATTAATTATGATGCCAATCACGATGCCGTAAATCCCCCATGTCTGGATGAAACAAAGATGTCACTGGAACATCTTGTTACTAATTCAATGTCTAAAACGGATGAGTGGTCAGAAAACAAGGCGGCCAGGATCTGTCTGTGTGCGTATGAAGGGATGTGTTGGCGAGAGAGCGATGGAGTCGTCCTGGCACAGACTGAAGGTCAGGGGAAGTATCAGTGACAGGAAGTCAGTGCTTGCCAAAATCAGGCCAGGTTACCACGGTAATGAATGACCATGCTGAGTGACACCTGGCTGGTCTTAAAGACGGGAGGAACGGCACACACATGGTCCAACACGTGGACTCACAAACATCTTCACACGTCTAGATCGGCTTTGAAAAACCGAAACGTTGCCTTCCATTCTCAGATGAGTAAAATGTGTAACATTAACTATTTCAAACCGTGAGTGGACAAAAGCAGAGCGTGAGCAGCTGTTTTCAATCTGACAGACAAGTAGTTTCACTTTTCTGATTGTGATTCCTTCTTTAATTTCAGTTCAGCCGTGTAATCTGTGACATGCAGGTGACGATCCGCTAGGAAAGCTCCAGGATTTCTGTATATTCAGTAAAAATTGAGCAACGATAATACAGTTATTTTAGTTTCACTTCTGTGGTTTTGTTTGAATACCAGCAAGATTGAAACTCTCCCTCCTTTAGTGAGACGCCCGTTTGATTTGGAGGAAAATTAGTCTTACAAATGTAGAATCTACACATGGAAAATAAGATTTACAAACATTTACATGGATTTGTGTGCACTTTGAGTGTGTGTGTATGGGAACACAAAGTTTTGTCTGATTTTACATGTATCTCACCACATAATGTTGTCAGTAGAGATATCTTTTTAGGAGGTTGTCTGGAATCTGGCAGCATCAGAAGCATGTTTGTGGGACACTTGTCCTGCAGTTTGATCGTAGCCTGCAGCGACCCCGACCCAGTTTCACTGTGCGAATATCATCTGTTCGCCCTCCATAGAGAACCGTTTGCAGTCCTTCCATCCTACTACATACCACTACCTCGGGTTCATTTGAACCAATCAGCATGCACCTAAACCGGCCGATACTCTGCCACCGCTGCAACGACCTACCGAGTCCAACAAAGCATTGTCTGCTGAGTACAGAATGTTTTTAACGTTGTTTTTAATGAACGCCAGAGACGTGACGAGGTGATGAGCACTGAACGTTCAGTGTTTCTTTCTGGTCACCGAGAGTTGCGCTCGTCACTGTCACCAGCCGTCCAATCCCAGTGGAGGAGGGCCGGGACAAATGCAGTTAACCACCGACACCGGTCTCCGATTGGTCCGCCCTTCAGAGTAGCTGCAAACTTTAAAACGTGCCGAGTTTCCAGACTTTATTCAAAGAGAAGGAAACTGAATCTGCGAGCGACAGTCGGAGTAGCCAGGCTTGTCGGACCCGTCTTCATAACGGGATTATTTATGTCCACTAATATGTGACGCCATCGTTACAAAGCTCTGCTCCCGCTCTGTCTTGTGATTTGTGTTCATGCGTAATTGGATGGAGAGTCGTGGGTGTGGAGATGCAGGTAGAGCAGCGGAGTCCGACCGGGAGCTCCTGACAACAACTCGGTGGACTGTCGTGAAATTTGGTTGAGAAATCCGAGCTGGTGCAGCGACATATTGGTCTTCCTGGGTTTTCTCATTCTGCTGTGTAATTCTGCTGCCCACAGTCAGCTGGGAGAGACTACAGCCTCCCTTTACATGTACATACCGATCTCAAAACACAAAGCGATACTCAGAAAACTGCTCAGATGCCTTTAAGAAGCTTGAGGAGCTGCAACATGTATTGAATCAACAAACTCATAAACTGAGATGAGATTGGCAAAAATCGAATTTATTGTTTTATTCTTTACATTCCTGGATCAACCCCAGTTTCTGCCTTCAAGTAGACACAGAACAATAACAAAGATGGAAAGAGTAAAAATCTCATTAAAGTTAAATGAAAGTTCAAATTATTTTTAAAAATCTTAAATAAAATTTTAGAGTCACGCCTTTTCATGTATTTTAGTTTCTATGTAAATTAGCTAAATACAGACAGGAATGTTTCTGTTGATATAGGAAATAAATGAAGATTTGAGTTTGTAAAATCCCAGTGTTACCAGTGTCCCAGTATTCCAGTATCAGAGGATGTGAGAGATTTGAGGCCCTCTGTGACATTTCTCTGACATTAAGCCAACCGAGCCCATTACCAGAGGCCAGTGAACGGGCTGATCTGGAAATCCTCCCTCCGCCGGCTGCACTGAGGTGACATTTCCCAGCCAGTGTTCTTGTTGTTTTTTGTTGTTTGTCACTCTCTTTTCCCCGTCCTTCTTTTCACATCAGCCGTCCCCTTGCACCTCTTCCTGCCCCCACACACCACGAGCACAACTTCAAACGGCAAGATCAAAACAACCTTCATCACACAGGCAACTATAGGCGATGCCAAATGTCACGCGTTGTTACCGCCGCGTTTTTCAGGGGTATAGAAGGCATTCAAACGTTGCTGTGTTCAGTGATCGCCAGCAGCAGCGGACTGACAGCACGTTTAGGGACAGACAACATGTTTTGGAGCTTTGCAGCCTCCGCAGTGTACCAAAACCACAGAAAAACATGAACACAGGTCTCCTTGGGAGGATTGTAAAGGACTTTCAGTCTCTGAATTCCTGATGATGATAACCAAAGAATAATCAGCTCTTTAGTTTGAGCTCTTTGGACCTCCTGTGGCGTCTCCTTGTTCCCAGACTCTGTCATCATATTCCCTGACAGTTAAAGCAGCTCTTTTTTAGATCTGATATCTGCTGATGCTGTGAGATCTCCGTGTCGGACTAAAGAGGTGTACAGCGGTGGTCCGGTAGCACCGCTTCATGGTTTTGATGGGTGTGATGGCACCGGCACACCTGTCTCGTCAGAATCTTCCGTTCTCCTGCTGCTCACAAACACCTGCAGCCTGTCATCACGTTGGTTTCGCCTGTCACAGTTGCAGGACGCAACACTTTGGTATAAATATAAGCCTCTTCTATTGAAGGAAGGTAAACTGGTTGACTAAAATAACATCGATTTACAATGACATGAAATAAAGCCGCTTTTCCAGGAAGTAGAAACAGAGGCAAAAACACATTTAGTGTCTCAAACAGCAGCTCATGTTATTGCTGTTGATGTAGTTGATCTTGAGCTTCTTTTCTATGCACAGCAGCTGTAAACCGTCAGAGACAGATAACATCCTCGGGCCTGAGTGGAACAGAAGGAGCTCTGGTCAAGCTCAACCTGAAGTCAAGTTAAAGCTGCTCTGTCTATTTGATTTCTATCCACTCAGTGCTCAAGTGTGTTTTGTGTAGAAGCTGTGTGACTACATGCTGTAAAGCATTTTGCTGGATAGTCACGGTATTTTTGTGTCTTTATATTAATATGATTTAAACCATGTTGGATGCATTACAAAAATGTTGAACACATTTACCAGACAAGGTTCACATCTGGGCCTTTAGATCTAAATTCCTGTTATTTATTGGACTTTTGCAGTTCAGTATTATGAATGCATCTCAGTTGTTTTAGAGGGTAAAAGCTCTTTTATTTGACAAAGTACCGTAGCTAGATGTTGCGTTTGTCCAGCAGACTGATCCGAACGTGCAAAATGCCGACAGCCAAATTCCAACCGGAGGCTTCATAACGGCCGTTCACAAACCAACGGGCGACGTCACTGCTGATCGCCACTCGCCTCCGCCCTCATCGTTTCCACCCGTGTCCAACTGTATTCTCACCCTCTTGTGTGTTGAGTCTGCGTATTTTTGTCGGTCGGTGCCCGTTCGTTGTTGTCCTTCGTGCTCTTCGTTCGAGGCATTGTTCTCGCGTTTATCTTCTTCAGTCGTGCATTTGGGCTCAGTCCTTGTTACCCCATCGTTACAAGTGTTCAAGACCTGCATATATATAAAAATATATGGGCCAAAATCAGGACATATGCACCCACCGGGATTCTCTTGGGCATGTGCAGCCATGCAAATACAAAAAGCATAAACTGGCTTTCAGACAAACACCATACTTCACTTAAAGTCTAACTTATTTTTATGCTTTGGCTTTTGACCTATCACAAGCTGTGTTAATGTGTAGGACTGATGTCATGTAGGTGATGTTGTCTCTGTTTTCCCCAACAGGATGCCTCCATCGCCCATCGCTTTCATCTTATGCGGGAAAAGCACCCTGAGAAGTTCAACAGCAGGTTAGTGAATGTGATATTTTGAAAACAGCCACTAGGAGTGAGAGACACTGACGCTGAGCAGTCAATGAGGTGGAGAGTGGTACTTTGAATAGTGTTTGGCCACATCTTAATACCATTAGCTAATAAGCAACGTCATAACCAGCTAGTGACGTACCACTTTAATCTGGAAACCTAATTTCACACTGAGCCACAATTATCAGAAACTGTGGGATCAATATACTGGCAGCGTTGGCCTTGTCTGTGTTAAAGCTAAACTTTCTGGCACATGATTATATATGCCTGGAGCCATGCTTTAAAAGTCCTGCCACAAATACAACCCTATTTCTGAAAAAGTTGGGACACTGCGTAAAATGTAAACAAAAACAGAATGCAATGATTTGCAAATCCCATAAACCCTTATTTAATTTAAAATAGACCAAAGACAACATATCAAATGTTGGAACTGAGAATTTTTATTGTTTTATGAAAAATATCTGACTTTTCTGAATGAACTCCTTTAAGATGGATTGAGGCGAAGTGTAAAACTTCAGAAGGACCATCCAGCTTGTTATCAGCTCAGTTCTAAAGCCAGCATCTGTGATGGTACAGGATGCATTAGTGCACATGGCATGGGTAGCTTGAACATCTGGAAGGAAGCATTAATGCTGAATGATATATTCAGGTTTTGGAGCAACATATGCTGCCATCCAGACAACGTCTCTTTCAGGGAAGGTCTTGTTTATTTCAGCAGAACAACGTCCAACCACATTCTGCACGTATTCCAACAGCATGGATCTCTAGTAGAAGAGTCCGCTGATAAACTGGCCTCCTGCAGTTCAGACCTGTCAATCATTGAAAACATCTGGCGCATCAGGACATGAACAATACAACAAAGGAGTCCCTGAACTGTTGAGCAGCTGAAATCCTCTATCAGGCAAGAATGGGACCACATTTCACTTTCAAAACTCCAGAAACTTGTCTCCTCGGTTCCCAAACATTTACAGTGTTGTTAAAACAAGGGTTGATGCAGCTCAATGGAACTTTTTTGATACCTGTTGCTGGGATCAAATTCAAAATGAGCTTATATACAGTTTCAACATTTGATTTGTTGTTTTCTGTCTATCCGCAATAAAATCTGTGTTTATGGGATTTACAAATCATTGCATTCTTTTTTTATTTCCATTTTACACGGGGTTGTATTTGGAATGACAACTATTCCAACTCTTGTTCATTTTTACGTAAAGGTTTGTGCAGGTCTTTTCTGGTTCGGGTTGCATTGTCAACTAATTATAAAACGAGTTGTCAATGGTCTCAAAAATAATCCTGATATATCACAGCAGAACAGGATGAAGGCAGATGAAGACAGTTTATGACATTTAATGTGTGTGTGTGTTTGTGCGCGCGCGCATGTACACTGGAGTACAGTTCCTGAAGGTGTGGCTCTAATCCCAAATCAAACAGTGACAGGTTGTTGCCATGGTAACAAAGTGTAGTCCTACTTTGTATATTGAGTAGTAAAGTGTAGGAGCTTGTTATGAAGGCCGCTGTCTCACTTGGGAACTGGGCTTTTTATGCTGGTGTTTCATGTTGTTTGTATGATGACAACGTTAATGCTTCCTTCTACAGTTAATTAGTTTAACATACTGTGAAAAATACAAACAGAGGAGCAGCGGCAGTAAGAATGAGAACAAAAGAGATGGGTTGTTCTTTGAAATTCAATAATTAATGCTGTTTCCATCCTTAGTCCTGTATCTGAGTTCATTATCACAGGCAGAAGCAAGAGTAGGTGATAAAAGAGAAAAGAAAGATAACCCCGGATCTCTGAGGGCCGTCTCTTTGAACCATCAGTTAAAAGATGTAGAGACCAGGATATATATAGTACACAAAACCCAGATGTTGAACACAAGAACCTATAAAGCACGTTTCCTTTCTTCAAAATGTGCTTCACTTTTGTAAGCTGAACTGGAGCCTCATAATGAGATTAAAGTGTGTCCTTCATTTTTAACATAAAATCTTCGATCCTTTTGTTCTTGTTTAGCATTAGTTTTTGTGCAGAAACTTGGGAATAAAAGGCTTAGTCAGGTCGTCTCCCTGCTGCACTCGCTGTCCATAAGAGACGGGAAAAAAACATGAGTTAATTGCATTTCTTCCATGCTGTCTCAAGTGGAAGCAGCTTAATGAGGTCAGGCAGCTCGCCTTGTTGAGAATCACAACTGTTTCTAATTGTGATCTCAAATATGCTCATAATCCCCTGATCTGACAGCAGTGGAGGTTTCTGGGGAGGAATTAACCTGAAAGAGAAAGAAAATTAGCGGCACAAAAAACACGGCTTTAGACAAGTTAATAATCGTTTCTTTATCATTTCATGTTCAGTATTGTGCATGTTAATTCTAAAATTTATGAATGTTTTAATAACTTCAGCCTTTGAAGGTGTGTGATGGATCCTGTAGGTCCTGTTCTGTTTAAATACTCTCCGTCCGCTACGCCCACATCATGTGCACATGCCAACGTTGTATCATGAAATGTATCACTTTGAGATTCTTTTTTGAGCACATGCTCAAAAAACATGGAGGTTCATTCTTGAACTTACTGTCTGTGATAAAAACATACAAACTAAAATTTCACTCGCTGAGCTTTTCTCACTGAAAGTCACGTGAGACTGTTCACTGCTAATAATGTCGAGGATCTTAGAGGAAGAACGTCCTGAAGAGGATCCAACCAGACCAAATATCAAGAAGGCCACATACTGTGTTTCTAATCCAGGTCCGACATCGCTTCATTTGCAGACGAGCTGCTGAGAACCTTTGACATTGCAAAGTGGGCGAGACTCAAACTTGCAGAGTCCGGTGGTCAGATTGAGGTCAGATCAAGTGAACTGCTCCACAATTAGTTTGAGGCCAAAACAGCTTTCTTTGTTCAGGTAATCCCTCCATTCAGCAGCCTCAGCTGTACTTTACGTGCTAATGAGCAATTGTTAGCAGGCTAAAACCATAGAAGAAAGCAGACATTGTAAAACTGCTAAACATCCTCACAGGTTTCTGATAGGGAGCAAGTTATGATGTTAGTGTTCAGCATAAAGCTCAGCTCTGCCTAAGGACAGCATCACAGAGCCAAGAGCAGGGCTGCAGACTCTTGTGCTGCGTTCCACATGTTCTACTGGTGTTCTACATGTTCTACTTGTGTTCCACATGTTCTACTTGTGTTCTACATCTACTTGTGTTCCAGATGTTCTGCTTGTGTTCTACATCTACATGTGTTCAAGCACTCAATAAACACACTGATTCTTCTATCCAGTGAAAAAGAAAAACTTTGTGTTCAGGAACAGCTGCAGCTTCCTCACACGCTTTAATTTGAAAATATGTTATGCCGGTGGCCCCGCCCCTTCCTCTACAGAGCCAGGATGGCGACCGTTTAGGGTGGAAAGTGTCCAGAGTTGCACACTTCTTGTTTGGAGCGTTCTGAGTGCTTCATCCTGGTACTTGTAGTGTTCTGATGTTAGTGTACTTTAACACACTGATGCACTCAGAATAGAGAGAGTTAGTACACAAGTACAACATCTGGAACACAAGAACAACATCTGGAACACAAGAACCTCATCTGGAACCCAAGAACAACATCTGGAACACATAAACAACACCTGGAACACAAGTACAACATCTGGAACACAAGTACAACATCTGGAACACAAGAACAACATCTGGAACACAAGAACCTCATCTGGAACCCAAGAACAACATCTGGAACACGAGCACAACATCTGGAACACAAGAACAACATCTGGAACACAAGAACAACATCTGGAACACAAAAACAACACCTGGAACACAAGAACCTCACCTGGAACACAGGTACAACATCTGGAACACAAGTACAACATCTAGAATACAAGAACAACATCTGGAACACAAGAACAGCATCTGGAACACAAGAACAACATCTAGAACACAAGAACAACATCTAGAACACAGGAACAACATCTGGAACACAAGAACAACACCTAGAACACAAGAACAACATCTGGAACACACGAACAACATCTGGAACACAAGAACAACATCTGGAACACAAGAACATCTGGAACACAAAAACAACACCTGGAACACAAGAACAACATCTAGAACACAAGAACAACATCTGGAACACAAAAACAACACCTGGAACACAAGAACCTCACCTGGAACACAGGTACAACATCTGGAACACAAGTACAACATCTGGAACACAAGAACAACATCTAGAACACAAGAACAACATCTGGAACACAAAAACAACACCTGGAACACAAGAACCTCACCTGGAACACAGGTACAACATCTGGAACACAAGAACAGCATCTGGAACACAAGAACAACATCTAGAACACAAGAACAACATCTAGAACACAGGAACAACATCTGGAACACAAGAACAACACCTAGAACACAAGAACAACATCTGGAACACTAGTACAACATCTGGAACACAAGAACATCTGGAACACAAAAACAACACCTGGAACACAAGAACAACATCTAGAACACAAGAACAACATCTGGAACACAAGAACAACATCTAGAACACAAGAACAACATCCGGAACACAAGAACAACATCTAGAACACAAGAACAACATCTGGAACACAAGAACAACATCTGGAACACAAGAACAACATCTAGAACGCAAGAACAACATCTGGAACACAAGAACAACATCTGGAACACGAGTACAACATCTGGAACACAGCATCAGTGTGTTTATCACTGATTTTGTCGACAGGTTAGGAGGACTTTGGGTCTCTGAGTCGTACTGTCAGTGAGTCTTCTAACTACTGAAAACGCACACATCCCCGCTGGGATGATGTTTACCGTTGATGCCCCACTACAGATTTCACCTTATTATTCAACCACTGTTCATAATCAGCATGGTTACAAATGAATCAGGATAAAAACAAAACTACGTCCATCAGGTCACCTCTGACACATCCTGCAGGGCGGATGAGCCACGTCAGACCTGGAGGTTGAATCCCAGTAGTATTTATCTCAGTCTCTACCAGCAGTCCACAGGCCGTTTTCACATTGCAGCTCACGGCGCTGTTTTGACGGACGAGCGGACAACAGCAGACGGCCTGTTTGACCGATGGTGGGTCAACTTTCTGTGCTTCAGTATGTAGCCGCCACGCCAGCTCGAAGGCTTCGGGGTGCAGCGATCAATGGAGCTCTGACCTCTTGCTTCTCATGACCACTAGCTGTTCTGAGCTGTCAGAAAATGTGAGATGACTCAAGGCACCGGATAGCTTCAATATGTGTCCACTACACCAAAAACGAATCCCGCTGAAGGCTCATAACACTTTACTAGGACTACTTTCTAATGTGCTCACAAAAAAACAAACGCTGTCTGTCTTCTGTTTCCTGTCTCGCTCCGTAGAAAGAAGAACAAGCTTTGGTACTTTGAGTTCGGCACCACTGAGACGATATCTGCCACCTGCAAGAAACTCAACGAATGCATAGAAGTGGAGGTGAGTCACAGCCTGATCACAGCATGGTGGATGAGTGGTGACAGGAATTGACTGGTTGGCCAGCTGATAGAAACAATGCAGCTGTGTCTTTAAAAACAAAAGAGTGATATTTAAAACTCCACGTATCAAAACATTTGCTTTTCTGTATTTTTCCTGACAGGCTTTTACATTCGCTTCTTTTGTTTTTCTGAAAAGTAAAGCAGAAATTTACAACAAGGTACTTTGCTTATATTCCTAAAGTGGGGTATAATTAGCTCATCGTCAGATTAATGCTCCATAAAGTCCTTGAATGCCTCATTCTGTCATACAGCACTGCATAATGTGTCACCTGGGTGCTTGAAGCACAGCAAGACTCCCAGAAAACACGAGAAACATCCTTTTTCAGAAATGACTGCAGACGAATGCAGACAAGCTGCAAAAGGTTGAGAATTCAAAAACAATCTGACATGAATATCTTTGGAAGCCATGTTACATGTAAGACAGACATATTGAAGGTGTTATTAATGAAGTCAGTGTTATAACACATCTTTTATCTGCAGATCTTTTGTTAATATAGAGCTCTTCCACTTTCTGTTCAAAGCCGAGCGTATTCTTTCAACAAAGAAACAATCCCTGCATTGAGTAAGTAAAATGCTCCATAACTGTACAGTCCCTCCAGGATTTTATCACGTTTTTTTGTGATTGCGTGTCAACTGCCTGATTCACATCACCTTAAAATTAACTGAATCAGAAAGTTGCATTGATAAAATCTTGTTTTAATTACTTCTGTAACTGGGATGAAATAAGTAGAACATCCAGCAAAGCTGTCTGTCTGATTTTGGGTTGGTCTGTTCATGTGGGCTCCGCCCACTGAAGCACCAGACCAGCTTCGTTCTGGTATCATATTACAGCATCAACTTCCTTAATTAGTCCAGAGTGAGATTTCACAAATGCCGGCAAACTAGAATTTTTTTACTTCACCTTAATCAAATATCTAAATTCAAGGTCGTGGACTCGTGATGGTGATGTTATGCAACCTGCTCCAAAAATAGTCAATGGAAACTCTGATGCAACAGAAATGAAGCACAACAACACTGAATTCATGTTAATTATTTCACCAATACTTGTCAATACTTTGTCAAGTGCAGCAACACTCCAGCCAGATGTGATTTAATAACCAACAGTCAGGTGGAGAGGGTAGTTATCTATTTCATATTATCTCTTAGTCTGTCTTCCCCCACCATGTTTAAAAAATTACTCAATGAACTGTCAAAACACCAGAGCATTGTAGTTTTTAGCAAATGTTACTTAACATTAGTAAATGTGTGAATTTGTTGGGAACTATTTCCATCAGAGGATTATTCTACATTCGGTGCTTTATGTATGTTTATGTTGAGATTGACTCAAAATATATTGATGAATAACATTCATGTTAATGAAGAAAAATGCCAAATTGTGGCTCACTGATGTGCTTTTAACAGTTTTTGGACAACACAGGGGCTCTATGGCACAAATAAAACATATCAGACTTTTAATACTTCTGAAAATGATTACTTTGTTTTGATCTCTGATTTATTGACTTTAAAAAAAAAAATTTTACAAAAAATGGGACTTTCTTTTCTCGTTATATGTGTGATACGTTTAAGCAATATTACATGACAGGGTGTGCTTTAACGTCATTGTTGGCACAACAGTGATGCGTTCAGGACCGAAGGGATTATACAACAAGTTACCAACTAAATAAAACATGTCATCTACATGTGTTCATATTGTGGAGCAATTCACTCTCTAAATATACAACTTTTTGTTAGTGTGATCTCCGTTTCCATGGCAACACATGGGGCATGACTAACAACTGGAAAACAATCAGTCCCGTCAGTAGACCCATATGTAACGTATGTAATGTTTACTACTCCAGGAAGTAGTCGGACCCTTAGCAACCACCTAGCAACAGAGAGGATTTCTAGTCTCCAACTGAATAAATACAGAACATAGAAACACTAAACTGCTCAGCTAGCTCAGTCTGGTTGGAACAAAGATATCTGATGAACAACGATATCCATGGACTCCTGTGTTTTTAACATTTTACCACCGTGTCGTGTTCAAACCAAACCGGTCCAGCTAGCCTCCTCTAGGATTGTAAGTGCGTAACTATCCGTGGTGTTACGGTACGGGTGCTTGGAGCGACCAAAAAGGACCAAAAGAGACCCGACTTCACCAAATGGGTCATTTAATAGAACTACAACAAGTAGAAACGAGATTATATTACATGTAAAAATTCTATTCTAATTCTATTTTCCCATTGAGGAGGTGGAGTGATATTTCTAGAGATGAGCAGGGTGTGATGTCATGATGATTTGAGCATGTTCATAATGTTCAGTTGACCAATCAGATCTCTGGGTCAGAACCACTTGTTGTATAATCCCATTTTCACTGAGATATCTCATATCTGCTCATTGTAATAGCGTTCAGTTTAAATCCTTCACTTCTTGGATGCCGAGGCGTTTCAGATATTTGGACTGAGTGAGTGTCTGCCAGCGGACTCTGCAGGGTATGCACGCCTGAATAAAGTGACATCCAACGTGCATGAAAATATTCACTGGCAGACACTACTGAGTCCACTGGCACGTAGAAATGTCATGTACAAATAATAATTACTCTGTTTGGTCGCTGTAATAGTCTCCATGGTGATGACCAGGTTGGTTATCAGTCTTCTGTGTCCAGACAGCAGATTTTCTAACGTTAGCTACTGACGTAATGTTATCGTGGCCAAATACAAACACGTGTTCAGTCGTACATGTGGGAGGTTCGGGCCCGAGATCTAACGTGAATTGTGCAGCGATTTGAACAATCCAAGCAGCACACGACTCCACCATCCTTCCTCCCGTTGTGTCTACTGAGAGATGCCCTCTCAAGAGAAATGGCCGCCGAGAACTTGCTTATCAATCCCACCAAATATTTGCCTTTGAAGTGTAGATATATACACAAGTCCAATGGAAGTATAAAGTAAAATAGATATTAGATATTAAATGGATATTATCTAAGGAAGACATGTTAATGTACCTTGTTACATTTCATTACTGATTTTAAGTATTGCTGAGTGTGTCAAGCACTCGCAGACATTTGATCGGAAGTTCCAGAACTTCTATTTCACACCTTATACATATGTATACATATTATATACAAACTTTAACGACCCTCATTTCTACAAACAGAGAAAAGTCATTTAAAGTCAGCTGTGTTGCTTCTGCACTCATTAGTATGTGTTTCTGTGCATATATGTTCGTATCAACTTCCACGTGTTGCACAGTTTATACACACACACACAAAGGCATTCCTCTGCGGTTTGTTTGCATGTTGAAGGTGTGAAGTGAAGTCCAGCGTGGGTGTAGTTGCTGTGACTCAGCACTAGTCAGCCAAGCATGCTGAGTCACAGCAGTGTGTTGTTGACATTTTTGGGTGAGTTTGAGTTATTTGCTGAATCCAGACGACTGAGGACTCTTTGCTGCCGTCTATGTAGTAATGCATCAGGATGCATTTTGTAGTCATGACAAATCATTGTTGTATGGATCACTATGTTGAGGCAGCAACTCGTATACTTTTAGTCCTCTGTCTTCTTATTTCAACATGTAAATCCTGACACAACTTTCAAAAATACAGTTTCATCTAATGGTCATTCTAGTTATTGTGCGACTTGTGAAGGTCTGAATATTTTGGCTGAAGAAACTTCTGCCCGAACAGCTGAGCTCCTGGCATTGGATAATGAAATGCACTGAAAACAGCAGCACATCAAGGATATATTTTCAGATTCATTTGTCATTAATATGTCTCAGCTGGACACTGGATCATGTGAAACTGAGCATGTGCGTTACCTGTCACACGCTGCTCAGCTACAGCTCATTGCATGTGTGTGTCCACACCATCGACTGTATAAGGAAGTGGCTGTACCTTCCAGGTCTGAAAAATGGTTTTGATCCAGAAGTGTCTTAAGCTGCAATACCAGCGAGTGCCACTAGAGGTCGGCTCCAAAAAGCCTCCGGCTCCATAGACTCCCATTCAACTTCTCTCATCAAATCCAAAGTGAATAAAATGTGTCCATCAGTTATCTCGGTGTTGTTAGCTAAAGTCACTCCTTCTTATTAGTTTTCTGGAGGTCCATCTGAAAATAATCCCTCATTCATTGGAAAAGAAGATTCAAAAAGACCTGTTTTTGGGGGCGTGTTTGTTTGATTGACAGGCCTGTG
This sequence comes from Embiotoca jacksoni, assembly GCF_022577435.1. Taxonomy (NCBI): domain Eukaryota; kingdom Metazoa; phylum Chordata; class Actinopteri; family Embiotocidae; genus Embiotoca; species Embiotoca jacksoni. The sequence goes on from NW_027185428.1 coordinate 1,149,184, forward strand.
GTGCAGTCAAGTTACAGCTATCGGTGGGCGGGACGTAGTATCGTCAGGTTTCCAATCAGATCAGTCAGATTCACCGCTGGCTCCTCCCCCAGCTCGTCCTAATATCAATCAGTTTCTCTTTGATAACATCGGAGGTGAATTTTTGAGGTCCGACAAGTGATGAGTTCTAACCCAAAAGCACCTCGTGGTTTTTGTTTATCCTCGTTTATAGCGAGACCCAGAGACAGAGGAGTGATAAAGAGAGCAGCGGAGAAGACCCGCCCCTCACCTGGTGAAGGGTCCTCATGATATCACCACAGCATGCACTGAGTTTCTGCTATGATCATACAGTACAAATGTGATCACACATGAATACCCTGAATATTTTGGCTGGGAATCATGCGTGAAAAATAGGCGTCGGTTCCATTTTATAAATGATGCACCGCACACGTCTCATGGACGCCGACATGAAATGAGGCCACACAGGCAGCGTGTTGCAGGCCTACGACTGCATTACAAACTACTACCACCTTGGTGTCAGTCATTCTGCAGCTTCACTGCGAACACAGAGGAAGAATCATCTGTATTCAACTTTTCCAGTCAGAGATAAACAGATTATGAAATGAAATCTGGTTGTATTGTGTTTCTTTTTGCTCATTTCTGTTTTCCTTATTATTTCTGTCTTTTCGTCATCCCTCCTGACATATCCTCAGTGCGATGGGATCATCTTGGACCTCAGCAACACTTCCTTAGAGGGCATTGCTGTGCTCAACATTCCCAGCATGCACGGCGGCTCTAACCTGTGGGGTGAGACAAAGAGGAGGAGGAACTACAACCGCATGAGCAAGAAGGTTCCTGACAGGTTGCCAGCCACCATTGTCACCGATGCAAAGGAGCTCAAGTTCTGCATGCAAGGTGAGTGAATAGAGATGAATGGGGGCACATCCTCGTAGTGATGAGCTGGAAGCAACATAACAACGGACCTACCTGTTACCTGTTTACATGAAGCGACCACAAAAGGCTGAGCACTGTGGCATAAAAACAACATCCAAAACAAAACCAATTCAGGGTTTACGATATTCCTTCCTGTAGCTGTTTAAAGCGAGTGGTGATATGTTCCTCGGGGTCTGAAAAATGAGGCCGATACCGAAGTGGCTTAAACTGCAATACAACAGAGAACATCTCAATAAAATGTGTCCATCAGTTATCTCGGTGTTGTTAGCTAAAGTCACTCCTTCTTATTAGTTTTCTGGAGGTCCATCTGAAAATAATCCCTCATTCATTAGAAAAGAAGATTCAAGAAGACCTGTTTTGGGGGGCGTGTCTGTTTGATTGACAGGCCTGTGGTGCAGTCAGGTTACAGCTATCGCTGGACGGGACGTAGTATTGTCGGGTTTCCAATCAGATCAGTAAGATCCACCGCTGGCTCCTCCCCCAGCTCGTCCAAATATGGTCACTTCCTGCTCCAAACCGCTCCGAACTAGCAAGATGGTGACAGACAGACTCTGAACTGGAGGATTCATAACGTTCACAAACCAACGATGACATCACTGATGGTTGATGACATCACTGATGGTTGATGGTTTACGACCTCACTGATGGTTGATGACCTCTGATGGTTGATGACATCACTGATGGATGATGGTTGATGACCTCACTGATGGTTGCTGGTTGACAACCTCACTGATGGTTGATGATTGATGACATCACTGATGGTTGATGGTTGGTGACATCACTGACGGATGATGGTTGATGGCCTCACTGATGGTTGCTGGTTGATGACCTCACTGATGGTTGCTAGTTGATGACCTCACTGATGGTTGATGGTTGATGACCTCACTGATGGTTGCTGGTTGATGACCTCACTGATGGTTGATGACATCACTGATGGTTGCTGGTTGATGACATCACTGATGGTTGCTGCTTGGTATTAAAGCATAACTTCAGTCTGTCCCTACATCTCTGATCTAAACCTTGTTTCCATGGAGATTTCAGTGCTATACTGAGGCAGACTAGATGACAGTAAGTGCAAAAGGACAGAAACAAGGAAGACATAGGAGGCAGAACTGGTGAATAGTGAGTTTAGTGTGTTTGTAGTTGATGTGTTTTAAATGCAGGAAACATTAGAATAATCATATGTGATGTCGATATGATTTTAGCAATACTATAACTACTCCACATTATTCTGGATGAAGGGACACTTTGTGAATTTTGTTAGCAAACAGAGGGTTCTGCCGATAACCTTTTCAAAGTCTCCACAGACAGCCGAGGGTTGATGAGAAGCAGCTGAGAGGACTGAAACTCTGTTGCTCGCTTGTTTGGGGGCAACAGTCATTTTTTATTCCCCGTGAAATCAAAGCAAAAGGTTGATGTCTTGACATAAAAGAACTTCCAACGAAATGGAGGAAAAGTTGCGCGTTGCTGTATGATTTCATTCGCTTTCAGTCAAAATCTCTCTCCATCCACATCCCTTATAAATATCACATTTTTGGGGAGTTTTTTTGTCTTGTATTATATTGTAAGACAATTTTTATTTTTTTTTGGATGAAAGTCTGTTCCTTGTTTTAGGAAAAGAAAAGCCAGAAATATGTGTTGTTCCTGGGTTTTGGATATTCGACCTGATTCCAGGCACCTGTGTGTTGTTCAATATAGATGGACAGACAGACAGACAGACAGATAGATATCTATCTCAACCTGTGAGAACGGTAACGTATTCTTTTGAAGGGAGCTTCCCACACTGAATTCAGGGTTATCTTGGAATAGGATTGAGACTTTAAACTTAAAAAGGAAAGCTTCTTATAAAAAAGGTTTAGCCAACACACTAGTGTGATTACAATTTAACAAAAAAACTCCTGGTCATTCCAAAGCTGCTTATTTGTTGTCTTTTCTTTGCTAGCTTGCTGACCTTAGCTGTGGGTACGTCCACTTTCAGGAGATAATTGGTTTTGTTTGGAGTTGTGTGAAGCGTACAGGTGAAGCGTACAGGTGAAGCGTACAGGTGAAGCGTACAGGTGAAGTGGACAGGTGAAGCGGACAGGTGAAGCGCACAGGTTAGGCGTACAGGTGAAGCCGGCAGGTGAAGCGGACAGGTGAAGCGGACAGGTGAAGCAGACAGGTGAAGCGCACAGGTTAGGCGTACAGGTGAAGCGGACAGGTGAAGCCGACAGGTGAAGCGGACAGGTGAAGATATGACATAAGTACTCTACTGTGTTTTGGATCTGCCCAGGAGGCCTCCTGATCAGGTGCCCAAGCCACTGCTTTCGGCACAAAGCAGCAGTGGCTCTACTCCAAGCTTCCTCCAGGTTTCGGAGCTCCTTGCCCTTTATACATTTTCTTGAAATGGATTCATACAATTTTTATCTAAAAAAGTGCCAGTATTGAAGTCAAGGGGTCAGTCCCAGTACCGGTATCAAACATTTTTTAACTGATATCCCACATGCAGCACTCTCAGCGATGCATCAACACAATGGTCTCTCCCCACCACACTCACTCACCCGATTTGACTCCCTGCGGCTTTTGTCAGTTCACCTAATAATTTGACCAGAAAGTGTTATGTGTGCTGTTTGCTCAAGTTTCAGCTACATGTTCAAATTGCAAATAAGCATGTATAAAAAAGTCACAATAACATTTTTAATAAAGGTCTTAATTTTAAACAGCTGACGTAACTTGGAATTTGCAGTCTCTTAACTTTTTGATTTTCCCTCAGATTACTTAAAATAAATCCACATTGACTTTTGCTTTTATACAAACTGGTCTCCTGGGTGAAAGTCCTGTCTTTGATGTGTCCCGCTACCCCAGCCCTTTGTCAGTTCAGTTCAAGTGTTCTGGATCCACAGGACCAATCAGTCCATATGTCCAGGTATTTATAACCACAGAACAAAGAGAAGAATTACTACACACCGTACTGTGCACACAAACAGACACACAACTTTGTATCACGGTACGTGCCAGAGCATTTGCAGGCATTGACGCCATTCATGTTGTAAATCTTTGGCCAGGTTTTAACTCTTGACCTAAATCCAACACAGAAGCCTCTTAAACAAGTGAACTCAACAAACTCATGGGATTTTCCTTATCTCATTACACAGACTGACCAGAAAAAAAAACTTCTCCATTGAAATACAATCCAACTTACTACACAATACTTCACTGAAATGTTTTTAGTCTTTGTTGGAGTCAGAAAGGAGTTGTTGGTGTTGTGTTGGAAGTTACTCCACATCGAATGAAAGATCAATATTGATAATTATACAGCAAGTGGTTCTGACCCAGAGATCTGATTGGTCAACTGGATATCTGGAACATGCTCAAATCATCATGACATCACACCCTGCTCATCACTACAAATATCCCTCCACTTCCTCAATGGGAAAATAGAATTAGAATAGAGTTTCATATAATATGTAATATAATGTAGTTTCGACTTGTTCTAGGTCTATTAAATGACCCATTTGGTGAAGTCGGGTCTCTTTTGGTCCTTTTTGGTCGCTCTGAGCACCCGTACCGTAACACCACGGATAGTCACGCACTTACAATCCTAGCGGCGGCTAGCTGGACCGGTTTGGTTTGAACACATGACACGGTGGTAAAATGTTAAAAACACATGAGTCCATGGATATCTTTGTTCATCAGATATCTTTGTTCATCAGATATCTTTGCTCCTCAGACATCTTAGTTCATTAGATATCTTTGTTCCAACCAGACTGAGCTCGCTGAGCAGTTTAGTGTTTCTATGTTCTGTATTTATTCAGTTGGAGACTAGAAATCCTCTCTGTTGCTAGGTGGTTGCTAAGGGTCGGATTACTTCCTGGAGTAGTAAACATCACATACATTACATACGGGTCTACTGACGGGACTGATTGTTTTCCAGTTGTTCGTCATACCCCATGTGTTGTCATGGAAACGCTAACAAAAAGTTTTATATTTAGAGAGTGAATTGCTCCACAGTATGAACACATGTAGATTACATGTTTTATTTAGTTGGTAACTTGTTGTATAATCTCAGTATTACACTGGAGGCTGTTTTAACCTCATTATTGGCACTTCGGTGATGCGGTCCGGACCGAGGCGCTAAAGCGTTAGAACACACCCTCTCGTGTAATATTGATCAATCATTTATAGTAACAATCTTGAAACCACTGCTGAGTTGTGGATAAAAGCAGATACTCAGTGCCTTGAATTTGTAATACTTCATCCGTGGGCCACATGCTCACTCACCTTCGTGATTCCTCATTCAGCGACAGATAGTGTTCCTTAACAGACATTTCTTTCAATAAAAATCTTTGAGAATATCACTTTATATGTTATATTTAAGAATTGTTAAGCTAGATACTTCCATCCTATACATACATGGATATTAGGGAAAGTTTGAGTACAATATCTTAATTCCCTGTTGTGTATGTCAGCACCTTTGTGATGGAGTTTTCTCTTCGGATTTATCTGTTATCAAATTAATATCTCCTATTAATGCTGGTAAACATGACTCGGAGCCGAGTGCTCTCGTTTCAGAGTAGCTATGTGTGCGTCCATGCTCGGTGTGCATTTTTGTGTCTCTGTGCCTTCAAGTGTGTGTTTGCTTGCTGCTTTCGCTGTCTATGCATGGCTGCATGTTTATCATACAACTAACTGTTTATGGCAGTTTCTTTCTCTGGCACAATAAACTAAAGCTTTTAAATCCATTTGCTGCAGATAATTTAATCATCCAGGGTTACCCAGAGAGAGAGGGAGAGGCCAGGGGCACTTCTGACCTCAGTGATGACACTTCAGTCCTCTGTGCTCTTCTTTTGTTCAGCATGGACTCAGCTGCCGACAGAGCCAGACCCACTGACACAGTGGATTGTAACCTGTAATTCTCATACATCAATTGTACCATTGAGATCTAAACATCGGCACACGTGTTAAGACGGAAAAAGTTCCTGCTAAACTGATATGGCAGGTAAAAGATGTATTTATAATAAACAGAAATTAGATTTACAAAAATCTGACTGCTGGACTGTGTCTATGTTTATTTACCCCAACTTGTACCAAAAATACAGACGTAAGCAGTAACCTAGCTTGCCATGTGAACAACAGTGTTGTGGAAATGGCATGTAAATGTGTTTTTGCTGTGATAGCTATTCCTCCACTCATATTTTCTTCTTCTTATGTTCATGAATTGGAATCATAAAACTTAAAGAGCATAAAAATATTTTTCAAGATGGGATACAGCCCGCTGTGTAAACTGTAATTAAAAACAGAATGCAAATCATGTAAACCCATATTTATTTGAAAATAGACCAAAGACAACATATCAAATGTTGAAACTGAGAAATTCTATTCTATGAAGTGTTTTGAATTTGATTCCAGCAAAAAGTTGGGACAGGGTCAACAAAAAAGCAAAAAAAAGAATAGAAGACCTGGTTTGACATCTGACAACTGATCAGGTTACCATGGCAACAGATCAGTAACATGATTGGGTATAAAAAGATGATTTCAGAGAGGCGGAGTCTCTCAGCAGTGAAGACGGGGAGAGGTTCACCACTCTGTGTTGGAAAATAGTTCAACAATCTAAGAATAATGTTCCTCAACGTAAAACTACAAAGAATTAGTGGATTTCATCGTCTACGGTTCATAATATCATTAAAAGATTCAGAGAATCTGGAGAAATCTCTGAACACAAGGGACAAGGCTGGAAACCAATATTGGATGGTGGTGATCTTCGGGCCCTCAGGCAGCACTGCATTAAAAAAACACTATTCTGGAGTAGAAATCACTGCATGGGCTCAGGAACACTTGTGAAAACCATCGTCTGTGAACACAGTTCATCGCTGCGTCCACATATGCAGGTTAAAACTCTCCAAAGAAGAAACCGCTGTATTGACTTATACAATTGTGAGAATGGTTCATTACACTCTTGGACCTTGATGTTAAACCATTTCTTTCACTTTGTTTCTGGTCATCTCTCTCACTACTGTCTCTATTAAAGGCATTTATTTAAAAAAAAAAAAAAAAAAAACAATCACTTCTTACTCTGTCTGAACATCTTAAAAATTCAGCTTCACCCAAATTACACTCAATAACTGAAATTGCAACAGAGCAACAGTCTGCTTCATACTTGGCAGCGTTATTCAGTAGTAGGACGTTAATGCAGTTGTTTCCAGTTACGAGTTGTGAAAATGTAGAAACTTTACAGAAACTACAGTCGTAACTCCAGTAACATGTCAGTGATATCAGTTTGTTTGGTCTCTTGATGTCAGAGGTTCACCTGTTGAGAGGAAGAATATTAAACACTGTGTCCAAACACCAATGTACAATGATGACACCGGTTGTTTTGTTGCTTCCATACAGTATTTTTACAGAGCAGGAAATTACTATATTTGGATGCGATGGGGAGGAGCGAAGGGTGGATCTGACTTAATCTGTCTGAGAACCCGAGGACGCTACACGAGCATGTGTCAGTCAAAACAGACATGCTCCCAAACATACTGCTGTTTGAGGCCAAATTACAAATTAATATGGTTGATTATTTTCAGATGGATCGCCAGAAAACTAATCAGAAGTGGCAAATTTAGCAAAATATATAGTAAAAGATAATTTGCTGACTTCATATTTGATGAAAGAAGTTGAATGGGAGTCTATGAAGCCAGTGGCTTTTTGGAGCCGACCCCCTAGCGGCCCTCAGTGGTATTGCACTCATTAATATTTTACAGATTACTCAACAACTGCAGTACATAGTTACATTACTCATTACATGTCTGTTATGAGTTTTGACTCCAAGATGTCAGCATGAAAATAATAAACAGTCCCTGACCTCTCCTGCCTCATGACATCACAGAGGTTGTGAGCAACAGAAACGTTGGTTGGTGAGAACTTATTCTTCCAGCGCGATCACCTTATGAAATGCAGATGTTGTGTAGTGTGAACCAGGTATTACTAAATCTGTGTACCTTCTTGTAACCCCGACCCATACCTGAATAAGAGGCCATGTCTGGTCCTGCCAGCTCTCCCTTTGACACCGACGTGGAGATGATTGGGGTCTCTGACTACCTCACTAGTTTGCCCCCAATCCACGTTTGTACCTTTATGGTGACGTGGAAGACGGCAAAACATCCCCTCCAGTATTTCCTGGCAGTGGTTTGTACTGACCATCATTAGTGAGCTGAGCCCTGGTGACGCCATGCAGCTCTCCAGAAGTCCAGAACACACAATGACTGCAGGACATAAAGCCACTACCACAGCTGGCGGGTGATCTCGTATGACTCATTCCTGAAAACATTATAAAATGCCAGCGACTAGCCACTTATGAAGTCATAAGGTCTAAAGCCGCACCTCACGGAAAATGGGACATGTAGTAGTTTTAGCATTGTTAAGTTAAGATAAAATAAAATAAGGTAAGACTTTATTAATCCCGCAGGAGGGAATTTTAGTTGTCACAACAGTTTAAGAATACAGGGACGAAAAAGATAAGTACACAGAGAGGAAAAATATAAAAGAATAGAATAAAAAACGATTTATTTATTTTTAGGAAAATGTAACAAAAATATACAACAAAATGTATAATAAATACACGCACAGGCAAACTATATAAACTAAATAAATAAAAATACACCTTGACCAACACATTGAAACGTAAAGAAAAAAGATAATCGATGCGTGATAAAAAAAAAAAAAGACAAAAAAAAGTTATTAATTGTTAATTCCCAGAATATATTCTATATGGCAGTTATTTTACATCAGTGATATGGATTGCTTTATGTGTGATGTGCATAGGTTATATAAATACAGTACATATTATATTATATAGAGTAAATGTACAGAAAAATATATATAAAATAAAATGTTTAAGGTATATAAAGAGAAAATAAGTAGTAACAATATTCTATTAAATATGGTAACGTGTGTATATATATATATATATCCTCTCCCTTCACTGGTTACCAGTAGCCCTTATCCATTTCCAAACATTGGTACTTCGTACCGTGCTGTGAACAGATCGGGTCCAGTCTACATCCATGACATGGTCCAACCCTACATCCCAGCCCATTCACTCCGCTCGTCCTCCTCCTCATCCTCCTCCTCCTCCTCTACATCCAGGACCTTAATGATGGAATGAGCTCCCCAACGACATCAGGACAGCAGAAACTCTGAACATCTTCCACCACAAACTAAAAACACACCTCTTCAGACTTTACCTTGAATAGTAGAACTTTAGTATCTTAACATGGAACTTACTGATAGAACTTTGTAGTTTGGCTTTCTTGAAGAAATTGTATTTTCTTGATTCTTGTTGTTCTGGTTTTAAACCCTCATGGTTGAAATTAACTTATTGTAAGTCGCTTTGGATAAAAGCGTCAGCTAAATGTAATGTAATGTAAAGTGACAGTGACTCAGTTGAAGCAAACCTATTCCCATACAAGTCTTTATCATCCTCTTCCATCTTCAGCATGAATGGCAGCACTCAAATGCCACACATGCAGCTTCCTACACAGCTACAATGTCGGTGGTGTCGGTGGCCCCGGTGTTGTCGGTGGCCCTGGTGTAGTCAGTGGCGTCGGTGGTCCCGGTGTTGTCGGTGGCCCCGGTGGTCCCGGTGTTGTCGGTGGCGTCAGTGGTCCTGGTGTTGTCGGTGGCCCCGGTGGTCCCGGTGTTGTCGGTGGCCCCAGTGTTGTCGGTGGTCCCGGTGTTGTCGGTGGCGTCGGTGGTCCCGGTGTTGTCGGTGGCCCCGGTGGTCCCGGTGTTGTCGGTGGCCCCGGTGTTATCGGTGGCCCCGGTGTTGTCGGTGGCCCCGGTGTTGTCGGTGGCCCCGATGGTCCCGGTGTTGTCGGTGGCGTCAGTGGTCCCAGTGTTGTCGGTGGCCCCGGTGTTGTTGGTGGTGTCGGTGGCCCCGGTGTTGTTGGTGCTGTCGGTGGCCCCGGTGTTGTCAGTGGTCCCGGTGTTGTCGGTGGCCCCGGTGGTCCCGGTGTTGTCGGTGGCGTCAGTGGTCCCGGTGTTGTCGGTGGCCCCGGTGTTCCCGGTGTTGTCGGTGGCCCCGGTGTAGTCGGTGGCGTCGGTGGCCCCGGTGTTGTTGGTGGTGTCGGTGGCCCCGGTGTTGTTGGTGGTGTCGGTGGCCCCGGTGTTGTCAGTGGTCCCGGTGTTGTCGGTGGCCCCGGTGGTCCCGGTGTTGTCGGTGGCGTCAGTGGTCCCGGTGTTGTCGGTGGCCCCGGTGTTCCCGGTGTTGTTGGTGGCCCCGGTGTAGTCGGTGGCGTCGGTGGCCCCGGTGTTGTCAGTGGCCCCAGTGTTGTCGGTGGTCCCGGTGTTGTCGGTGGCCCCGGTGGTCCCGGTGTTGTCGGTGGCCCCGGTGGCGTCGGTGGCCCCGGTGGTCCCGGTGTTGTCGGTGGTCCCGGTGTTGTCCGTGGCGTCAGTGGTCCCAGTGTTGTCGGTGGCCCCAGTGTTGTCGGTGGTCCCGGTGTTGTCGGTGGCCCCGGTGTTGTCGGTGGTGTCGGTGGCCCCGGTGTTGCCGGTGGCCCCGGTGGTCCCGGTGTTGCCGGTGGCCCCGGTGTTGCCGGTGGCCCCGGTGGTCCCGGTGTTGTCGGTGGCCCCGGTGTAGTCGGTGGTGTCGGTGGCCCCGGTGTAGTCGGTGGCGTCGGTAGCCCCAGTGTTGTCGGTGGCCCCGGTGGCCCCGGTGGTGTCGGTGGTGTCGGTGGTGTCGGTGGCCCCGGTGGTCCCGGTGTTGTCGGTGGCCCCGGTGGCGTCGGTGGTCCCGATGGTCCCGGTGTGGTCGGTGGTCCCGGTGTTGTCCGTGGCGTCAGTGGTCCCAGTGTTGTCGGTGGCCCCGGTGTTGTCGGTGGTCCCGGTGTTGTCGGTGGTGTCGGTGGCCCCGGTGTTGTCGGTGGTCCCGGTGTTGCCGGTGGCCCCGGTGGTCCCGGTGTTGTCGGTGGTGTCGGTGGCCCCGGTGTTGTCGGTGGTGTCGGTGGCCCCGGTGTTGTCGGTGGCCCCGGTGGCCCCGGTGTTGTCGGTGGCCCCGGTGGTCCCGGTGTTGTCGGTGGCATCGGTGGTCCCGGTGTTGTCGGTGGCCCCGGTGTAGTCAGTGGCGTCGGTGGCCCCAGTGTTGTCGGTGGCCCCGGTGTTGTCGGTGGCATCGGTGGTCCTGGTGTTGTCGGTGGCCCCAGTGTTGTCGGTGGCCCCGGTGTAGTCGGTGGCGTCGGTGGTCCCGGTGTTGTCGGTGGCCCCGGTGTTGTCGGTGGTCCCGGTGTTGTCGGTGGCCCCGGTGTTGTCGGTGGTGTCGGTGGCCCCGGTGTTGTCGGTGGTGTCGGTGGTCCCGATGTTGTCAGTGGCGTCAGTAGCCCCGGTGTTGTCGATGGCGTCGTTGGCCCGGGTGTTGTCCGTGGCGTTGGTGTTCCCGGTGTTGTCGGTGGCCCCAGTGGTCCCGGTGTTGTCGGTGGTGTCAGTGGTCCCGGTGGTCCCGGTGGCGTTGGTGGTCCCGGTGTTGTCGGTGTCCCCGGTGGTCCCTGTGTTGTCGGTGACCCCGGTGGTCCCGGTGTCGTCGGTGGCCCCGGTGGTCCCGGTGTTGTCAGTGGCCCCGGTGGCCCCGGTGGTCAATGTTCTCAGGAACCATGTGTAAAACCTAGGAGTAATAATGGACACTGGTTTTAAACAGATAATAAAGTCTGTTTATTTAAGGTCAAGCCCTTTTTATGGTTTAATGATTTTGTCAAAGTTATATCTGCTTTTATCTCATCCCACTTGACTCGTGTGGGGTTCTTTATGTTGGTGTTGGCCAGGTCTCCCTCTCACACTGACGCTGCACTTTGTCTTTGAACAGGAACACAACATTGAGAGCACATCTTACCTCTACTGGCTCCCTGTACATTTCAGGATTGACTTAGTTAGGATTGGATTTGATTAAATGAGCTGGCTTAAAACCTATCTCTGATCTAACGTCCTGTCAAGGTCACTTGATTGGCCGAAAATCAAGGTTGAAGCATGGAAGTGATCGTAGCCTTAAAACTCTGGAACAAGAGGTTAAACTGGCCGCTTTAAAAACTCCCTGTTTTTAAATGTAAAACACCTGGTTATTATTTTACTTTTAACTCAGTGCAAGAATGGATTTTCTTCACAGTTTAATTGTTATGGTCTCATCGATTTTATTGTCTATTAACAGGCAGTACAGTTGTAGAGTGGAAGGTTGTGGGTTTGAAACTGCTGGTTGGTTCGAGGCCTTCCTGTTTGCATGTTCTTCCTGTGGCTGCCTGGCTGACGAGCTGGGGGAGGAGCCAGCGGTGGATCTGACTTATCTGAATGGAAACCTGACAATACTACGTCCTGCCCACCGATAGCTGTAACCTGACTGCACCTCAGACCTGTCAATCAAACAGACACGCCCCCAAAAACAGGTCTTCTTGAATCTTCTTTTCGAATGAATGAGGGATTATTTTCAGATGGACCTCCAGAAAACTAATAAGAAGGAGTGACTTTATCTAACAACACCGAGATAACTGATGGACACATTTTATTCACTTTGGATTTGATGAGAGAAGTTGAATGGGAGTCTATGGAGCCGGAGGCTTTTTGGAGCCGATCTCTAGTGGCAGTCGGTGGTATTGCAGCTGAAGACACTTCTGCATTGGCCTCATTTTTCAGAGCTGTCCATTTTTATACACACTCTGGTGTTCAGGATGAAGTGTAAATAATGGACGTATGAATCGTCTTTTAACTGGTCTTTGTGGTTTTATCAGGTTGTTCAATAGATTCTGTTCTTTGGATTGTACAGCACTTTGGTACCAGGTTATTGTTTTTATAAAAATGTTGCTTTCTAAATAAATTTGACTCTAGAATTTGAACATAACTTGGTTGACACTAGCAGTGCGTTAGTGTTTTAAAAACCTGCTATTTCAGACATGCTCTGTCCCTCCTTCGTGACTCGTTTGTTTTCTTTCCCTGTTTGTCCGACGCTGTGACCCCCCCCCCCCCACCCTTTCCCACACACACACACACACACTGCTCCTCATCGACCAATTATACCCCCCTGCTCTCTCCCGCCCCTCCCCTTGCCTTCGCTCGCTCCTCCTTCCAGCCCCCTGCCTCTACAGCAGTAAAGCTATGACACACCACAAAGGAGGCTATTTCAGGCCAATCACATCCACATATTGTTTTCTTCTCACAACAGAAACAGCAGACAAGGATGACTTTGGTTCGCCCGTACCAGCGTGTGTGGCTGGAAATAGTTTGTGTGTGAAGCTGCTGAGTTGTTGGGTGGATGTGGAGAGCAGTCGGCCTTCCAGTGATCCATTTACTCAGTTAATGAATGACAGCTCAGAATCGCTTTCACTCAGTTGGGAATGGAAAAGATGACACGATGCATTTCTTAAAACTTTTTCAAAACCCAAATGCTGATATACAATGTTTGGTTTTTTTCCAGTGATTCTCTTTTTCCCCATCGAGAAAAATTTCTCATGACAGTTTGTTTCTGGATGACAGAAATGTAGCAGTGAAGCCTTGTCCAGGCGAGGGTTCGGCAGCATGGTGTGTGCGGTATTTTTGTACTGGATCATAGTAACATAGTGTTCTTTGTCCAACGGCCAAGTGCTCTCCCCTGTACCTTCACCTCCGCTGGGGCTGGCGAGGTGAGCTGCAGCTCCTTTTGACCATCTGCCATGACTCGGACCACCCTGAGACAATAACAGGCCGGAGGGTGAGGGAGGAGGGCAGGATGGTGGGGGAGGGGAGGCGGGGCAAGTGGGCAGAGGAAGGATACACAAATATATCTGCTCATAATTATAACCCAACACCTCAAGCTGATGCACACTGACGAGCAGCAGCTACTTCAAAAGTGGAATTATAATTGACCTCTAAGTTTCTAATTGAAGGCTTGTTTTAAAAAGCTCATGGTGAATGGAGAAGGGTCAGTGTCTTAATGTCACACATCTCTTATGAAGTCCAAAAAAAACACTGAAGAAAACTAAACAACTGAATTGTCTTTGTGTCCTAATTGTGAACATTTTGAATGATGTTTGTTAAAAATTACAGTGTCCAGAAATCTTATGAAATTGATGTATTTGCCGAATATAATGTCTTTTATTGGGGTCAATGAGAATATGACAACAAACTGGTTCTCTCTCCATTCAAAGACTATCTGATGTCAGAAATATTTATTAATCTGGTCCTCCAACATGCAAACATTTCCTCTTCCAACTGAATTTGTCCTTTTTAAGAAATTAAGCTATACAGGCTATTTTATGAAATTGCTGGAAAAACATCAGTTGGTACTAATGGTGGGTTCAATGGACAGGAAACAATGGATCATTTTTATATAAAATAAGTCTCCTTGAAATCACTTTGATCTGAAAAAGTGTTGTGCAGCCTCTTCATTTATTTGATATACTCAGCAACCTTGTAAAAGTGCTGCTGGGTTGTCTTGCAGCTTGCTTCTGTGCTCAGTGGGAACCAGTCAGAATCTTTTCATAATATCCTCACTTATCTGTCATTTTATGGGATTTGCTGACATAACAAAAATGCAAAATATAGCCAGGCTTGTCCTTTGTTTTTCTAAATTTCATACTAATATATTTCTATTGTAGTTTAAATGTATATTTTACATTTATTCAATAAATCCTGTTTATCATTATGTTATTGTTAGAAGAAAACGTTTGATCAGATTCTTCAAGTCTCCATGTGAAATGTGTTGTTCTGTAAAATAATGAATACATTTCAGTTTGTCTGCACAGCAGAGAAAATAGTGCAGCACAGCAGTAATGGTTCTCGCTGCCCGCTGCTTGGCAAAGCGATGCCATCCCATCCCAGAATGCACTGGGCTTGTGTTATGTAAGAGGCTGTTCTGTTCTATTCTTAGCTCTACCTCACTGAGAAAGTAGCAGTGCTGGTTGCCTGAGAGTCAAAAGCACAGAGATCTGATGAGGTGGGAACCAGCACAGTAGGCTATTCTGCCATCAGGCTCTCAGTGGGACACGGGCAGGACGGCATGCCCATGTTTGGTGTGTGGATAAAGTAGAGGTGTATGGTGGGAGTGCGAGGGAAGGGATTTATGTTTAGTAGTACAGCAGGAAAGGGATGTATAAATAGTGCTGTTTTACAATCCGAAAATAGGACATGTCACACACAATTTCACCCTCTTCTTCTCTTCTAACCTACACAAGAACACCAGCTTCAAGCTTTTATCGACTCACACAGAAATGACAGACCGTGTCCTTCGTTACATCCAGCTCTCCTTTTAATTGCAGTTTTCTGTGTGTGCACTGCGTCACTAACCCTTCTCCATCCCGTCGTCTCCAACAGTTTTACTCTTCATCTTTTCTTAATGGATGCCCAATCCTATTAGGACTACTTCCTAGGAAGCTCTGCAGAGACAGAGATGTGTGTCTGTGCAGCAGCATGCAGCCGCAGGACACTATATGATAATACACATGTGATCAGAGCCGGAGCTGCCGTTTAAGACGCTGACATTGCATCATGATTACTTTTTCTGGGAAGCTGGGTTTTCAAGAATCCGGTGGGAGTAAGAAAATGTTACACATGGTGGACATTTGATAGATGTTATCCAGTAAACAAATGTATTAGTTATTTTGGATCTAAGTAAATAAATCGTTCTCCAGTTTTGTCAGTATGGAAAAAGCTGTGAAACAGTACAATTGACTAAAAATAACAAATAGCTAGGTTTAATGTGAAAAGAGTTGATCTGAATTACAATTTCAGCGAATTACCAACCAACTCTTCAGTTCTCCATGGGGAATTTTAGCATCTTTCAGCTCATTGTTTTTGGTTTTACAGCTCCAATGTTTTCTATTTTGATTCATTCTCACGGCTCTCATTAGCACAGCTGCTAAATCTGCTGTAGCTGAAAAAGACAGACAGGCAAAGTAAATGAACATGAAGTGGCTAAAGTGCCTGTTATTTTCCATAAGACTGGCTGAAGAGTTGTGGATTTTAGATTTAAATTCATCAGGTGGACATAAAACATAACTTCAAAAGACTTATATTGTTGAACTGAGTCAGATGGCTGCATGAATGGTTACTGCTACTTTCTAAGTTGTTATTATGACAGTGCTGTTTCTCAGCTTGGTCTTTTGCCTTCAAGTGGACGAAAAGAATTATGAATTTTCCCGCTCCAAATGAAGTAACGTCCCTTTTTCTGAACTTGTGGTGACTCTGAAGCCCCGAGAAGGTCTCGGTGCAGTTTCCTTTCTGGACTATATTTTCATGAACTCAGAGTCCAATACTTTCACAATACAACCAGGTATAATACTCTGTCAGTTAAGGAAAACACTCACGGAAAGGAGAGATGATGTGACACTTTACGTGATGCATATATTGATCATTTCAAAAGGCAAATGTCCACCTGTCTTCAGCTACCCTGCCGGCGGTGACGGCTGAAGCTAGATGCAGAGCATTATTGATTGGACTTCAGCTACATTTGTGGTTGAATTTATGGTCTGGATGAATCCTACTAATTGAGCTATTATGAACGCACCGCTGTAGTGCTCCGGACTGATCTTTCTCACAAGGACGAAATGTGAATTTAGGAGAACAGAACAATGTTTAAGTAACACAGTTTCGTAACAAACAATTCCTTCCAAACATATTCATACTGCAAGTCTTTGTGTTCCTTCTCCTTTTCTCCAATTATCATTTGAAAAGCATTGGAGGACTATGGAGGCAAAGGACCGCACTATCTATGAGAAACGAGGCCCCAGTCCTAATGCACAATGTTTCTACACCACTTCAGCAGGCTTTCTTAAATTTGGACACTTTGAAAACACCTTTTACAGCACTGACATTTTTTTAATACAAAATTATAGCATTTGAGAGTTTTTATTTAACATTTAAGCAATATAACAACTTTTTGAAACACTGAAATTGTTTAAAAAAATATTGACAATGCATTTTAACAAATTGTATGTTACAGGTGTGTGCGTGCTTGCACATATTAAAGGTTTGACTTCCAATCATACTGTATATATCACATCTCTACATCAATTTCTAGTCTACCGCCCTGGAAGATATGGATTCTCCTACTGCTAACAGGCTGTATGTGAAATATCAACGGTGTGGCAAAAACCAGCAATAAACACAAAACAGGCAAGAAATAGAAACATTTAAAGCATACAAAAGGAAAAATAAAAAAGCACAATAAGGAAAAACTACCAAATCAGAAAGTCCAAAATATCAGGGAGTGAAAACACTTCTGAAATGCTCCTGGAGGGGTATGAAACAAACAGCTCATCACACAACCATCTACAGTCTTCATATTCATATTATTACTTGCAAGCAATGACAAGTCCTATATCTTTAACTCACACATACAGTACTAGTGCATGTGCCACTCTTCATTCCTACAGGGACTGACAAAATAAAAGCACAGCCTCTGAGAGATTTTGAAATGTTTGTTCCTTACTCTGCTTTGACATTTTCTCTTAAATTGTCATCTGAAATATTAAAGTACTTGCGTACCGTGCTGCGAACAGATCGGGTCCAGTCTACATCCAGGACATGGTCCAACCTTACATCCCAGCCCGTTCACTCCGCTCTGCTTCTACCAATCAGCTTGTTGCTCCTCACTGAGCTAAACACTCTACAAAATCACAACTGTTTGCTGTCCTGGCTCCTAAATGGTGGAATGAGCTCCCCAATGACATCAGGACAGCAGAAACTCTGATCTTCCACCACAAACTAAAAACACACCTCTTCAGACTTTACCTTGAACAGTAGAACTTTAGTATCTTAACATGGAACTTACTGACAGAACTTTGTAGTTTGGCTTTCTTGAAGAAATTGTATTTTCTTGATTCTTGTTGTTCTGGTTTTAAACCCTCATGGTTGAAATGAACTTATTGTAAGTCGCTTTGGATAAAAGAGTCAGATAAATGAAATGTAATGTAAAGTGACAGTGACTCAGTTGAAGCAAACCTATTCCCATACAAGCCTTTATCATCCTCTTCCATCTTCAGCATGAATGGCAGCACTCAAATGCCACACATGCAGCTTCCTACACAAAAATGCATGACGTACTGAGCACAAGAGAAAACTTGTCACACTTAGCAGGTGTTCTGATTTGACTAAAGACAGAATAATCAATGAAAAGAGAGAACCTAATTAAAAGTTAAGAAATAAAACATCATTAAAACTGCAAGCAGTGATGTATGGGCCCTCGCACTCCGGCGCACCGTCTCCCCAAAGCCGCCTCCCCAAAGCCGTCCCCCCGAAGCCGTCTCCCCGAAGCCGTCTCCCCGACGTGCAGCGCGCGAGGGACTGCGTATATCCTCTTGAAGTTGCTATTTTTGTCTCGTTTCCTGTCTCCAGCAGGGAGCGCTGGCAAGCCGTTTGGCAAAACACATTTCAGATGCATCATCTCACCACGCAGGATGTATGTGACACGTTTCGTGAGGTTTCAAGCATCCTTTGACCTTAAATATCAACTTCCTGTGTCACGGCGAGACATCAAACTTTGTCGCATCGTCACGGCGACGCCCATTGACAAAGTCGAACGAATGTCTCAATATATCATCAACTACATGTTTAGGTTATTGTGACCCGACTGTAGGTTCATGTGATCAACCAGCTCGACGTAGAATGTGAAAGTATGAAAAGCGTCATTTCCAGTGGCCAACAGGGGGCGCTATGACTATGAGTGAATATTACCCCACAGGGGTCTTCAGGGCGGGGCTGTTATCATGCCTGTGTTGTTTGCTCGGTGCTCGGGCCCTAATGATACGACTCGGCCAAAACCTTCTGCGAGAGCAGGTCCGAGCCCAGATGCCAGAACCTTGACACAAAGAGTGCTAACTCATCCGGTGGTTTCTAATGTGGTGACACAGGAAGTTGATGTTTAAGGTCAACAGATGATTGAAACCTCACGAAACGTGTGACATACATCCGGCGTGGTGAGACGATACATCTGATATGTGTTTTGCAAGTGGGCGGGGCCAAACGGCTCGCTCGCCGTGACACAGGATGCATGAAACCTCACGAAACGTGTGACATACATCCGGTGTGGTGAGATGATACATCTGATATGTGTTTTGCGAGTGGGCGTGGCCCCCTGCTGGAGACAGGAAACGAGACAAAAATAGCAACTTTCAGCGGGGATACGCTCTTTTATCGGTTTTGGACGGCGACGAGCAAAGATAGTCGTGATGCTCAGGGGTGTCATCCTCCTTGTCGGTCTAGGTTTGTACATTGA
Organism: Embiotoca jacksoni; assembly: GCF_022577435.1. Taxonomy (NCBI): domain Eukaryota; kingdom Metazoa; phylum Chordata; class Actinopteri; family Embiotocidae; genus Embiotoca; species Embiotoca jacksoni. The sequence goes on from NW_027185428.1 coordinate 1,168,310, forward strand.
TAGGAGGGTTTGCAGTATTAACTGTCCTCATGCACCTCGAGACTCCTCTTGCATGACCCCAAATTTTTTGGTGTCTTTCTGTGCGAGTTTCAGTGCTCGTAACTTCCTCTGAAGCTTTCTATCACCACAGACCACTCACCCTGCACGGGACTCTTCTGCCTGGGTGGACGTGGTTCTACCATGTCTCGGCTCAGTCTTGGCTTGTTTTCTGGCTCTTCATCCCTCAGCTGCTTGAACTATTGATACAGTACATGTTATTTCTGTCCTTTGGGCAACACCAACAGACCGCCCAACCGATTGTCTGGTGCCACAGCTTTTCTCCAGTCAGCCACATACAGTATGCAAGCTGTTCCTTTTTAACAGACTCAGGAAGTTAACTTCATATTAACTTTACTCCGGGTGGATATCTGATGGCACGTGTCTCCAACATCACGCAAGTCTTTAAATGCACTCCCCAAATCTTCATGCATTCTTTAACTCCACTATTTCAATAACAACTGTCATTTGATTGCCATCGTGGTTTTCGAGGACACAGAATTCCTCTACAGTGTTTTAAGTAGTATGTCAAAGGTCTCTTCTGATTTTTGTATTTAAGACTGTAAAAATGGAACCATCTTCTCTTCTCTTGAACCAGTTGGCTCACACTCTCAGGAGTGCTCACCAGTCCTACTGTCCCCCTGTGAAAATAACCTTTGTTTCCAGTAAACTTGACAAGGCCCATTGATTTAGATTCCATAGTTAGTTTGGGATAATTGGAGGTACAGTATCATTGTTGTTGTCTTTCAGCATCTTCCTTTATCTTTGCCTGTATGAAGTCGGCCTTTCTGGAAACCAAGTTGGGGATATAGAGTTTCAGCCCCTTTTGATTATTCTGAATGTTCTTGTGATCATCTGTTTGAATCCATCGTTTCCAACAACTGTGCACCTTCTGTGACATCTTGCAGGGAGTAAAGTATGGAGTCATGTGCCTCCAGGTTCCAATATATTTGAGAAAAAAGCTGGCCTTGACGGTCCTATTTTACATCCTGAAATTCCTCCACGTGAAAATTCATGACTCCAACTTGTCCTTGGCAGAAATTTCACTCAACTCAGGCTCTATTTTTGTATCTAGCACCAAAACACATTTTCCAATTACAAGATTTAACAGAACAAGGAGAGTTTCTTGGTTGTTTGTATATAATATATATAGCTATATACTGTACTGTATATACTGTCTATACTGTGCATTTTATATTTTATATTTATATTTTATATTTTTACTGCTATTTTACTGCTATTTTATTGCTTTTCTATTGTTCTATTATTATCGTATTGCTTCTGTATGCTGCTGTAGCGAAAAAGTGTCCCCTCGGGGATTAATAAAGTAACTACCTAACCCTAACCTAACCTAACCTAATGACAAGATTGAGAAATAAAGATACTGATAAAATGGAATAAACCAGTACAAAGTAAAATGGGTTGGCAAAAAAATAACATGTCATAAGTCATAATAAAAAGTCATCCAGCTTGATTCTCATTACCATGTGATTTGTTTCCCACTACAGTTAATTTGTGTAGATGAGTTGATACCAACACAGATTTCACTGTTGCACCTCACAAATTATCACACCGGCTGTGAAGACCAAACATTTCTCAGGTTTCTGAAATTTCTGAAATGTGTTCATTACTACTCATATATCCTAATGTGATATTAATATAGCCTAATGTGAATACAGCGATACACTGCAATGTGACTTGGTTGATTGCTCATTTGATTTCAGTGGGACTTTTTGATTTCTGTAGCAATTTAACACATCATTTCTTTTTTTCTTTTTCTACTTTCTCTTTTCTGTCATAAACTTCTTTGGCAGACTTCAATGTTTTGTTTTGTGGGAGGGGCTTGAAGAAGCACAAGTGACATACTCGATGTGGGTGGTCTATACCATATAGCTCTGCCTCCCCACAGGCTGCAGCATTTACCTAATCGATTGATGAGGGAAATATTCTCCCCACTCAAATGCTGATGTCTAATGTGTCACCATGGTAACCAAATCTCATTCTGATGGGGAATGGTAAATGGTCTGTACTTGTATAGCGCTTTATCATCTTTCGGTCTCAAAGTGCTTTAACATGTTTTTCCATTCACCCATTCACACACTCATGAGACAGATCACCATGCAAGGTGCTGCCATCAGGAGCACATTCACACACTGATGGTACAACATCGGGAGCAACTTAGGATTCAGTGTCTTGCTCAAGGACACTTGGGCATGTGGACAGGATGAGCTGGGGATCGAACCACCAACCTTCCGATTAGTGTTCAAACCACTCTACCGTCTGAGCCACAGCCTCCCTAGGGAAAAAGAGAATTGTATCTAAAATTTTCTTTGATCCATAGAGGCCATAGTTGGTCTCATAGTTGTGTAACTGTTACTGAATTTGGAGACGTTTTTCAAGTGGCAGTTTAAAAAATATCCTTAATGGGTTCATCGTCTCATAAAATGTAAACGCAAAATTTAAGTGCTGTCAAAAAGGATTCAAATTAACATGTATCATCACTTGTCTGTCTTCCAACCCCCTTATAGTTTTAGTTTTAGTGATTCATTTTGTGTTTTGAAAGCAGGGTTAGAGTATAGAAGACATCTCCAGGTCCAGATAATATTCACTTCATTCAATTCAATTCATTTTATATCTAATATTCTTGGGTGGAGGGAAACCTAAAGCCACAACTCAAGACGATCGGAGTAGGTGGTCATGAACAATGCAAAATTTATGCAAATTGAAAGGACAGATTTTGGTGAATAAACTGTTTAAAATAGACTCAGTGTTTGTAAAAGTGATATTTCTAAACTATAGAATTGACCGTGGAACAAAGCCAGTTATGTCCGATGGGGCCGAGTTAGAAGCATCACTTCTGGAGAATGATTCTCAGCAACAAGGCGCCACAACAACAGACTTTTGTCAATTTGTTTTTGGCTGAATTGGAACACATTTGTATCCTATACCAGCAGAACCTTCCCACGTCCATTGTGAATTAAAAATTGTGTATTTGTGCCTCACTCTTTCACTCTCTGTAACAGATTTCAGCGACCGGTTGTTGGAGGTGGTCGGCCTGGAGGGGGCGATAGAGATGGGACAGATCTACACCGGGCTGAAGAGTGCAGGACGCCGGCTGGCCCAGTGCGCCAACGTCACCATCAGGTCACAACTCTTTCTGAGCTGCTCCCTCCATCTTTTCCCCACATGCAAACCATCCTCCTCCTTCCTGTTAGCTTCTCATCTCCGTTCTCCGTCCGACCTTTCATCTGTCTCATGTCACCACCCTCCACTCCCTTTATCTTCCTTCTGCTCAACCAACTGGAAACTCTACTTTCACCACAAAATGCATCCATCTCCCGTACATGGAGGATAAAAAATGCATTCCTTTCCAGTGTTATTGTGCATTTGAAAATCCCTGCAGTATCTAAACAGTAACAGATATTAAATTATATATTTCAAGCCTGGATTGTAGCTCAGAATTCAATCATTCAGATTGTTCCCACCAACAAACACATTTGTTACACACAAGTTAACAATCACTCAAATGCTATCAAACACACTCATGACCACTTTTTGTTATAACACAGCATTTTAGCCAAAGAAAGTTAGTTTTATTTATATATATGTGTGTATATATACACACACATATATATATAAATAAAACTAACTTTCTTTATATATATCTATATATAGATATATCTATATATAGATATATCTATATATATATAGATATATATATATACACACACACAAACACATCCATGGTGGGATAGGATATTGAAATAGGAAGGTAGGCATGAGAGGCAGAAACAGGTTCAACACAGACGGCAGATGTGCGGAGTTCCAACTACAGTGGAGCTGAAAAGGAGCTGAAAAGGACACAAGCTCTAAATAATCCTCCATTTTATAGTCACAAGGTGATTTTCTGTACAATAAGGTCCCTGAAAAAAAGATTAGTTGTAAAAATGTGTTCATTTGGCTACATATCAATTAGAAAGAGGTCACAGGCTGCAGTTGCAACAATGCTGCAGCGATGGAGGTGATAACGAGCAGTCTGACAGAAAGATGCTCTCTGAACCTCAGCTCACCCCATCTTCCTCCTCCTCCTCCTCCTCCTCCAGCCCAAAGCAGCTGAGCAGAAGACCCGACCTCTTTCAAAGGAGTCTCCCCAGTTATACGAGTCACTCCCCAAACTCTGATGCATCTCATCAATTCTATTTTTTATCAGACTGACTTGCAGGATGTAGGAAACGCTGTCGTGTTGTGAGCCGCAATGTCCACATTACTGAAAGGGATTCAGGGGAGATGAAAGACAGACAGACAGAAGATGCAGACAGACAGTCACTGAGTTCAGTTGCCTGCTTGCTTTTTGTGGTCGTAAACAGAACTTTATGCCCGGATCCTGAAGTGGGAACGGCAGGGAAAGAGAGAGAAGGTTTAACCACCCAGAACAGAGCTCCTCCAAAACCACTGTGGAATTCAAACCCTGCATGTGTATGTGCTCCGTCCTAATCCGTCATAATTGTGGGGGGGGCAGCTACAGAATGATAAATGCTTATCCCCATTTACACCTATTGCAATTAAGCATATACAGTATATACGTGCACACTCAGTATACCAATAATATGTCGTATATGTAATGCAAGTGTGTGTCAGGATCAAGATGTACACGACAGGTTCAGCTCCATGTATGATGGTTTCCTGTGATGGTGGACGGTAGAAAGTGGATGTAGTTCAGATGTTTTTCTGCTCCAAAGAAGTGACATTTACAAGTTCTCATCCGACTCGTCCAGCAAACTGTCCGTCATATTTTCCTAACCCAGAATTAAAGCTTTCGTCACACCCATTCTCCCGTACTGTGTTTCTGTAGCTGGAGAGGCATGCATGAAAGTCCTAAAATAACTTTAGAGTGTGTGTGTGTGTGTGTGTGTGTGTGTGTGTGTGTGTGTGTGTGTGTGCTCATTGGGTCTGTGAGTTTAAAGAGTGGGGGTCTGTCTGGGAACGGGTCCCATGGGAACAAAGGGTGCAGTGTTTGACCCAGCCCTGAGACGGTGTTAACGAGCCTTTGGTACCTCAGAGGTGTGTGTGATCTGACACCCCACCAAACCCCCCAACACACACACACACACACACACACACACACACATACACACACCTCTTCATCCTTCCACTGTCTCCTCACAGGACGTCCCGACGGCTGCCCATGCAGATCGATGGCGAGCCCTGGATGCAGCCGCCCTGCACGGTAAGATGAACTGCAGCTTTTTAAATCAGATTGTCGACTGTAGAGACGTCAAATACTGTCTGGATCCTTCACACCGTATACGTACACATACGTGTATGTTAAGTTCTCCAGTATGCTGGATGTTGTCGCATTGTTTTCCGAGAAAAGCTGAGCCAGACTGGGTTTTCCTGCAGTGGAGATGTTGGACCAAACACAGCTGTGTCCTGCTGGAGGGTTTTAATAACCCAGAATTATACAACCAGTAGTTTTGATCCAGAGATCTGATTGGACAAATCATCATGACATCACATCCTGCTCATCACTCGAAATATCCCTCCACCTCCTCAATGGGAAAATAGAATTAGAATAGAATTCCATATAATGTGTAATATAATATAGTTTCTACTTGTTATAGTTCTATTAAATAACCCATTTGGTGAAGTCGGGTCTCTTTTGGTCCTTTTTGGTCGCTCCGAGCACCCGTACCGTAACACCACGGATAGTCACGCACTTACAATCCTAGCGGCGGCTAGCTGGACCGGTTTGGTTTGAATACATGACATGGTGGTAAAATGTTAATATTGCTGACGTGTTGTCCAGCTCAGTCGCTCCTGATTGGTCGGTCAGATCAGGGGCCAAACTAACAAAGGGTCGAGGGTGAAAGAAGTGTCCAGACTTTGACCCCTGATGACCTGTCAGGCCCAGTATGTGGATCCATGTTGTTGGTGTTGGGGTCTCGTGTGCCAGAGAGGAGGCAGTCAAAGGCACGAGGCCTGGCAGCGAGCTCACAATGAAGTTGGAGCTACCTGGCTGAACACAGCACCAGACAGATCCCTGTGTTAGATTGGATGTGGTTTTTGGGTCTTGTATTCGTCCCCTGGAAGCCAGCAGACCGGCACTTATCTTTTAAAGCTGATAAAGTCAGCTGCACGCCGACCACGCTGAGTGTTGCTCTGCTTTCGTCTCGTTTCTGTCTCCTTTTGGTTCATCTTTCCTCCTCTTAATTTCCCCAACCTCGACCTCCAGTTCTGTCGTACCATCAAATATCACAGCTTGGCTCTATTATTCATACAACCAGAGGAAGTCAGCTATTAACCATTCAGTCTCACAGCATTTCAACCGTTCCATCTTTTGTCTAAGTAGACCTTCAAGAGGGTGGGAGATAGAAAGCTTCCTGTTGTGTTCTGTGAGTTATTTGCAAGGTCGCCGAGTGATTCTGTAACCATCAGTTGTAAAAAGCCAGGAAGTGATGAACACATTTAATCTACTAACTCTACCTTCAAGTAGATTTGATCATTTCCTTCTCTGTCTGATTCTTTCAGGTCAGAATCACGCACAAGAACCAGGTTCCCATTTTACTCGGCCAGCCTCAGAAGACACCGTTCTTCTTCTTCAAGAGACACAACCGGAGTCATGACTAGGACACGCATACGAACACGGACACACACACACATATGTAGTGCATATATGCAAACACGCATGCCACTGTACAGCCATCTCTATCAGACAGCTGGTACTCCGCCTCCTGGCTGGAGACCAAACGTGGGAAAGATTCCTGACGTTGAGGAGGAACCTGCAGCGACTCTCCACACGGTGCCGAACTGTTCCCACGTAACCCTCATACTCTGTCTCGTCTCCAAACTTCTTCTCCAGCCGTGGAATACGCCTCTGTCACTTTCAAAAGACCAAGTCTCTTACTCCAAAAAACAGCCGCCATATACCAGTACTGCACTGCCGGGATCCCTGAGCACCCAGACGAAAGGTAAAGACAGCAGCAGCATGTACAACCCGCTTCTGAAAAAGTCTGGACGCTGTTTAATATGTAAATCAAAACAGAATGCAATGATTTGCAAATCCCATTAACCCTTATTTAATTGCAAGTCGACCAAAGAAAACATATCAAATGTTGAAATGGAGAAATTTTATTGTTTTATGAAAAATATTATGCTCATTTTGAATTTGATGTCAGCAACACGTCTCAAAAAAGTTGTGACAGGGTCAACAAACGACTGGAAAAGTTGTGTAATGATAAAAACAAAACAAAACAAAAAAAACACCTGATTGAACATCTCACAACTAATTAGTTTACCTAGCAACAGATCAGTAACATGATTGGGTATAAAAAGATCATTTCAGAGAGGTGGAGTCCACTCAGCAGTGAGTCCAGACCTGTCTCCAATTTAAGAAATTTGAAACATTATTAAAATGGAAAATATGACAGAGGAGACCCTGAACTGTTGAGCAGCTAAAATTATATCTTAGACAATAATAGGACCACATTTCACTTCCAGAACTCCTGAATCTGGTCTCTTCAGTTCCCAAACATTTACAGAGTGTTGTAAAAACATGACCCCGTCCCAACCTTTTAGAGACGTATTGCTGCCATCCATTCAAAATAAGCTTATATCTTTTATAAAACAATAAAATTAATTAGTTTCAACATTTGATGTGTTGTCTTTAGTCTATCTGTTATAAAATACTGGTTTATATGTTCAGGAAATCATTGGATTCTGTTTTTATTTCAATTTTACACAGCGTCACAACTTTTTTGGTGTGATGAGCAGTACAATAAGAAAAAGAAGAGGCTTTAAGTGTTTGTGGCAATAAGTGTGTGTGTTTACAAGGCCAGTGAGTAGACAGAGTCAGATCCACCTCTTCATATTCTCTATGAATAATGAAAGTGTAGTTGCTGGTAAGAGCTCTGACTGCAGGGCGTCCCTGCAGACTGACATCGCGATGCAGCCCAGAAGAGAGAAGGCCTCATCCATTATTGACTTCTTCTGTTTATGGGTTGGGTCGGATGGGTGGAAACATGGAGGCATTTCAGCCCTTTAGCATCGCTGTCCCACAGTCAAAAGCTCCTCTTCATAGAATTCATTCTGTATAAACTGACTAGAGTCCAAATTTAAAGTCGAGATTAGAGACTCTCTTGGTCATCTTTGCTTTCTTTAGCAACTAGTTTGTCCTCTGTGGTTGGTGCGCTCCATCTACGGCGTTTTCAGACCAAACAGTTCTCAGGACCTTCTTGAGAGGAACCTCCCCCCACTGAGTTTCCTCCAGAACTAAATAGGTTCGGAGGCCTTTTGCTGTTTGCATTCACGCCACCAACAGAACCTGTGAAGTGACGCTCTGCTGCCGAGTTGAAACTTTATTCTGCTGTTTTAAGGCTTCGTTAGTAGCTGTAGTTCACCTGCTTACTGTTTACTCTGTTTTAAACCCGGCAGTTGTCTGTGCTGCCGTGTGTCACCACAGTTCCCATGGTAATGGGGAGAGTACCCAGGCAGAGGAAGGAGCTAAAAAAGTCCCACAAAACATAGTTATGGGAACGAAAAGGTTCTAAGTTCCTGCGGTGCAGACGCACACAAAAGGGGGAAACTCCTCCCATCGTTCTTACAACGGTGAAAAAGTTCCTGTGGTCTGAAAACGCCTCCAGATCGAGCCAACAGCTCCTGTGCTCATCACACCATAGAATACTTCTGGTGGGTCAAGTTGGAAATAAATCCCCTGAAGGGTACAACAGCAGCTCCCGGGGGTTTATTTACCAGAGCATTGACAGGGGAACTAAATTTGTCGCTCTATTTCAGGGAGGGTCTCTTTCTCCTTCACTGAAAGCCGACCCTTAATTATCGTGTCAAACATCCACTCACAATGTGGAGAGTGATGTCAGAGCCAGCTCCAGCTGCAGGCTGCCTGGGGGGGCCGTCATACATTAGGATTTATTCAACCACTGGTAACAGAGGAAACAGATATTTGATTAAAAAAAAATTTAAAAAAAGGGTTCTCTACACGATTGAGCTAAGTTTAGTGTTTATAAAAAAAATTACCCATATCACTTTCCCCACAAATATATTAAAATATATCAGACAGTATGTGCAGACAGGGTATATGCATATTTCTAGAGAGTAGGTATAGCTCATGTATCATGTGTTTTTAATATATGAGTGTTGATAATGTGCAGTTTGTAGCCTAGAGGGGTTCAGATCTGCTGCAGGCAGTTTTCTACTCAGTCTAATTCACATTATAACATACTTCAATTTAGTGTTGTATCATTTTCCTTCCTCAGCTTCACCTGTGGAAGGAAAATAGAAGAATTACAAACAATCTCCTGTTTCACATGATACCTTGATCAGAGCTCTAAACACAGTCTTCATCAGTAATGCTCTAATTGAAAGCTCTGCAGAAAAAAAAGTAGTACTTAAAGACCTTGAGTGAGATTATTCTGACCCAACTGGAAGGAACAAATTTTAATGCTCAAGAAAATCACTCGAAATTTACTAAAACTGAAACTGAATCCACTCTGAAAACTTCCGAAACTCGAAACGAGTGTGAATCTGTGTGTTAAAAGTTTCTACGTGATGAGAGGTAGATGTTAGAAAACTGCTGCTGGACTGTGCTTCAGGGCCGAGGGAGGCTCTGATGGTACAAACTGAGCTCCACTGTAGAACCAGCTGCCGATGCCTTTAAAGCCTGCTTCCCTTTAAAACACGCTGAGTTGTTCCTCTGACACTCGTTAACCAGACAGGAAGTCCTCTTTCACTGTATGTACGATGTGATCAGGTTCATCATGTCATTGTAATCCAACGCAGTAGTTTATGTTTCATTGTGCACCGCTGTAAAGCTCTTTGGTAGAACTGGTACAACGGGATCATTACAGACACGTGTCATCGTCCTTTATTTGTAGTGAGCGGAGAACTCCATGGTGAAAGAGTGTATGTTTACGGTAGCATTACATTTATTGGAAGAATGCTTTTTGACAGCTATGTTACCAAGTGTATATATTTGTTTATAATATTTTATCTGAAGTTGATTTACATCACCGCATGCCTGCTGAATCAGAAGGAGAGTGAGCATCAGACGTGCATCAGACTCATCATACTTCTTTTCTGCTGCAAAAATCTGATTTATTTGTTGTGCTTTTTACTTTTTCAAATAGCATGTTTAAGAAAAAACACAATCTAGTTGCATTAAAAAAGAAAGAAAGTTAAAACATCTATTTCTGATTTATAACCCGATCAAAAGGCAGCCGACATGAACGTCCGCAGTTCATATCTCAGTCCCTCCAGGATTTCACTGAGGCTTTTTTCTGATTGTTTGATTTTGCGTTGAATTTTCTCCAAAATTGCGATGTAATTTGTGGAGTTTTAAGTGAGTTATTTGCAGAAATTTATGGGAATTAGAAACATTTTTGTACAAAATTTCAAAGCTTAACTGATAAAGGAAAACAAATTGAATTACGTCCTTTCATAATAATCCTGCTGCACATCACAGAAATATTTTACTTCTAATATTTTTTATTTATTTATTGAACTTAGAGAACCGTGGAGATAAAAGTTCCTAAAAGCTCCTAAAAGCTCCTAAAAGATCCTAAAAGCTGCGTATGTTTCCAGAACAGACCATCTGTGACTGGAATATAGAAACAAGGACTACATCAGCTGTTAAAATAAGAGCTTTAGATGCTGTTTAATTCATGTTTATTCAACACATAGACCTGCTGGATGAAACAAACAAAGAGACGTCTCTGACAACTGGACGTGTGGAGAAAACTCATTTAACATCCAGTAATATGGAATCACTTCCTCTGATCACAAACATTTAATCACATTGTTTTAATGTGAAGGCTTTTTCCGGTTTCCTCAGGTGCACAGAGATTGTTTTGGGTAATTATCACAGACTGGATATAAAAGTGTTCGTAGCTTCAGGTCTGTAAAATGGTTCTGATCCAGAAGTGTCTTCAGCTGCAATACCACCAAGTGCCACTAGAGGTCGGCTCCAAAAAGCCTCCGGCTCCATAGACTCCCATTCAACTTCTCTCATCAAATCCAAAGTGAATAAAATGTGTCCATCAGTTATCTCGGTGTTGTTATCTAAAGTCACTCCTTCTTATTAGTTTTCTGGAGGTCCATCTGAAAATAATCCCTCATTCATTAGAAAAGAAGATTCAAGAAGACCTGTTTTTGGGGGCGTGTCTGTTTGATTGACAGGTCTGAGGTGCAGTCAGGTTACAGCTATCGGTGGGCGGGACGTAGTATCGCTAGGTTTTCAATCAGATCAGTCAGATCCACCGCTGGCTCCTCCCCCAGCTCGTCCAAATATGGTCACTTCCTGCTCCAAACTTCGCCGAACTAGCAAAGATGGTGACGGACAGAATCTGAACTGGAGGCTTCATAACGTTCACAAACTAATGATGACATCACTGATGGTTGATGACATCCCTGATGGTTGATGAGGAGGCAGAGCCGTGCTGATTGTAAATGAGGAGTTATTTTCATTAATAAAGTGAGTTTTGTTTGAAAAGACTTACTTTATGCTGTTCAAACTTTCAGCACAGCTTCTTTTGACAAATTGATTTGCGAAAAAATCATGGAAATTTAAAGAAATTGCAAGCACCCCACAAATATTACGGCGTTTGCTTAGATCTGCGTTAATTATTGCGATCGCAAGAGCATTATTTCCTGGAGGGGCTGGTGTCTCTCTCTTTTGAAGTAATCAATTCCCTTATCAAATAAAAGCCTTCCTCTGGGATCATTGGGCTCACAAAGGACACAGAAATTTGTTTCAGGAAGATATTGTCCCTGAAAATGGTGATTTGCTTCGACCCTCAACCATCAACAGCTGACTCAGACAGACGAAGAGCAGATGATTTCATCAATACTCGATGACCCAGCGTTTCCTCTTTCTATCCTTCATTGACCAGCAGAGGTCAGTTACTAGTGTTGTGATGTCCGGATGTAATCTGCTGTCACGAAGAACAACTTTATCAGAAAACAAAGGAGGTGATAACAGGTTGAGTTCAAGATAAGAGAATGAACATGATAAAATATCTAAAGTAGTCTGTCTGTGGTATTTAACGTGGTTCAGTTAGTGAACATCACTTCACTTAAACAGGAGTTAATAAATGTGTTGGGTGCTTTTTTTCATTTGCTGATTAATCAAGCAATATTTAACGCGCAACCGCCTCGGTCTGGACCGCATCACCGAAGTGCCAATAATGAGGTTAAAACAGCCTCCAGTGTAATACTGAGATTATACAAGTTACCAACTACAGTAAATAAAACATGTAATCTACATGTGTTCATATTGTGGAGCAATTCACTCTCTAAATATAAAACTTTTTGTTAGTGTGATCTCCGTTTCCATGGCAACACATGGGGTATGACTAACAACTGGAAAAAAATCAGTCCCATCAGTAGACTCTTATGTAACGTATGCAACGTTTCCTACTCCAGGAAGTAGTCGGACCCTTAGCGATCACCTAGCAACAGAGAGGATTTCTAGTCTCCAACTGAATAAATACAGAATATAGAAACACTAAACTGCTCAGCTAGCTCAGTCTGGTTGGAACAAAGATATCTGATGAACAAAGATATCTGAGGAACAAAGATATCTGATGAACAACGATATCCATGGACTCCTGTGTTTTTAACATTTTAGCACCGTGTCGTGTTCAAACCAAACCGGTCCAGCTAGCCTCCGCTAGGATTGTAAGTGCGTGACTATCCGTGGTGTTACGGTACGGGTGCTCGGAGCGACCAAAAAGGACCAAAAGAGACCCGACTTCACCAAATGGGTCATTTAATAGAACTACAACAAGTAGAAACTACATTATATTACATATTATATGAAATTTTATTCTAATTCTATTTTCCCATTGAGGAGGTGGAGGGATATTTGTAGTGATGTCATGATGATTTGACCAATCAGGTCTCTTGGTCAGAACTACTTGTTGTATAATAAACATTGGTTTTTTTTTCCCATGAAAAGACCAAAACCCAAAGAATATCACCAGTGTCGTACTTTTTTGATAATTTGACTGGTTGTGAATTCATGTAAAACCGCCAACTTTAGCATGTAGCTATAGCTTTAGCTTGGCATTAATAACCTATACATAATGTTTTCTTATTTAGCGCACAATCATACAGACACTCACGCAGTTGCGTAACAAGTCCCACTGGGCTCCAGTGGAAGACAGTTAAAGCAGCTCCTGCCATCAAAGTGCATCATAATGTTCTGCTTACTGTTCAGTCTTTGGCCGGCCTCCTGCCTTTGCTCCCTTTCCCTTCGGTGTAGATTTTTCCATTAAAACAGCATCACAGATTTAGTTGCAATCATTTCAATAGAATTTCCTCCCAATTGGCCCACAGTGGCAGTTATAGGGTCCCTGTTTCAGATTGCTGTTTCTGCACTTTTACAACTTCAGTGGATTGGACAGGACCTGATGGCACCAGTCAGGTGGTGCTGGAGGAAGAAGAGTCCCTAACCTTCCCCCTCTAAAAAAAAAACAACCTCAAAGTCTTCTAGTTTTCTTTTAATCACGTCAGTTTGACCCAATATTTCCCCCAAATCCTGACGGACATGTTTCAGTTTCCTCTCATTGCCTGCTGAGTGAAGTAACAGTCTGCCAGCAGTGCCACTGTGAGCTCCAGCAAAGTAAACTGTGTTCCACTATGTTTTTATTTTTGGGTTGTTAAGATAATTGATTTCAAGGCATAAACTGTATCTATCCTAGTGTCTGGGTCTAGGCTACTAAATAAACACACTAATTCTATCCAATGATACATAACTTCATTCATAAATTCAACTTCATAAAGACATGAACTCTGTCTCTCTCTCTCACACCCCCACACACACAATGCATCCTTCACATGTTAATGGTGAACTTTTACAAATTATTAGCCAACTATGTGGGTCTCTACTTCCTGTTTGCCTCGTGTTTGGCTGCACACGACCGGCTGAGCTGAAAGTTTCCAAAAGAAATGGATGTCTTCATGGATGGATCATGTTTCTATCTGGTTTCTTCTTTGGAGAATTTTAACCTGCATTTGTGGACGCAGCGATGAACTGTGTTCACAGACGATGGTTTTCACAAGTGTTCCTGAGCCCATGCAGTCATCTCCAGTATGGAATAGTGTGTTTTTAATGCAGTGCTGCCTGAGGGCCCGAAGATCACCACCATCCAATATTGGTTTCCAGCCTTGTCCCTTGTGTTCAGAGATTTCTCCAGATTCTCTGAATCTTTTAATGATATTATGAACTGTAGACGATGAAATCCCAATTTTTTTTTGCAGTTTTACGAACATTATTTCTAAATTGTTGCACTATTTGCCCACGTAGTCCTCTCCCCATCGTCACTTCTGAGCCTCTTTGCGATGCTCCTTTTCATACCCAAATTATCTTGATGGTAACTGATCGGTTGCCAGTTAGCCTAATTAGTTGTGAAATGTTCTTCTCTGAAATGTTTTTTTCTTTACAAAACTTGTACAGTCTTTTGTTGACCCTGTTCTGTTTTTACTTACATTTTACACAGCATCCCAACTGTTCTGGAACAGGGTTGTATATTTTGAGGATATAATTACTCTCAAACAATACTGAAGAGCCTGAAAACCAAACAAACATGTTTCACATCAGACAAAGTTGTTGTTCAATTTAATTAAACCCAAATTTAGTGGGTAGCCTATGACCCCACAGTGTCAATTAAAATACAACAATTTCCCTCTATCGTCCTTTAACTGTTACATATATCATATTTAATTTACTGAGTCCTGTGTTTTACTACTACCACCACCCAACCCCATGATTGTAACTAGCTGCTCTTGTATTAATCGACAGAATCCCGTTCAGAAGTGTCTCTACAGTCCTGATGAGTGTGATCCACTGATATAGTTCAAAATCAGAGGCACAGATGCAGCAGTGTTGTTGCTTTACATCTACATTATATCATCAAATCATAGAAATCAGATTCTATATATCACAATAACTAAGGGATTATTACTAAGTAAGAAAAGGCTGCTGTATGAAGCCAGGAGGACAATTAATGACTGATTGGATTCATAAAGTCTGCATCTGTGCCATGAGCCCTCTGTTCCCCCTTAGGGTCAGTATGTTAGGGGGCTCTCACCCTCAGAGGGTCAAGGCCAGACTGTCCTCTGTGTTGTCCGGGACCTGATTGGGTTGAAAGTGGCTGCAGAATCAATATGTCCAGCCCTGCAGTCTGCTCTCGGTCTGTCGCTACTGTTTGTCACCCTCCCTGTTTGTTAGCAGTTTGATGGACTCAACACTCTACTGAATAAACAAAGGAAGTTCAATATGCATGTTTGTCCCTTTGTTTGAGTCAAGCAGTATTGTAACATTAGTCACTGTCATGAGTTTTATCATCTAATAAAACATTTGTAGGCAGCCAAATGATTTATTAATAAACTTGTTGAATTCTGTATGTAAATGTGAGTAAATGTTGTGGTGTAAAAAGTACAAGGTAGCTTGAAAAGGAAAAATGCAAAGTTGTACTTCAACACTGATTAAATGCACATTATATTCCACCTTTGATTGTTCAACAATTCAAGAAATTATCTAAATCACAACCGGTTCTTTTCCTAGTGAACTAAGAAAAATTATTAGATCAAAGATATTCTTGGTTTTTTTAACCACACGTTGATAACCGTTTGTGTCGTAAACATTTTCGCTCACATATTTACCTCTGTACTCTTCGTATTACTGGAGGAGCCCACTACAGGGCGCACCAGAGAAACGAGGATGTAAGTAGAACATCTTGATTTGAATGATGTAAACATAGACTGGATATAAAAGTGTTCGTAGCTTCAGGTCTGTAAAATGGTTCTGATCCAGAAGTGTCTTCAGCTGCAATACCAGCGAGTGCCACTAGAGGTCGGCTCCAAAAAGCCTCCGGCTCCATAGACTCCCATTCAACTTCTCTCATCAAATCCAAAGTGAATAAAATGTGTCCATCAGTTATCTCGGTGTTGTTAGCTAAAGTCACTCCTTCTTATTAGTTTTCTGGAGGTCCGTCTGAAAATAATCCCTCATTCATTAGAAAAGAAGATTCAAGAAGACCTGTTTTTGGGGGCGTGTCTGTTTGATTGACAGGCCTGTGGTGCAGTCAGGTTACAGCTATCGGTGCATCGCATTAATGTCTGACGACGTGCACAACCAACGCTCAGGATAGATAGCTCAGACACAGGATACGTGAGGCAGCCAAACCAAGCAGCAACCAACTGTGACGTCACCTAGTAGGCCTCCTGCAGTCCAGACCTGTCACCCATTTAAAAAATTTGGTGCATGATGAAACGAAAAATAAGACAAAAGGAGACCCTGAACTGTTGAGCAGCTGAAATCCTCTGTCAGGCAAGAATGGGATCACATTTCACTTTCAAAACTCCAGAAACTGGTCTCCTCAGTTCCCAGACGTTTACAGTGTTGTTAAAAGAAGAGGTGATGCAACACAGTGAACATGATCCTGGAACAACTTTATAGAGATGTGTTGCTGACATCAACTTCAAAATGAGTAGATATTTTTCATAAAACAATAAACATTTCTCAGTTTTAACATTTAATATGTTGTGTTTGGTCTATTTTCAATTAAATTTGGGTTTACATGATTTACAAATCATTGCATTATATTCTTATTTATATTTTACACAGCATCCCAACCTTTTTGGAAACGGGGTTGTAAATCATGAGAGAAGTTTAACAGGAGCCTTTTTGGAGCGAGCCCTTGGTGGTATTGCACATTAAGGCACTTATTCATTGGCCTCATTTTTCAGAAGCTGCGTCTACTTTCATATACAGTCAATGGTCCAGACTGAAAAATCTCAAGAATTGTTGGACTGATTGCATTACATTTTGTGTACATGTTGATGGTCATGTGAAATTTGACTTTGTAGCTTGTGGCGTCCAGATGACTTCGGTAATCCTCATTTCATCTTTTGCCACCAGCATGACGACACTTTGTGGTTCAAAGTAAATTATATCTTAAAGATTTGAATTTATTGGATTGATAATCTGAAGTTTATTTCAGATAACATGTTTGTTTTTGATTCGTAAATCTGCAAAACGAATTATTCTAACCGTACTTTGTGTTTAATGATATTTTTCTACACGAATGGTTTAACATTATACCTGCTAAACTTCATCATGTTTCCATTGTTATTCTGAGCAGGCCAGCATCCTGAAGTAGAGCCTGAGAGAGCTTCCAGCATGCTGTAGACTGTTGTGGGGTTTGTTGTAGCAAAACAAAAACAAAAAACTATTGAAAACACAATAAGCTAATCACGTTAGAAGAAGAGTGTCTTTAGCCCCTCGTCATTTTCAATGGTTTTATCTTGTTGCCCTTTTGACCCTGATCTGTGGTCCAGTACTGCAAAGCTGGCTAAAGCAGAGAGACAGAGAGACAGAGACAGAGACAGACAGACAGACAGACAGACAGACAGAGAATCTGGAGTGAAGGAGGAGGCATTGAATTAAGACCGTGAAAGAGACAAGAGAGAGATAATAAAAGACAGCGTTATACAACTTGGAGCCTCAGAAGAGTCTCTGCCTTCGGCGAGGCTTCTTGAGTCGGGCGAAGATAACAAGGCAAGAATTATCTCCAAAGTGCTATTAATAGCAGGCAAGTCACATCTTGTCCCTCAGTGAGAGAGCATCCTGCACCCAGAGGCACTACTGTTTCCCATTTCACTCTTTTTTCTAATGTGCAATTTGACAGACATTTGCAAGCGAGGACCGACTGCCAAGGCTCTCAATTATAATGTTCTCACTCACTTCATCACTGAGGATGTTGTTTTAGCTGCGATGAAAATAAAGGTCAGGTTCAAAGACAACAAACATATAGAGGTTTAAATTAGTTATGTGTTGTAAACAAACAAAACAGTGTTTTGTGTCATGAACCATTTATTTAATGGTTCATGTGCAGCTTCGCCTTGTCACGGACTGTTTTAGCATTTTTTCTCAGCCTTCATCCGTGTCTTAAGAACTGCAGCAGCAGCAACCACATGGTTTACTTCCTTACTGTTCTGGAGCTTTTACTCACATCAACAGTGAACTTTAAACCACCTGTTTTAAAGAGGAAGTTCACTGACTTTACACAATGAAGAAAATTTTTATCAGACAGGATCAGTTAGGTATACAGTGGATCTGACCGATCTGACTGGAAACCTGATGATCCCACCCACCGATAGCTGTAACCTGACTGCACCACAGGCCTGTCAATCAAACAGACACACCCCCAAAAACAGGTCTTCTTGAATCTTCTTTTCTAATGAATGAGGGATTATTTTCAGATGGACCTCCAGAAAACTAAGAAGAAGGAGTGACTTTAGCTAACAACACCGAGATAACTGATGGACACATTTTATTCACTTTGGATTTGATGAGAGAAGTTGAATGGGAGTCTATGGAGCCGGAGGCTTTTTGGAGCCGGCCTCCAGTGGCACTCGCTGGTATTGCAGCTGAAGACACTTCTGCATTGGAACCATTTTACAGACCTGGAAGCTATGAACACTTTTATATTCAGACTATTTATATACAGTCTGTGTTCAAAACACAACCTGGTGCCATTTTTAAAATGTGACCAACTACTGCTTGCTACAATGATAAAAGTTAGAGTTGCAATCAAGAATTTTAAAACAGATTCAACAACATCAGTGTCACTGACTTCTTATTGAGTTTTGCTGGAGTTTTTTCAGACTTCACTCCTGGTGATGGAGCCAAAAAGACTTGTTTTATTTTTTAAATCTTCCCCAGTGTTGTTCATTTCGCAGTTTCGGATCAATTATGAACTGAATTTGGGGATGTTTTTATAGCTGGAAATTGAGAAGAAAAAAAGCCTGCAGCTGAAGGTATTAAGCCATGGATGGAAAAAAGTGAAATGCAGACTGGGACATCTGCAATCCAAAAACAACTCCATGATCTGAAGAAGATTATGTGATATAATCAAAGGCTCCATGGCTTTCTACACTGCTGTTTGCCAGTTCAGATCTGTGTCTGTATATATAGATGCAGGATTGTGGGTCAGAGGTTCCAGGCACAGTGTCCTCACCTTGGTGACTGAAGTTCGGGATTAGCCCACATTGGATGGAGGCAGTGCTGCTGACCTGGCTGTTATGTCAGTGTCACACTAATCTACGGTTGTAGTCATGGAGGCAACAGGAAACTGGGCATTCAGATCTCACCCCGTCTCCACGACACCCACTTACACAGTCATCCAGAGAGAGAGAGGTATGCACACAGGCAGCGTGTCACCGTGTGCATATGGCACATTTATTTAAGGAAAGAGTAAGAACAGCAACACAATGTGCTCCCTCTCCTCACGCCTCCAAGTGACCACCCACCACATCCGCACCGCCCGAGAGGTGCTCCATACAGTGGACCTGCAGGCTGCTGCTCTTCAAAGAAGATGTGTCCTCTGCTATTTAATGCTTCACACATGTACACAATTCAGTTTGACAGTGCGTGTTTTTAAATCCTCTCACCTCCACGTTTTTCAGCTCTACATCTCGAAGCTGAAAGACAGCCGGTTTACCTTTGACCTCCGACCTGTGGGACGAGCAGCAGATAGCACTCTCTCCTCTGTGACAGCTACACGCGTTGCCGCTGCAGTAGTCTTATGATCTCTGCATCACGGCTGCAGGGCTTTGACTGGGATTACAGATTTCACACAAGCTGTTTTAAATACTGATGTTCACACAAACCGATTTTATTTAAAGGAATTCATAATTTGGTGATGGAGGCAATAAGGATAAAGGTTATTTATTTATAACCTGTAACATTTGGGCTTCAACAGCTGCTCCTTCACACGCACGTTAAAAATACTTGAAGAATACTTTGTGCATTTAATTATTGTGTGAAGACCAAAAGTATTTTATCATAGCTGAAGAACATAAAAAAAAAAAAAAAAAAAAAAAAAAAAAAAAAAAAAATTCCCCTTGGGGATTAATAAAGTAACTATCTATCTATTTCACTTTTATAAGACTATGTTGCTTTTACCACTGATTTGAAGTCATGAAACACAACCCAAAAATATTTAGGTCACAGAAACCAACAAATATCAATGATCAGTGTTGGGGATGAATACTTTTTTGTATAATGGTGATGATAAGATGGTATCAGAAAAGAATTAAAGGAAATTTTTGTGTTGCTTTTTTAGCATAAAATAAAAATAATTATAACAATAAAATAAAACCTGGAATGCTCCAGGTGTTATAATTTATAAGCAGAGAAGGTGTGTTATATACACATATACAGTATATGTCCCACATGCAGGCTTATGCTGGACACAACGCTTCCTACTGTGTGTAGATCACATTGCTGATGCAATGTTGTGCTTTTAAGAGAAAAGATTTTAAAATGCCTGACATGCTGGAAGGAACTTTTAGACACTCCTCTCATAATTAATTAATTGCGATGATTACATTTATCCTCAATAAAGTACAGTGTATGAAACAGCGTGGGTATATTTAACATAGGCTATATATATTTCAGTGCAATGATCTATCTTAACAGTGGCTGGAAAGTGAGCGTGACACTGACGTCTCTCCAGCATCTGTGTAGGTTTGTATCTTTAGTATATTTCCAGTGCAGCTGGCCTTTTAACAAACACGTCTTGACAGTGATGGTTGAAAAAAATGTGAATGAAATCCAGCCATTCATAAAAATAGGTCACTGCTGCGCCGTGATTGGCCAAACCAAACCTCATACATAAGTCATGAGGTCCGGAGCGGCCATTGGCTCCTTGCTTGATGGACAGACTCGATCCCCCAATCAGCGCACGTCTCTGCGTGCGGCTCGCGCCCAGGGGAAAACCGACCGGGCCATCAACGAAAAGCTCAGTCAAGTTTTGTGAGTCGAAGGAGGCACAGCGGTCTAACAGCGCGCAGCCGACTACACGACTCTCAGCACGCTGTTTTTTATCTGGATATTTCTAACACCTTATTTCGATATAGAGGACTTATACACACACCAACAAGGTAAGCTGCAGTGTTTACATCGGCGTGAACGTGCTTTTGTGAAGCCGTGTTATGGCTAGCTGTTTTTCTAACGGTCTTTTTTAGTCTTTGAACGAGCGCAACGCCATCTTATTTAAAGATATTTACTTTGGCAACCATTTTATATTCACTTATATCTGCGTGACTAGACGCCGTGTGTCGTGTGTGTTGTATGTGAGTCTCGGTTTATCTGCGTGTCTGCGTGGATATTAGCTGTTGGGTCACGAGCGGCCAGCGACTGTTTATGATTTTTTTAATTTTTTTTTTATGAATGAACGGGCCATTTTTTCTTTCCTCAGTGTTTCCACACGGATCGAGTTTCACTTCATTGAGAAAAACAAGGGAGGGCGGGGGAAGGGCGAGGGGGGGTGGTCGGGAGCCCCCCCCCCCCCATCAGCTAGCGTGCACACAGTTTGATAAAAGTAATCAGCATTATCCAAGTTTAACAGTGTGCTCTTTTATTTGACACGTGTGGTTAACTTTTTCTAATTGTTTAATGGAACATGTCGCTTATTGTTTTTTGTTTATATTTCCTGAGGTTCAGCATAATTATGCCACATTTCATTATTGTTAGTGATAGATTTTAAAGCACAGTTCATGCACTACGCAAAGTGCTTCACGTTGTTGCTTTTTAAAGTAACTTCAGTGTTTTAATCTGTTTTTAAATGTCCTTTTCTTTTGCCTGATGTTTTAATGGTTTCGTGTGAATTTCTTGATTGTTAACCTAACCTAAACTTAAATTCATACTATCAGCTTTATTTTAACTGTGTGAATGTCATGCCAGAGTAAAGCTAATAAAGTTAAGTAATGATAACTGAATTAATTAAATCATAGCTATTATTAATAATTAAAGTAATAGAAATGGAGCATGAAGCCGGGCAGACTGAGGTGAAGTGCGCCTGTAATTATTGCCCAGCAGCGCTCCTTCATTCCTCCTCCGTTGGGAGCAGATCGAGGAGTGAGTCAGTCACTCTTCTCCGGGAGGAGTGAGAGGAGTGAGAGGAGTGAGAGGAGACGCTGCGGTTCAAAGGAAACTGAATACGTTGTTGTGTCTGATCTGCTCGGAGCTCGGAGCCTCCATAACACACTAACCAGCTCGTTTTCTACCCGGTTTGGGAGACTGAAGAGCGGGAAACTCTTCCGTCCAAGTCCTTAACTCAAGATCTCCGAGCTGATTATTATGGGATGTGGTGCCCACAGATGGCCGGTGGAACTTATATAACTGTATTACACCGGTTGATTAATGACCGTGTGTTTACATCGCGCTGCTTCCAACGAGCTAAAGATCCGAACGGCACATCCGGGAACTTTGGCTTTCACAACAGTCCCCGCCTCCTTTTGGGGGAAAACAAACGCCCCTCTCCACAGACTTCAATGTAAAACAGCTAACCACATAACTAACTACACAGAGACTCTTAGTTGCACCAACAATGATGTGAACAACTCTTAAAAAGATGCCGATAGAAGGGCTCCATGCTCCTCTCTATACAGGGAAGACGGAAGTGACGTTTTATGGCAGGTAGAGTGTGAATATAATCCCAAGACATGGCGCCGCCATGTTCTTTCAAAGTCTTTTAGATCCGGTGGTTTACAACGGGTTGGTTTTTGTAAAGTTATTTTACATTGAAGTTTATGGAGAGAGTCGTTTGTTTTCCCCCCAAAAGGGGGCGGGGACGTTTCTGGAAGCCAAAGTTCCCGGAGTGTGCCGGTCCGATCTACAGCTCAGTCAGGAGAGCGGTTTGATGGTGATGAAGCCTGGCACGTATTAAAACATAAACCGGTGTATCAGACCTGCCTTGAACCTTTTCTGTCTCCTTTTAATATTTGTTGTTGTTTGCTTCTCTCAGTCCAACAATGAACAGGATGTTTTGTGACGCCTCTGCTCTGTGCTCATGTTTTCCAGTGACCCTGAACGTGGCCCCGACACTGTCTCTTTAAGGCAAATAACTTCCCCCTCCCCCCTTATATTGGACCCCCTCCCCCCCTCCCCCCATAATCTGACAGGCAGCATGGACGGATTCTACGATCAGCAGGTCCCTTTCATCGTCCCTCCCAGTGTAAGTGGACACGTGACAGCCTGGCACATAACACCACCTGCTTCACCTCCTCTCTGACTCCACCAACGACCTCCCTGTAGTCACTCCTACATGTACAGTCTGCTCACACCTCCTGCATCATCTGACTTCACTCTTTATCTTCCAAACAGCACAAGTCTCACGTGGGGGCAGTGTCTCCCAACAGGCCTCCCTACATCGACAGGAAGAGGAAGTTTGTGGACACGGAGCTCGCCCAGGACACCGAAGGTACCGGCCTCGTTTTAATCGGCGCTCCAGATGTTTACATTCGATGGCACCAAACTTCAACCTGAACCTCCTTCACTGTTTTTCTTCTAGAACTCTTCCAGGACCTCAGTCAGCTGCAGGAGATCTGGATCGCAGAAGGTGAGATTCACATTTATTTCACTTTTACACACCAGGATGTCAGAGGAATTATTACGGATGTGTTTCTAACGGGATGAAATAGGAGCAATTTGAGATTAAAGATTAAATATTGCAGTTTTTGAGTTTGCAATCAGAGCAAGAAGCTCAAAGTCATGAGAAACTGCTGAGCGAGAACATTTCTGTGTTTTTGTCTGCTGTACACGTCAGCGTGTCGGAGATGAAAGGTGTGTTGGTCTGACATGCGTGACTCTCTTTACAGCCCAGGTGCCCGACGATGAACAGTTCGTCCCAGATTTCCAGTCGGACAGCTGTGAGTACCTCGTTTCTGTTCTTCCTCCATCTGTGTGACCTGGACGTTGTCCGTCCACCTGCTCACAATTCGCTCGTCCTGCCGGCTTCCTGCCTGAGTTGGGAAGACGTTGACAAATCAGGTTAAAAGAATATCGCTGGCTTCCACTGTCGGAGTAGCAGGTTTCCAGGTCCCGTCGTGTTCATACAGAACTCGTTCTTTGTCTTCCAAACACAGCTCTGGGAAACCCCCCCCCCCCCCCCCCCCCCCCCCCCATTTTGAGTTTAATCAGCCGATTGGCATGGGGGCATCACATGAGCCCGGCTCCTAATCTGATTTCACACTTTCCCGCACTCAGGCCCTGCTGCTGCTGAAGTGGACTAGATTCTGGTTGGTAGTGCAGCTTCAGAGCTGCCTGTTATTCTCCTGCTACCCACGAATAACGTCCCTCAAACTGACCCCCCCCCAAAAATGCTTTGCACATCCCTTTAATGCTGCAGTGGATGGATGTCTCCCCCTCAACCCTCAACCTCCGCTCGGTGTTTCTGCGTTCATGTTTTGGTCTGATGCGCGTGAGGTGGAGGCAGAGGCAGAATGTGGAGGTGGAGGTGGAGGTGACTGCCTGTTAAATGTTGGTTTATGCAGCTCGGAGAGCTGCAAACCAAACGCTTCATTATTATCAAGGTTGATGGATTGACGTGTGTTTATAGATCGTTCTGTCCAAGGTTGTCTGCAGTTATAGGTTGTCTGCATATAGTCGGCTCACTGTGGTGTCGTCTCTGACCTTGTACTGTGTGTGTGTATGTGTGTGACTGTGTGACTGTGTGTGTGTGTGTGTGTGTGTGTGTGTGTGTGTGTGTGTGTGTGTGTGTGTGTGTGTGTGTGTGTGTGTGAGGCAGTCAATGCTGTGCCAGGCTGCAGGCTATTCAGTAAAACCAGACTTTTCACTGTGATTCTTTCACACATGCAGCTCTGACCTATAAACAGGGCTCCCACAGGTCCAGGAATTTTAAAAACTCTTTTCCATACAGGGAATATCAGGGAGTTTTGTTTGCATGTTTAAATTTTAGTTGCCCTTTTTTATTGAAATGTAACATTTTCTTTGGTTGTAGCCCACAGACTGGATATAAAACTACAGACTAGATATAAAACTACAGACTGGATATAAAACTACAGACTAGATATAAAACTACAGACTGGATATAAAACTACAGACTAGATATAAAACTACAGACTAGATATAAAACTACAGACTAGATATACAACTACAGACTAGATATACAACTACAGACTGGATATAAGACTACAGACTGGATATAAGACTACAGACTCGATATAAAACTACAGACTGGATATAAAACTACAGACTGGATATAAAACCACAGACTGGATATAAAACCACAGACTGGATATAAAACTACCGACTGGATATAAAACTACAGACTGGATATAAAACCACAGACTGGATATAAAACAACCGACTGGATATAAAACTACCGACTGGATATAAAACCACAGACTGGATATAAAACTACAGACTAAATATAAAACTACAGACTGGATATAAAACCACAGACTGGATATAAAACTACAGACTGGATATAAAACTACAGACTGGATATAAAACACAGACTGGATATAAAACTACAGACTGGATATAAAACTACAGACTATATATAAAACTACCGACTAAATATAAAACTACAGACTGGATATAAAACTACAGACTAAATATAAAACTAAACACTAAATATAAAACTACAGGCTAAATATGAAACTACAGACTGGATATAAAACAACAGACTGGATATAAAACTACCGACTTGATGTAAAACCACAGACTGGATATACAACTACAGACTAAATATAAAACTACAGACTAAATATAAAACTACAGACTTAATATAAAACTACAGACTTAATATAAAAAACAGGTTCAAAAGACCTGTTTTTGGGGGCGTGTCTGTTTGATTGACAGGCAGGTGCAGTCAGGTTACAGCTATCGGTGGGCGGGACGTAGTATCGTCAGGTTTCCAATCAGATCAGTCAGATCCACCGCTGGCTCCTCCCCTAGCTCGTCCAAATATGGTCACTTCCTGCTCCAAACCGCTACGAACGAGTAAAGATGGTGACGGACAGAATCTGAACTGGAGGATTCATAACGTTCACAAACCAACGATGACATCACTGATGGATGATGTGTAGCTGTAACGTTAGTTAGCTAGTTTGTTAGCATTAGTGGTCATTGACAGAAATTGTAAATGTATCTTATTAGTTTGCGAGCTAATTACCGTTATTGTTAGATCAATTCTTTGCCTCTGTATTTAGACATGTATTTGATTTATTTTAATATTGACATGTGTCAGTCTGGTTTGAACAGCTGACTCTGTACAAACAACGTGGTCTTAGACAGAGTAAGATGCTTCATCTCCCCATCAGCTCCTTTTCTGGTTGGCGGGTCTCATCCGAGCCGTTAGCTTTCACAGCTCACGTGCACACGCTCGGCTCTGCGGGCGGATTCATTGGACCGGCGCTGCTCGGTGCTCTGGGGTCCAGTTTCTGCCTGGCTGTTACACGGTGCCCCAAAAACTGCTGGTAATAAGCAGGATGCTGCAGCTTGTGTCTAATGGTTACAGCCCGGGAGAAGAAAATCATTCGGCACCATTAGATTACAGCCTCACTGATTCATGAGTATTGGTATTGGCTCGCCCTAATGGGAATCAGACGAGAGCTCTGATTGGCTGTGTGTATGTAGTGCGGTTGGTATCATGCTACATGCAGCGGTGGGCGGATGATTGTTTTCAGAGTGCAGTCGAGTGTCATTACGGCGGATGATAAACTGCTGCTAAGTGGCTCTGTCAGTCTGGGAGCACAGACACGGTCCGTCTGCTGCAAATGTGGTTAAGATAACTGCTGCTTCTCTGTTTATGGCTTCCAATTATGGGATATCTGGAGTTTATCTAATGCACTGCTACTTCTCTCTGCGTGTCCTATCTAGTGATGTTTCATGGCCCACCAGCAGCCAAGATCAAGCGAGAGCTGACTCCATCCAAGGATCTGTCTCCCTGCCGCCAGGACCGGAGTCCCATGCCCTACGGAGAGAAGTGCCTTTACAGCTACAGGTGTGTTTACCAAGAGTCCGACGTCGGTGTCGGCTAAATGCAGCAAACAAATCAACAACTGCATGTGCCTGAATTTTCTGCAATTAACTAAAGATAAAACAGAAGTCGTGTTTTTTTGGTGCCGAGGAAGAACGATTGAAAGTCAGCTTCAATCGCTGACATTAAAAACCACAAACTGAGCCAGAAGTCTCAGAGTCGTCATGGACTCAGATCTCAACCTGAACAGTTGTATTAAATCAGTCTACTATCACCTGAAGAATATATCAAGGTCTCTGTAAAAAGTCAGACAGACAGCTGCTCGAGTCCTCAATGAGACCAAAAAACTGGACCACATCCCTCCAGTTCTGAGGTCTTTACACCGGCTTCCTGTCCAACACAGAATCCACTTCAACATCCTGCTGCTGGTTTATGAAGCACTGAACGGTTCATTTGATCTGCTGCGACCTTCTGAACCATCCCGACCCCTCAGGTCATCTGCTGCTCTCCTTCTTGTTCCCAGTCACAACTAAACATGGAGAAGTAGCGTTCAGTTTCTATGCTCCACATATCTGGAACAAACTCCCAGAAAGCTGCAGGTCTGCTGAGACTCTCAGATCCTTTAAATCAGGACTGAAGACTTCTCTGGTTGCTGCTTTGCACTCAACCAGATTCCCGGATCCTATTTTTATCAATCTACCTTTATCTCTTTATCTATTTTAATGTTTGAATCAGTTTGTAATTGTTTTTAAATGTCATGTTTTACTGGTTTCATGTGAAGCACTTTGAATTGTCTCGTTGAAATGTGCAAATAAAGTTCCTGTGGGAGTTGTATGTTTTCCTGTTGACCTCTGACCCCATCTCCTCCTCCACAGTGCCTGTGACAGGAAGCCCACTCCCGGGTTCAAGCCATTAACTCCCCCCTCCACACCTGTCTCCCCCTGCGGCCCCACCAGCACACCAGGAGCGCACCAGCTGAGTGAGCAGACCTCCCTTCCCCCTCCACACCCCCACGTTGCCAACTCGACCCCGGGGCCGCGTCCGCTGCACGTACAGCAACCTCTGACGGCGAGCGCCGGCCCCCCCCAGCCAGCAACCCCTCCCGGTCCACAGCCCCCCCTTCGCCGTGCCCTGCGCACCCATTGGCCAGGATGTCTCCAGCTTCTCACCTGAGCACAGGTGAGCACCCAAAGTGAAGCTTCTGGTTCTGGTGGAGGGACTTTGTGTTTCCAGAAACAGACCGAATCACGTTGTGTTGTCGCCTCCTTCCCTCTTGTTCAGATTCCAGAGGCAGATGTCAGAGCCATGTCTACCTTTCCCCCCCTCCGACAGTCAGGGGCGCCCCCCGTTCCTGCCCCAGCCCCCCCCCAGCAGCAGCAGCCTGTCACGTGACGGCCGGCCTCCGTACCACAGGCAGATGTCGGAGCCGCTGGTGGCTGCGCTTCCACAAGGCTTCAAGCAGGAGCTCATCGACCCACGATACACTGAGCAGGGCGTGCCCGTCATGGGGCCCCCGGGTCCTCCTCCGGGCCCCGCCCACAGGCCTGCTTTCCACCCCATGGCCATCAAGCAGGAGCCTCATGACTTCTGCTTTGATTCTGGTGAGTAGTTCGGTTTATAACATTTTTTTTTTCTCGTCGGTTGGTCAACGTCCCGGACTGTGGAGCAGACGGAGGCTGAGGAATCTGCCTGGCCATGTTTGCTCGAGGCACTAACACACGCCTGAGAGTTTCAGCATGCAGGAGAGGCCTCTTTTTACTCACGCTCTCTCTCCAATCCTAATCTGCATCATCCCTCCAGAGTCGTGCCAGGAAAGTAAAAGTGGGTCTTTTAGCTCGGCGTAAGCCTTCAAGGGCAGAAAGTAAATGGGTCAGTGAAGCAGGTGCAGAAAGCCTCTTCTCCGACCCTACCTGGAATAGATGTAGGCCGGTGACCTGGGAGGACTTAGTGACCCGCAGCCACGTCTGGAAACTCAGCTCAGTTTTAACACAAAGCCAACGGAGCCGGTTCTCTTCAAACCGTGATGGCGGAGAGGCTGTCAGCGGTGTTTGATCCTCACGCCCACTCACCCAGCTGTTCTTCTCAAATTCTGCTGCTTCTTTTTTTTTTTTTTTTCTGCCTCCCTCCCTCTCATACTCTTGATTCCTGGTCTGCTGTCCATATAACCGGCAGCCTGGGCCGTGATGTAATGACAAATCCTCTTAGCTTCTTATGGCCTTTAAATACCTACGTCACTGTGGACATCTCTCTGGAGAAGACGTGCGTGTCTGTGTGTCGACATGGAGCGCATCGTTTTCTGGAGATCTGCCCACCGTTACGTTGACATGAAGACACCGTTCCAACATTGGAGCTTTTTTCTCAAGAGGAGGGAGAGACTTCAGGAAACACGAGGTTGATGTCAGGCTGTCTTATCAGAGGACAGAGTGATGGGGGCCCAGGGGGGAGGGAGGGGGCATAACTCGATTGTCATTGAGATTTCATACAGCCACCACAGTGCTAATCCCATTTAAAGGCTTGGAGAACATGGGAGCTGTGCAGTGTGCTCTGATCATCTGATCAGGGCTTAGTCCACTCCTAGGTGTGTGTGTGTGTGTGTGTGTGTGTGTGTGTGTGTGTGTGTGTGTGTGTGTGTGTGTTTTAGCCCAGCTGTTGGAGCTGTAGATGAACTGTATATTCAGTGTGATTTTAGACTCCACAAACGGAGCTCCACTATTAATGCTGTGGCAGCGGTCCAAATATGTGTGTCAGCTGTGAGCTGGGTTTTGATGTATTACACATTTGATATGACAGTGAGGATGTTTCTGCTCTAAATATAACCACCTGTCTTCCTCTTTGTTTACAGAAGTGCCTAACTGTCAATCATCATTTGGGAGAAGCTTCTACCAAAATAACCACGAAAGTAAGTTCAAATTATTGTGTGTTTGAGTGGTTTCATGACGAGCCTGTGACAGCTCAGGAAAGTGGTCAGCAGCATGTGAGGGGAACGTGTACATTCAGTTACTCCTTCATCCTTCATCTCATTAATACTCCATTTCTTTTCAATTCCAGGCTTCTCCTTCGACCGAGATCCTCAGCTCTACTTTGATGATACATGCGTGGTTCCTGAAAAATTAGACGGTAAGACTGGAAATATTTTTGAGGTGAAGAACAAACGTGAGTGCAGACATACTGGACCTTGTGTGCTTATAAAGTGGTGCAGAATAAACAGCAAGTCGGCTTCATACTGTGTCCATGTTGGAGTACATTACAGAGCAGCAAGCAGTGACGTCACCTGTTGGTTTGTGAACGTTATGAAGCCTCCAGTTTGGAATTTGGCCATGTTGCTAGTTCAGAGCAGTTTGGAGCAGGAAGTGACCATATTTGGACCACAGACTGGATATAAAAGAGTTCGTAGCTTCAGGTCTGAAAAATGGTTCCGATCCAGAAGTGTCTTCAGCTACAATACCAGCGAGTGCCACTAGAGGTCGGCTCCAAAAAGCCTCCGGCTCCATAGACTCCCATTCAACTTCTCTCATCAAATCCAAAGTGAATAAAATGTGTCCATCAGTTATCTCGGTGTTGTTAGCTAAAGTCACTCCTTCTTATTAGTTTTCTGGAGGTCCATCTGAAAATAATCCCTCATTCATTAGAAAAGAAGATTCAAGAAGACCTGTTTTTGGGGGCGTGTCTGTTTGATTGACAGGTCTGTGGTGCAGTCAGGTTACAGCTATCGGTGGGCGGGACGTAGTATCGTCAGGTTTCCAATCAGATCGGTCAGATCCACCGCTGGCTCCTCCCCCAGCTCGTCCAAATATGGTCACTTCCTGCTCCAAACCGCTCCGAACTAGTAAAGATGGTGACGGACAGAATCTGAACTGGAGGATTCATAACATTCACAAACCAACGATGACATCACTGCTGGTTAATGACGTCATTGCTGGATGATGGTTGAGTTGGAGGCTTTTTTGTGGTATTGCTGCTTGCATCGTCCTCATTTTTCACTTAGAAGCTACAAACACTTTTATATGCAGTCTATGATTGACACTTGTGTTTTCGTTATGATTTCTCCTTCCGCCTCTTTTATATTATTTATCCTGATTTTTTCCCCCCCTCTCTTTCCACTTCCAGGTAAAATCAAGCAGGAGCCATCCGTGTACCGTGATGGACCTCCTTACCAGCGCCGCGGCTCCCTGCAGCTCTGGCAGTTCCTCGTCACCTTGCTCGATGACCCCGCTAACGGCCACTTCATCGCCTGGACCGGTCGGGGCATGGAGTTCAAACTCATCGAGCCCGAGGAGGTCGGTTCCCGTTTGGTGCAAACACACGTGCGCACACATCCTCTTCTCTGCAGACAGACATTTGAGTTTCGAATAAGTGTTTTTGTGTCGCCGTCAGGTGGCTCGTCGCTGGGGCATCCAGAAGAACAGACCGGCCATGAACTACGACAAGCTCAGCCGCTCGCTACGATACTACTACGAGAAGGGCATCATGCAGAAGGTAAAGGCACGTTCACAGTTTTCTTTTCCTCTCACCTTTCCCCGGCAACCACATATCGACTGGGGTGAAAATAGTGACCGAGACATTTAAATAAAACCATGAGCGGTCGTCTGATCCAGCAGCTGCTGACCTCATCTCTTCTGCTAAATATGATGATGAATTTTTGGTAGCTGTTCTCTGCCTCCGAATTGACATGAAAAACTAAAATATAGGTAGATTAGTCAATGTGATGCTGGAACTTGACTTTTCACCATCAAGTCCAGGTTCTGTGAAGGAAATTCCAGCTTTAGAAATGTTCAACATGCAGTGCTGATGCAGAGGTTTCCTGTGAGTGAAACGTGTGTCTTGTGGTTTGTCAGGTGGCCGGTGAGCGGTACGTCTATAAGTTCGTGTGCGATCCGGAGGCTCTGTTCTCCATGGCCTTCCCCGACAACCAGAGGCCCAATCTGAAGGCGGACCCGGACAGCCTGCCGGGCCTGGAGGACGACACTCTGCCGCTCACCCACTACGACGACGCTGCCCCCTACCTGCTGGAGGGCGGGGAGCAGTGCGTGGCGGGCCTGCCCTTCACAGACGGCTACGGCTACTAATGCAGCGGCGTCCCGTCGCACAACACACACGTACACGCAAACACTCCCAAAGTCTCTCGACGCTTAAAATCCAGAGCTGGACCCACTGAGCGCTCGGCTCCGACTCGGTTCCCTCTTCTGCTCCCTGGAAGATCTTCACAAAACTCCGTACGCTCCCCAGCTCAGAAAGAACGAGGGGAAACCCTGCAGCAGCTCTTCTACTGCAAAACAAACCAGAGGTACAGGTGGACTGGACTTGGTAGCTCCGCCCACCTTACGAGCTGTCTGAGGTGAGGCGAGGGGCTGCTGTTGCCGTGGAGACCAAACGAAGCGAGGCCACGGGGCCATCATGTTGAAGTGGATCGACAGACGCCCCTTCGTACAAGATTGCAAGAGTTATAACATTTCTGATTGTGTGACAATCTGCTTTTGTTAAAAACAATCACATAGTAAAACATTTCCAATCTAACAGCACACTTGTAAAAGCAGCGCTGTCCTAGAGTTGCCTTTTCTGGGTTCCCACATTTTCACGTCACCACATCTGAACTAGAAGATCCGTAAAAGGGCTTTAATTTGCATAAAAAAAAAACGGATTGACGAAAAGAGACACAACATTATCGAAACACTAATTTGTTTTCTGTAGATAGGACTGCAGTTGTTGTTGTTTTTTTGTTTTTTTTATATGCCAGCTGTTGTATGATTTTTGTTGCGCCGTCAGAGACCTCAGGTTTCTGGGGCGTTGCTGTATTTCAGGCTCGGCGGTCGGTCGGGCTGCTTTCTCATGTAAATGTTCCGCTCTTTCATCCATGTAAGAGATTGTATCTGCTTCCCCACAGCGAGAGCCCAAAGCCCTCTCGGTACACTCCTCTGTGTGTTCGCCCCTGCTGGACCCTTATTCATCATATTTAGAGATACATACAGAAGTGTATATTCTCCCAGCGGGTGTTTTTAATTCATAAAAACAGAAGAAGTACGTGCGATAAACGGTCCCATGTTCCTGTATTTCTGTCCGGGTGCTCCATGTTTCCTCGGCAGTGTACTAATTCCTCTGATGCACCAAGTATGGCAGGAGCATCAGGAAGCTGCATGCAAAACAAAAAGAAAGGACTCCTTCACGTTGGACTCGACTCCGCTTCTCTCTGCATGGTGTCCACAAACATATCGCTTCACCGTCTGTGAACAAAGAGCATATTCCTGATATTCTCTGCAGTTGTTTTTTTAGTTCATGATTTACGTTTTGAACGGGGGCAAAGACAAACTTCTATAAAGTATATATTTTTGCTATAAGGCTGTGTTTGTTTGGGTTTAAATGTCCAAGTTCTATAGTTCTGGCTCCGATAGACACCTTTTAAAAACAGGCTGTTATCTTTATGATGCTACTACTGCAGACTGTTCCTGTTGAAGCCTCTGGACTGGTTGGTGTGTGTGTGGAGGGGGGGGGGGGGGTCTGTGTGTCTCTGTCTCTCTCTGTGGGTGTGGGGAGGTGTGTCTCTGTCTGTCTCTCTCTGTGGGTGTGGGGAGGTGTGTCTCTGTGTGTCTGTCTCTCTGTGGGTGTGGGGAGGTGTGTCTCTGTCTCTGTATGTCTCTGTGGGTGTGGGGAGGTGTATCTCTGTCTGTCTCTCTCTGTGGGTGTGGGGAGGTGTGTCTCTGTCTCTGTATGTCTCTGTCTCTCTCTGTGGGTGTGGGGAGGTGTGTCTCTGTCTCTGTATGTCTCTGTCTCTCTCTGTGGGTGTGGGGAGGTGTGTCTCTGTCTCTGTGTTAGAGTGCCAGAGTTCCATCAAAGGCCAAAGTGAAGACACACTTTATATCATGGAGTCCAGCACAGGGATTGTCTGCACTTGTATAGGCTTCGGTCCGCCCCCCTCCTGCCCCGCCCCCCTCCTGCCCCGCCCCCCCTCCTCCCCTCCTTCCACAATGTGTTTCTTACACTGCTGAGTTTCTGATCATCTGTACTGGGTACAATAAATGGTCCTTAATGCTTCACTGCCTGCAGCCCTGGTGTGTTTCCTCCTCTTCCCTCCTGCCTGGAGTCAGCTGACCTGGCTGATGTCTGAGTCACATGTTTCTGCTGACACCGATGTATTCCTGGGTAGATGATTACTCTCTTTTAACCTGTAGCATGTGTGTTTGAGCAACGTCTGGTCAGCTATGTACACGGGGGAAAAAACGGGATTCATTTCCTCAGTGCTGTAATTTATTTAGTTTAGTATAACCTATAAACAATAAAGTACCCAATACATGTGCTCCTGTTCAGTGAGGCTAACGAGAAGCTGTTAAATAAATGGAAGTAAACAGAGACCTCACATTTAAGGACTCTGGAATTTAAATAATTGTTATCTTTAAATAGGGTTGTTGACACAGGCTGTATATACAAGTGGACGGAGCTTCAAGCTCTGATCATGGTTCATCAGATATCTTTGTTCATCAGACATCTTAGTTCATCAGATATCTTTGTTCATCACATATCTTAGTTCATCAGATATCTTTGTTCATCAGACATCTTAGTTCATCAGATATATATTTGTTCATCAGATATCTTTGTTCCAACCAGACTGAGCGAGCTGATCAGTTTAGTGTTTCTATGTTCTGTATTTATTCAGTTGGAGACTAGAAATCCTCTCTGTTGCTAGGTGGTTGCTAAAGGTCCGACTACTTCCTGGAGTAGGAAACGTTATATAAGAGTCTACTGACGGGACTGATTGTTTTCCAGTTGTTAGTCATACCCCATGTGTTGCCATGGAAACGGATCACACTAACAAAAGGTTTTATATTTAGAGAGTGAATTGCTCCACAATATGAACACATTTAGATAACATGTTTTATTTAGCTGGTAACTTGTTGTATAATCTCAGTATTACACTGGAGGCTGTTCTTCAGTGATGCATTCAGGACCAAAGCGCTTGAATATTGCTGAATTAGGATTCTTTCTCACATACTGGCCAAGATCATTTTTTTAATATCAACCACAGATTGTATATAAAAGTGTTCGTAGCTTCAGGTCTGTAAAATGGTTCCGATGCAGAAGTGTCTTCAGCTGCAATACCAGCGAGTGCCACTAGCAGTCAGCTCCAAAAAGCCTCCGGCTCCATAGACTCCCATTCAACTTCTCTCATCAAATCCAAAGTGAATAAAATGTGTCCATCAGTTATCTCGGTGTTGTTAGCTAAAGTCACTCCTTCTTATTAGTTTTCTGGAGGTCCATCTGAAAATAATCCCTCATTCATTAGAAAAGAAGATTCAAGAAGACCTGTTTTTGGGGGCGTGTCTGTTTGATTGACAGGCCTGTGGTGCAGTCAGGTTACAGCTATCGGTGGGCGGGACGTAGTATCGTCAGGTTTCCAATCAGATCGGTCAGATCCACCGCTGGCTCCTCCCCCATCTCGTCCAAATATGGTCACTTCCTGCTCCAAACTGCTCCAAACTAGCAAATATGGTGAAGGACAGAATCTGAACTGGAGGATTCATAACGTTCACAAACATTGTTATCGCTGTGTACGTTCCTCCATCAGCTGACGTAGAGGCAGCAGTGGACACCATCCACTCCACTGTGTCCAAACTGCAGACTAAGCATCCCGGTGCATTTTTGGCAGTTACTGGAGACTTTAACCAGTCTGGATAAAGTACTGCCAACTTTGCACCAGTATGTTAACTGCCCCACCCGGAACAATAAAACTCTGGACCTACTGTATGCTAATGCCATGGATGCATACAGTACTACTGCCCTTCCCCCCCTTGGTAGGTCAGACCACAACCTGGTCCTGCTGACTCCCAAGTATGTTCCCCTGGTACAGAGGCAGCCTGTGACCACCAGGACTGTGAGGAGGTGGACACAGGAGGCTAAAGACGCCCTGCAGGACTGCTCTGCGTCCACGGACTGAGATGTGCTGTGTGGACCACATGGGGAGGACATCAACAGCAGGACGGACTGTATCACAAAATACATTAAATTCTGTGAACACTCCACCGTACCATCCCGGACTGGACACTGCTTCCCCAACAACAAGCCGTGGATCACCAGTGACCTGAAAGTTCTTCTTAATCAGAAGAAAGCAGCCTTCAGGTCTGGGGACAGGGAGGAGCTCAGGAGAGTGCAGCTCCACCTGAAGGAGAAGATGAGAGAGTGCAAGGACTCCTACAGGAGGAAGCTGGAGGCCAAACTCCAGCAGAACAACGTGAGGGAGGTGTGGACCGGTATGAAGGAGATTACTGGGTTCAAAGGGAGAGAGAGACAACCAGGGGGAACCTGGAGAGGAACAACCAGGGGGAACCTGGAGAGGAACAACCAGGGGGAACCTGGAGAGGAACAACCAGGGGGAACCTGGAGAGGTCCAATGAGCTAAACTGTTTCTTCAACAGGTTTAGTTCACCACCCTCATCTGTCTCCTCCACACCTTACACCTCCCAAACACCTCTGCTGCCTCCCCCCTCCCCCCTCTGCCCCCCCTGGTGAACTGCATAGAGCCCTCAATCTCAAAGGGCTCTTCCTCCATCGACACCCCCTCCCACCCCCCTCTCTGTGACGACTGGCCAGGTTAGGAGACAGCTGGAGACTCCACCAGCGCAAGGCTGCAGGACCTGACGGCATCAGCCCCGGGGTCCTGAAGACCTGCGCCGTCCAGCTGGCTGAGGTCCTACAACACCTCTTCAACCTGAGCCTGAAGCAGGAGGAGGTCCCGGTGCTGTGGAAGACATCCTGCCTGGTTCCAGTCCCTAAGAAGACGACTCCATCTGGCCTCAACGACTACCGACCGGTTGCCCTCACATCTCATGTGATGAAGGTGCTGGAGAGGCTGGTCTTGGCCCACCTCAGACCGCTGGTGAAATCTTCTCTGGACCCTCTACAATTTGCGTACCAGCCTCATGTTGGAGTGGACGATGCCATCATCTACCTGCTGCAACGAGCTCAGTCTCACCTGGATGGAACCGGTGACTCTGTGAGAATCACTTTCTTTGATTTCTCCAGTGCATTCAACACCATCCAACCACTGCTGCTGAGCGAGAAGCTGCGGGTGGTGGGGGTGGACATGTCCACCGTCTCCTGGATCACTGACTACCTGACAGGCAGACCACAGTTTGTCCGTCTGGGCAGTGTGCTGTCTGATACGGTGGTCAGTGGTACTGGAGCTCCTCAGGGAATTGTTCTGTCCCCCTTCCTGTTCACCTTATACACAACTGACTTCCAGAACAACTCAGAGTCAAGACATCTGCAGATGTTCTCTGATGACTCTGCAGTGGACGGTGTATAAGGGATGGACGGGAGGAGGAGTACAGGGCAGTAGTGGAGGACTTTGTGGAGTGGGCTGGTAGAAATCACCTCCTCCTGAACGTGGCCAAGACCAGAGAGATGGTGGTCGACTTCCGGAGGAAGACGACGGCTCCACAACCGCTGAGAGTTCTGGGAGAGGAGGTGGACATGGTGGAGGAGTACAAGTACCTGGTGTCTCCATGACAACAGACTGAACTGGAAGACCAAAATCAACGCTGTCTACAAGAAGGGGATGAGTCGACTCTTTTTCTTGAGGAAACTTCGATCCTTCAATGTGTGCAGCCAGATGTTGGAGATGTTCTACCAGTCTGTTGTGGCCAGTGAACTGTACTTCACTGTGGTCTGCTGGGGGGGGGCAGCATTGGAGCCGGAGACACCAACAGACTTAACAAACTGGTTAAGAAGGTCGGCTCCATCATTGGCTGCAAACTGGACAGCCTGGAAAAGGTGGTGGAGAGGAGGACGCTGAACAAACTATTATCCATATTGGATAATCCTGTCCACCCTCTCCACCTGCTGCAGGGACAGAGGAGGACGTTCTCCAAAAGATTCCTCCAGCTCCGCTGTCACAAGGACAGATACAGGAGATCATTCCTGATACAGGAGATCGTTCCTGATACAGGAGATCATTCCTGCCGACCGCAATAAGACTGTACAATAACTCACCTCTGGCAAAATCCATCACATAACAATAACACTGTTGACTGTGTTTCTTGGTTGTTTGTATATAATATATATAGATATATACTGTACTGTATATACTGTATATACTGTGCATTTTATATTTTATATTTATATTTTATGTATTTTACTGCTATTTTATTGCTTTTCTATTATTCTATTATTATCTTATTGCTTCTGTATGCTGCTGTAGCGAAAAAATTTCCCCTCGGGGATTAATAAAGTAACTACCTAACCTAACCTAAACCAACGATGACATCACTGATGGTCGATGACATCACTGATGGTTGCTGGTTGTGTGAAACAAGCCATTGGCTTAAGTCCGTACTTCAACAGTGCTGATTCATTGTCTTGGTGTCCAGCAGAGAGAAATGTGTTTGGGTCGCCCCTCAACATCCATCATACCACATGACCACGAGCTGCTTCCATTTAAGTTATTGGTCCAAATGTAATGTGGTCCTTTGAACCTTCAGATCACTGCAGGCATTCAATGCACCTTAACCGTCACAACCAGGTGCCAAACACGCTTCTCCTCACCATAATAAAACCTAACACTCAACTTCACCCTAAAGCAAAGTCTAAACCCTCCATGATGTGGAGATCAAACTAAATCTGCTCAGAAATGTCCTCACAACAATGGGTTTAAAACACAATTTGTCCACATGAATATACAGACACACACTCTGACACAGACACACTCACACACTCACACACTGACACACTCACACACTCTCATACATACACACCCACACTCTCACACACACTCTGACACACTCACACTCTCACACACACACACACACACACACACACACACACACACACTGACTCACTCACTCTTACACACACTCTGACACACTCTCACACACTCACACTCTCACACACACTCTGACACACTCTCACACTAACACACTCTCACACACACTGACACACTCTGACACACTCTCACACACTGACACACTCACACACTCTGACACACTCTCACACACTGACACACACACACTCTGACACACTCTCACACACTCTCACACACTGACACACTCACACACTGTGACACACTCACACACTCTCACACACTCTGACACACACACACACACACACACACACACACACACACACACACACACACACACACACACACACACTCTGACACACTCACACTCACACACTCTCACACACTCTGACACACTCTGACACACAAACACACACACACACACACACACACACACACACTCACACACACTCTCTCACACACTCGGACACTCATACTCATACACTCTCTCACACTCACACCCAGTTTGAGTGAGTTCTGCTGTCCTCTGGCTATGACTGCTGATAAATATGGGCCAACTCGCTGAGCTTGCACGCTGCTAATTACCATGGTGATGGAGGTTTTAGTCCTGCTGTTGCCTAACGGAATTCTCTCAAACACACATTCCACCCACGTCATTAGTTACTGCAGTCATGAGGATTATTTATTTTACATGAACCGTTGCTGCCCTCTGGTGGATTTTTATCTTTCCTACAGGAAGATGGAGGGTGTTTACCTCAGCAGCTGCACTCTGAAGAATTTTTGGTTTAGATTTTTGATGTTTGAAGAATGGGTTGTTTTACTGAATTGTAATGTGCTCCTTTTTTTTTTATATATATTGGTGCGGTGTACGAGGAGTTTGCCTGCAGAAGTGCACCTACTGTGTCGGCGTAGCAAAGAGCTGGACACAACTGTTATTGTGGTTTTAAATGATGCTTAATAAAACACTTGTTTCTTCCTTTTGCCTTGTTCTGGAAATGGTGGCTCAGTTGGTAAAGTGTTAATTCTCTGTTTTCCAGGGGTTCCTGGGTTTTGTGTTTCCTTCTGTCCAACCAACTACAGTTCTGGACCTAGTCCAGGTCTAATGTAGTCTAGAGGTCAACAAAGCAGTGAAATGTCCTTTTTTTTATTTTGACAATGAATAAAGGTTTCCTAAAATAGAAAATGTGTTTCGGACAGCGTTCAGGCTTCATCTACAGTGTCTGAGACGCTTTAACAACATGAAGAGGACGATGAGTGGCTCAAAGCTGGAAGGAAGGTTTCCCTTAACTTTTCCTTAAAGTACCGAATGGGAAGCGAACTTCAGCATTTGCAGTCTGAACATCGTGAGGGATAACTGCTGTGGTGGCGTGTCCTTTTCATTGAAACGGTGCCATCTTAATAGAGCTCCACTTGACTCACACATTAAACCGCTCCAAATCATAACGCTGCAGTTGCAGATTCAGTTGTTTTGTTTATTCTCACATTAATCAAAAAAGTTTACAAAACATTCTCGTTGTAACGTGAGGTCAAAGACTGTACCGATGCCCCTTCCTCACGTTTCCTCCATGTTTGGTGAGGAAGAACAAAAAACTCCGTCCTCCTTCTCCCCTATCACAGC
Source organism: Embiotoca jacksoni (assembly GCF_022577435.1). Lineage (NCBI taxonomy): Eukaryota > Metazoa > Chordata > Actinopteri > Embiotocidae > Embiotoca > Embiotoca jacksoni. Next base: position 1,208,553 of record NW_027185428.1, read on the forward strand.
TGATAATCAGCTGACAATCATTCAATTCAATTCAATTTTATTTATATAGCGCCAAATCACGACACAGGTTATTTCACGGCACTTAACACATTAAAGTCCTTACAGCAAGACTTTACAATATTATACAGAGAAACCCAACAATTCAACAATTCAACAATTCCCACATAAGCTAGGAGAGAAAAAAACTTCTCTTTAAGGGAGAAAAACCTCCAACAGAGGGAAGAAAAACTCCTTTTAACAGGAAGAAACCTCCGACAGAACCAGGATCAGAGGTGAGCAGAGCATCTGTTAACAGAACCAGGATCAGAAGTGGGCGGAGCATCTGTTAACAGAACCAGGATCAGAGGTGGGCGGAGCATCTGTTAACAGAACCAGGATCAGAGGTGAGCGGAGCATCTGTTAACAGAACCAGGCTCAGAGGTGGGCGGAGCATCTGTTAACAGAACCAGGATCAGAGGTGGGCGGAGCATCTGTTAACAGAACCAGGATCAGAGGTGGGCGGCCATCTGCCTCAACCGGTTGGGGTGAGAGGAGAGCATAGGGAGAAAAGGACAGCATAGAGATAGAAGAGAAGAACTGTTGGTGGAGATGACAAGCGCAGAGCAGAGACATGCAGCTCCATGACGGGACATCTGGAAAAGAAAGAACAGAAACTACACGAGTGAAGGAACTGAATGGAGACAACAGATAATAATAAGAAACTATGGGAGAGAAGAAGATGGTGAGGTATGAGTCAGTTAAAGAGTAGGAGGAAAGAAAAGAAGCTCAGCATGTAACGAGGTCCTCCAGCAGCCTCGGCCTATAACAGCATAACTAAGGGTTGGTTCAGGTCTACCTGAGCCAGCCCTAACTATAGGCTTTATCAAGAAGGAACGTTTTGAGTCTAATCTTAAAGCTAGAGAGGGTTTCTGCCCCTCCAACACAAACTGGGAGCTGGTTCCACAGGGGAGGAGCCTGAAAACTGAAGCTCCGCCTCCCATTCTACTTCTGGAAACTCTAGGAACCACAAGTAGACCAGCGTACTGAGAGAGAAGTGCTCTGCTAGGATTATATGGTTCTATAAGATCTCTAAGATATGATGGAGCCTGGTCATGTAGAGCTTTGTAAGTCATCAAGAGAACTTTAAATTCTATTCTTGATTTCACAGGAAGTCAGTGAAGAGAAGATAAAACTGGAGAAATATGATCTCTCTTGCTAAATCCTGTCAGTACTCTTGCTGCAGCATTTTGGATCAGCTGCAGGTTTTTAATGAGTAATTTGGACATCCTAACAACAAGGAATTACAATAATCTAGTCTAGAAGTAACAAACACATGAATGAGTTTTTCTGCGTCACGCTGAGGAAGGATTTTCCTGATTTTATTAATATTACGTAGATGAAAGAAGGCAGTTCTGGAGATTTGTTTTATATGGTGTCTAAAGGACAAATCCTCATCAAAGATGACTCCAAGGTTCCTCACAGTTTTACTGGAGGCCAAAACAACGTCATCTAGAGTAACTACGTGATCACAGAAAGAGTTTCTGAGGTGTTTAGGACCAAGTACAAGAACTTCTGTTTTGTCTGAATTTAGAAGCAGGAAGTTTTTGGTCATCCAGGCCTTTATGTCTTTTAGACAGGCTTCAAGTGTTACTAACTGATTAGTTTCATCTGGTTTTATAGAAAGATATAGCTGAGTGTCATCTGCATAACAATGGAAGTTGATGCAGTGCTTCCTGATGACATCTCCTAATGGAAGCATGTACAAAGTAAAAAGTATTGGGCCTAACACTGAGCCTTGTGGAACTCCATAACTAACTCTTGTTTGTCTGGAAGATTCATTGTTGACATGGACAAACTGGAATCTATCTGATAAGTAGGATTTGAACCAGTCTAATGCAGTTCCTTTAATCCTCGTAATGTCTTCTAATCTCTGTAATAAGATCGTATGATCAATCGTATCAAAAGCAGCACTGAGGCCCAGAAGAACAAGTACAGAGACGAGTCCATTATCTGAGGCTAATAAAAGGTCGTTAGTAACTCTCACCAGAGCTGTTTCTGTGCTATGATGAACTCTAAAGACTGAACATCTTCAAACAGATCATTCCTTTGTAAATGATCAAAAAGTTGATTTGCAACAACTTTTTCAAGGATTTTAGAAATAAACGTCAGGTTGTAAATTGGTCTGCAGTTTCCTAAAACAGCTGATCAAGAGTCGGCTTTTTAAGTAAAGGTTTAATTACAGCCACTTTAAAAGCCTGCGGTACATAGCCGGTTACAATAGATAGGTTGATCTGATCTAATATGGAAGTATTAATTAAAGGGAAGACTTCCTTAAAAAGTTTAGTTGGGATGAGATCTAACAGACAGCTCGAGGATCCAGATGAAGAAATAATTCTAGTTAACTCAGAGAGCTCAATCATAACAAATACATACTAATTACTCAGCATATTCATTTCATCTTATTTCATAAGTCAAAGAAAGATTTACATTACCTCAGTAAATAAGCAAATTCTAATATAATTTGTTATCAACACAAAATATGGCTCTAACAACTGCCTTCTTCTGTTTGTGTTGGTTCTGTTTGTGTTTTAGTCTCTTCTCTATCCAGACCCGTTGCCCCTCCTTGAGTCGAGGCTCGACCTGTCTGTTGGTTTGAAGTCACTGAGTTGTCTTTAAATCGTGGTTTTGACTCTTGGAGGGCAGCGACTCATCACTCAGCAACTACAGCATCCTTCTACTGTCTGTAATATCTTTGTTCTGGATGGAATCAATGCTGTCGTTGTGAACAGCTGTCTCTGTTTTCCCTTTACTTCCTTTATTGTGGTCACTCAGCTTCTGCTCAGATTTTCCTTCACAACTGATATTATGGACTTTTCCTTCTTTTTGACAGCATTAGATGCTTTTGTAAGACTTTGGCAGGCACTTCTCTGTCAGTCGTTCTCTTCCACTGTCTATGCCCCCCCTCCCACTGCCAATCATTGTTTAACCAGCTGTATCAACATGGTTTGATATTAGCAGGAAAAAAATTTGATGTTCTCATAATATTCCAACATTTTGCCTGAAAAACTACAACTCAATTCAAAATAAGACAAATTATTTTTTTTATCTGTAATCATATAAATACCAAACAAAAAATAGTATTGGTGAAAAATCAACTTTCTTACCTAAAAATCTGTTTCCTCTCTATGAAGTCTGCATGCGCCTGTTTACAGCCTCGACAGTCACCATGTGGCCTCAGTGACGTAAACGCGGAATCATCAGATGACGTCATAAAATAAGGATCCTATATTTTAGCAAAGGTCGTTGGAGAAAGACAAAGTGGTTTGTGGGGCTGTGATTTCTCCACCAGAGGGCTGGTTGGTCGGCAGGAGGTGCTGTCATACGTTTGGATCTGTAATCTCAAGCTCCGCATGTTGCCATGGTGATGTGTCCCGATAAACCGTGACCGTTGCCCTGACAGTCAAACACTGACGTTACCTCACAGTCCGGGTCGCGAGGAGCCACGCTGAACGTCAACAGGTACGTCTGTCGTTAATGTTGTCGCATGACGTCGCGGTTTTACAGGCCGTTGAGTCCGGAAACATGCGGGTGCACCCTAAGTACCCGGATGATGCACTCAAAACGTCCCTGAAGAGGAGAGCTCAGCGGTCGCCATCTTGATTACGAACCACCGACGTGATGAAATGTTTGAATTGGGGCGTCAGAGGAAAATTTAGCTGCTGCAGAACTCGAGTGTTTATTTTTCACTACGTACCACCGAACTGCTGTTGGACAGAAGCCGCCAGAAATACAGGTTAAAAAAAACACGCTAATTTCCCAGTAAAACAATGAGAGCTGACGACGGATGTTGGTGTGAGTCACGTGATGCAGTTAGCTGCAGTAAGTGCAGAACGGTCAAACATCCTTACTCAGTTTCCACGTTTACCTTTGACTGAGAATAATAATAATAATAATAATAATAATAAATAAGACATTGTTCTGGATTTTAAAGGTGTAAATATGATTTGGTGTGTCGCCATCCCTGATTCAGAGCTGCACGGCTGGTTAAAGTTTAGAGCTGATAAATGTCTCAGTAGAGCTGAACATTTACGAATGCTGCCCGTGTTTGCCCGAGTCTGTGCACTCCATATAAGAAACGAACAGATGCAGTTGGTTGATAAATTGTTGATAAATTAACAACAACTTTTATAATTGATTAACTGGAGCAGGAAGTGACCATATTTGGATGAGCTGGGGGAGGAGCCAGCGGTGGATCTGACTGATCTGATTGGAAACCTGACGATACTACGTCCCGCCCACCGATAGCTGTAACCTGACTGCACCACAGGCCTGTCAATCAAACAGACACGCCCCCAAAAACAGGTCTTCTTGAATCTTCTTTTCTAATGAATGAGGGATTATTTTCAGATGGACCTCCAGAAAACTAATAATATTTGATTTTGATTTTATACACTTTATTAATTGCCGAGGGGAAATTTCTTCACTACAGCAGGGGGGCTCTCAGGGGGGAGCTGCTGCAGCAGGCTGCCACTAGCGCGGCGCCAGGTAACCTGACCTGAGGTGCATGTTTTTGGATGATGGGAGGAAGCCGGAGAACCCGGAGAGAACCCACGCAAGCACAGGGAGAACATGCAAACTCCGCACAGAAAGGCCCAGGACCGGATTCGAACCCGGAACCTTTTTTTTGCTGTGAGGTGACAGTGCTAACCACTGCACCACCGTGCTGCCCTTTAGCTAACAACACCGAGATAACTAATGGACACATTTTATTCACTTTGGATTTGATGAGAGAAGTTGAATGGGAGTCTATGGAGCCGGAGGCTTTTTGGAGCCGACCTCTAGTGGACACTCGGTGGTATTGTAGCTGAAGACACTTCTGGATCAGAACCATTTTTCAGACCCGGAAGTTACGAACACTTTTATATCCAGTCTGTGATAAAGACGACAGACAACCATTCACACTCACGTTTACATAATATACTACGTTATTTATGCTTAAAATAAATTATCAACAAATTGACTTTCAAATGACCGCAACAGCTGATGTTTTTTGAGACCTTGTTTTTACTTTCTTTTTTTTGGCCAGTACCCATTATTTTGTATTAGAGGGACCACATTGAATTTGACTGAAAATAAATCTTGCGACTGATTTTTTTTTTTTTTTTTTTTTTTTTTTCATAGATGATCATTTCATCAGGTCTGTCTATGCATCGTGTTGGTGTGAGGCCCAAGTCTGTCAAATTGATGTAATCTTTTAATGGCTGTGTACAAATAGTCTTACATCCAGATGAACCCTTCAAAGAAGTGCACCCCCCCTCTCCATCGCTCGGCACTGAGCCGGCACCGTGCACGTCAGCTTCCACCCAAACCGAACACCTGCAAACAGCTGACCAGCACATCATCACTGAAGTCCACATGGCAGATTTGGACCACCTCACTGAGGTGAGCTTCAGAACCAAAGAGCTGAGATCAACAGGAGGTGGTGTAACGTGATGAACAATCCCTTTTGAACATTTCAGGAATTCATCAAACTCAAGACCTCCAAAGAACCGGAGGAGCCTCAAGAGAAAAGGAAAAAGTAAAGCATCAGACATTCCTACATTAAACTTGTGTGTATGTTTCCCCTCTGAAGTGGTGACCCACAGCTTTCATTTCTTTCCAGTCCAGGTTGCGAGTTCAGAGATGAATATGACTGCATGCGGCGTGCTCGGCGTGCAGAGGTGCCTCTGCTGGCTCTGCAGTACGACGCATGCCAACAGCACTGCTGGAGACTCTCCTGTACGTCCACTCAGGGAACTCTGCTCGCCCTGATGTGAGGAGTTTTCATTTCAGTATCAAAGTCAGTCTCGTGCTGAGACATCAAATAGATGTAATAAATGTATCTAGAGGTTTGGTAAAGTAAATCTGCAATGAAGAAGCCGGCGCTGATTATTCTCCTCTGGCTGCAGGCCAACGGACCCGCCGGCAAACACGGTCGGTGCTCTGCAAAAACTGGAATCCGACTACAATCAGGTGAAGCGTAAGATCCTGGAAGGAGTTCCTCCAGAGCAGCTTCAGCCTCTGTCTGCTTCCTCTGAGCAGATCGCCATGGTAACCTGTTGCACTGCTGCACAGGTAGACACCACCTGCTGAACCCTTTCATGCATCGTGGTTACTGCAGCGGTGTTCTCCAGTATATGCATGGGGACTGATTGTATAGTTGCACATCAGTGGACGCTAATGAGCCATCCCATATACTGCCACCCACTGGCCTAAGTGTATCCCAAATGTGTCAAAACCAAAATGCAATGGAGCTCAGGACGATCCTGTAAATACTTCCACAGTAGAAAACCCTTCAACATCAAGGGTTATAATTTCCAAGTACTGATTTTATGTTGATGGAAATTACCAATGATCACCATGCCAGATATATGTCAATTACAATTACAAATGTTATTAGACTGTCAGTTTGGCAGGAAAAAACAACAATTGGTGCAGATTAGTTCCATTATTTTAGTTCATTATGCTAGTGTCAGTTCTTTTCTTTTTTGTTCTGTAAACATTTTACACATTTCTACAGGGCACAACATCGTAAATAACAGTATATACAGTTTTCTTATAAACAATGAACATTGAACCATCCACATGTATCCCATCCCATTCCATCCCTTCCTATTCTATTCTGTTCTGTTCTATTCTATTCTATTCCATCACTTTCCATCCTATCCCATTCTGCTCCATCCCATCCCTTTCAATCCCATCCCATTCCATCCTATCCCATTCTATTCCATCCTATCCCATTCCATCCTATCCCAATCTATTCCATCCCATTCCATTCTATTCCCTCCCATCCCATTCTATTCCATCTGATCCCATTCTATTCCACCCCATCCCATTCTATTCCATCTGATCCCATTCTATTCCACCCCATCCCATTCTATTCCATCTGATCCCATTCTATTCCACCCCATCCCATTCTATTCCATCTGATCCCATTCTATTCCATCCCATCCCATTCTATCCCATTCCTTCCCATCCCAATCTATTCCATCCCATTATATCCCATACCATTCCATCCCATCCCATTCCATCCTATCCCACTCTATCCCATCCCATTCTATTCACTAAACATTCGCTCCCTCTCTCACTCCTTCCTCCCTCCTCTCTCCCTCCTCTGTTTTATCTGCCCTCCCTTCAACTGACTCTTTCTCCCTCATGCATCCTAACTCTGCCACAGAAACTGTCCTTTCTACTCTGTCTTCCTCTCTTGATTATCTCTGTCCTCCTCCATGTCCTCCAGTCCTCCCCAGCTCCGTGGTTGTCTGACTCGGTGCTCCCAGAGAGCCACTATGAGAGCATCAGAAAGGAAATGTAGAAAATCTAACCACCCTGACGACCTGCTCACCTATCAATCCTCTCCTCTTTCTCTGCCTCTATCTCTGCAGCCAAAAGCTCTTTTTACTAAACCAGAATTCAATCCTCATTTTCAAAAGCTATTCTCCATCTTCTCCATCTTCTCCAACCTCCTTGACCCCCCCTCTCCCCCCTCCTCCCTCCATCCTTCCATCAAGCCACTTTGTCAACTACTTTACTAAAAAGATAGATGACATACGCTCCTCATTTTATAATCCAGCTTCTATAACTACATGTCCATCATCTTCATCTTCATCCCCTTCACTTTCCTTTTTCACCCCCCTGTCTCCCAATCAAGTTGTTACCTTGGTAACCTCCACCTCCCCAACCACCTGCCCCCTTTACCCCATCCCATCTCACATTCTCCAGTCTATTGCTCCTGACCTTCTTCCTTTTCTCTCCATCTCATCAACACTTCTCTGTCAACGGTCTGTTTCCTGAACTCTCTGAAGGAGAGAGTGAACCCTCTCCTGAAGAAACCCTCCCTCAACCCGTCTGAAGTAAACAACTACAGACCGTCTCTCTTCTTCCCTTTCTTTCCAAAACTCTGGAGCGAGCTATCTTTGACCAACTCTCCTCCTATCTCCACCATAATAACCTTCTTGACCACCAGTCTGGTTTCAACAGACCACTCAACAGAGACGGTCCTCCTTCTGTCTCTGAGCAGCTTCACACTGCTAGAGCAGCCTCTCTGTCCTCTGTCCTGATCCTTCTAGACCTTCTGCTGCATTTGACACAGTGAACCACCAGATCCTTCTTTCCTCCTTCAGGACCTCGGTGTCTCTCTGCTCTCTCCCTGTTCTCATCCTACCTCAACGACCTCACCTACCGGGTAACTTGGAGAGGATCTGTGTCTGAACCTTGTCCTCTCACTACTGGTGTCCCTCAAGGCTCCGTCCTGGGTCCCCTCCTCTTCTCTCTGTACACCAACTCTCTCGGCTCTGTCGTTCACTCGCATGGCTTTTCCTACCACAGCTATGCTGATGACACCCAACTGATCCTCTCTTTTCCCCGATCTGAAACACAGGTAGCAGCATGAATCTGTGCCTGTCTGACTGACATCTCTCAGTGGATGTCCTCACACCACCTGGAAATCAACCTCGACAAGACCGAACTGCTCTTCCTTCCAGAGAAAGACTCTCCACCCTCGACCTGACTACTACCTTCAACAACTCTGTTATCCCGACCCTGACTGATAAGAACCTCGGAGACACTCGACAGTCAACTCTCTCTTACTGCCAACATCACTGCAACAACATGTTCCTGTAGATACATGCTGCACAACATCAGGAGAATACATGTATGTCCTCTTCTCACTCAGAAGGAGGTCCAGGTTCTGGTCATCTCACGTCTGGACTACTGTAACTCCCTCCTGGCAGGTCTACCTGTTAGTGCCATTCATCCTCTGCAGCTCATCCAGAATGCCGCAGCTCAACTGGTCTTTAACCTCCCGAAATTCACTAACACTACTCCGCTCCTCCTCCTCCTCCTCTCCCTTCACTGGTTACCAGTAGCCGCCCGTATCCATTTCCAAACATTGGTACTTGCATACCGTGCTGCGAACAGATCGGGTCCAGTCTACATCCAGGACATGGTCCAACCTTACATCCCAGCCCGCTCCCTCCGCTCTGCTTCTACCAATCAGCTTGTTGCTCCTCACTGAGTTAAGCACTCTACAAAATCACGACTGTTCGCTGTCCTAGCTCCTAAATGGTAGAATGAGCTCCCCAACGACATAAGAACAGCAGAAACTCTGGACATCTTCCGCCACAAACTAAAAACACACCTCTTCAGACTTTACCTTGAACAGTAGAACTTTAGTAGCACTTAACATGGAACTTACTGATAGAACTTTGTGGCTTTCTTGAAGAAATTGCATTTTCTTGATTCCTGTTGTTCTGGGTTTTGTACCCTCATGGTTGAAATGCACTTATTGTAAGTCGCTTTGGATAAAAGCGTCAGCTAAATTAAATGTAATGCATTCCATCCCATCCCATCCCATCCCATCCCATCCCATCCCATCCTATTCTATCCCATCCCATTCTATTCCATCCCATTCCATCTCTTCCCTTCCCATCCCATCCCATTCTATTCCATTCTATTCCATCCCATCCCATCCCATCCCATCCTATTCCATCCTATCCCATCCCATTCTATTCCATTCTATTCCATCCCATCCCATCCCATCCTATTCCATCCTATCCCATCCCATTCTATTCCATCCTATTCCATCCCTTCCCATCCCATTCTATTCCATTCTATTCCATCCTATCCCATTCTATTCCATCCCATTCCATCTCTTCCCTTCCCATCCCATCCCATTCTATTCCATTCTATTCCATCCCATCCCATCCCATCCTATTCCATCCTATTCCATCCCATGCTATCCCATTTTATTCCATTCCATCCCATCCCATTCTATTCCATCCCATCCCATTTTATTCTATCCCATTCCATCCCATGCCAATGATGACGGACTAGATGCTGAAGATGATGAAGGACTAGATGATGAGGATGATGAAGGAATAGATGATGAGAATGATGAAGGACTAGATGATGAGGATGAAGGACTAGATGATGAGGATGAAGGACTAGATGATGAGGATGATGAAGGATTAGATCATAAAGGCCTAGATGATGAGGATGATGAAGGACTAGATGATGAGGATGAAGGACCTGATGACGACACCCCGAACGTCCACCAGGTGTGTTCGTGCTCTGAGACACCGAAGAGGACATGGATGAAGACACGTCTCCGTCCTCCTCATTGGGTTGAACAGCTCCAGCAGGCGTGTAAGCAGCAGCAGCAGCTTCAGCATGAGTCTGTTCGTCAGCTGATCGCTGAATAGCAGAACACTTCTTTCTGTGGACAGCAGCTGCATGCGACGCAGGCGGCGACAGTGAGGCGTGGTACGATGCCGAGGAGGACCTGGATCTTCCAGGACCTGGATACGCTGCTGAGACGGGACACGACCCAGCCGGGGTCCCGGAAGGTGAGCTCAGGTTCGCTGTTACAGCGACACATGTGGACACATCGAATTCACCCAAATCCCCTCTGGTGAATCTGTTTCTAACGTAGAATCAGCCAGCGGATCAATCCTGTGTTTCCAACCTGCCCGGTCAGGTGACGGAGGTGAGTGTTCCTCAGAGAAGTACGAGTGTACCAGAGACTGTTGTTTTTAGTTGTCACATGACAACAATATTAATATACGTGGAAAACTTTAAATAGTAATTCATAATTTGTAATGACCACAATGTATTGCACATCGCTGCTCTAGCCAGCAGAGGGCAGCAGAGGCTTTAACTAAACCTTTGTGTTCTTTAAAGTGATGTGATGCTGTTGTTGAAGAAGCACCAGGTCTCTGAAGTCAGCATAGCAGCTTTTAAGGAGGATGTGAGGTGAGTTATTACAGGAACTCTCACACATGTTCAATTTAAACAACATTACATGAGAGCACGTCGTGCCAATAATAAGGTTAAAACAGCCTCCAGTGTAATACTGAGATTATACAACAAGTTACCAACTAAATAAAACATGTAATCTACATGTGTTCATATTGTGGAGCAATTCACTCTCTAAATATAAAACTTTTTGTTAGTGTGAGCTCTGTTTCTATGGCAACACATGGGGCATGACTAACAACTGGAAAACAATCAGTCCCGTCAGTAGACCCTTATATAACGTTTGCAACGTTTCCTACTCCAGGAAGTAGTCGGACCCTTAGCAACCACCGAGCAACAGAGAGGATTTCTAGTCTCCAACTGAATAAATACAGAATATAGAAACACTAAACTGCTCAGCTAGCTCAGTCTGGTTGGAACAAAGATATCTGATGAACTAAGATATCTGATAGATAGATAGATAGATAGATAGATAGATAGATAGATAGATAGATAGATAGTTACTTTATTAATCCCACAAGGGGAAATTTTTTCGCAACAGCAGCATTATAGACACAGGTAGAGAAATACAAATAACAGAGTAAATGAACAAAGATATCTGATGAACTAAGATATCTGATGAACAAAGATATCTGATGAAATAAGGTATCTGTTGAACAAAGATATCTGATGAACAAATATATTTGATGAACAAAGATATCTGATGAACAAATATATATCTGATGAACTAAGATGTCTGATGAACAAAGATATCTGATGAACTAAGATATCTGATGAACAAAGATATCCATGGACTCCTGTGTTTTTAACATTTTAGCTCCGTGTCGTGTGTTCAAACCAAACCGGTCCAGCTAGCCTCCTCTAGGATTGTAAGTGCGTGACTATCCGTGGTGTTACGGTACGGGTGCTTGGAGCGACCAAAAAGGACCAAAAGAGACCCGACTTCATCAAATGGGTCATTTAATAGACCTATAACAAGTAGAAACTACATTATATTACACATTATATGAAACTCTATTCTAATTCTATTTTCCCATTGAGGAGGTGGAGGGATATTTGTAGTGATGAGCAGGGTGTGATGTCATGATGATTTGACCAATCAGGTCTCTTGGTCAGAACTACTTGTTGTATAATAAACATTTGGCGCTCTATTGAGTCCGTTAGAGGATCGTGTTTGGCCAAAAGACAAGAGACAACAATTCTCTTTTAAAGTTTTGGCTAAAAACTCTGGGTTTTGGTCTTTTCATGGGAAAAAACAAACAAAGAATATCACCAGTGTCGTACTTTTTTGATAATCTGACTGGTTGACAAATCATCCAAATGTCCAGTTGACCAATCAGATCTCTGGGTTGGAACTACTGGTTGAATAATCACGTTTCATCAAGCAGCCACAAATGTCCTTTGACTATGTTTTGTTACCTGTTGTGTCCAGAAAGTCATTGTTTCCTGTAACAGCAGCAGTTTTAATGTCAGAATGACAGTTAGCTTTCCAAATCAACACATTGATGTCAGTGTGATAACTGCCCGCCTATCTGGGGTCCTTTTTAGAGTTGCCATGGTAATGGTAACTGGCTCCCAAACTGCTGAGGCTGCAGTGAGAGAGCTCAATGGCTCCTGAAAGAGAGAGGTATGCCCTACCTCCTGTCAGATTGATGATTGATGACTTGATTGATTGATTTATGATTCTAAGCCCTGCCCCTTTTCGGATTCCGTCCAATCAGGTAGCCCCATTGATCACAGCAGGTGTCCTTTGTCCCGTCTCTTTTTATGACTTCCTCCAACCAGACAACCCCTTTGACCACAGCAGGTGATCTTTGAACCATTGTATACAACCTGTAATAAAGTAATTTAATTACCCTTTGAACCATTGTATACGACCTGTAATAAAGTAATTAATTTAATTACAGGGAAAGGGTGACATGCCCCCCCCCCCACTCACGTGACCCCCTGATGACGTAACCCCCACATCGGCCCTCCCCTCCCCTGGTCACGTGTGTTAGACATTTTTAAATTAACCAATGACAGAGGTGGAGTTTTAGAGAGGTAAGGGATTCATGCAGTCAAACTGAACTCGCATCTGTAGCCGTCAGCGCCCTGTTCGTACGTCTGTCATGTTGGTTTTTAAACAATACCAAGTCTCTGAAACAAATAGGCCTACAAAACAGCAGATTGACTGTATGTGAACATATCAATTCGTAAGATAATAGGCCTCCATGATCAAATGACTGTTTCGTCTGCAAAGAACCAAGTCTCCGCATATATACTGCAATGGCCCAGAATCAAACAATGTCCATGCAATCACTGTTTAGCAAACATTTAGGGTATCGTGTCAGACAGTCAGCCTTCAACCACAGAGCACACAGATCTTTGTAAGTCACCAAGTTAATGACAGCAGTCAAAGCACAACTGGAACATATTGAGCCAGCAACCACACTGATATTCAATTTTCCAGCTTTTTCCAGTTGAGCTTCACTGGACTCCCCACAAATCTTCTGTCTCTAGTTTTCTTATCTTACCTTGAAACCCTTCCCACAGAGATTTACACCTGAAACAGAAAACATTTCAACAGTTATTAGGTTTAAAATGTTCACTTCTGCACAGTTGTACTTATACTTTAAATGGACAGTAATGGATATACTGTATGTCGTTTTGTATTATGACATTTTGCAACCGTAAACTGTAAGTAATCCACATTAAGTCACCACAAGCATGAGAGACATTAAGACATCACTTTCCTTCATTGCACACGTTAGCTGAACATGTCACGATGCAGAGGACACTTCTGCATGCTGCCACAAATTGTGCTCTCTGTTTATGACAGTTGACGTAAAACAAAGGAGCAGACTATAGTTTAGTGTAGCCGACACCAATCATTTAAATAAATGCTTTGATGACACTGATACCAAATCTTGGAGATCAGCTCGGGATGTCAGTCACATCACTCAACCTCAGCCAACATGATGCAGAGGACCAAAACAACTCCTTCATTTCCTGGTGAACTTCTTGAAAGCAGCGACCTGCTCTGTTTCATTCAGTCCTTTCTGGTGTTTTGTGGGATTTGAATATTCATGTATAACTGCTTTATAATCAGCCAGTTGCTACCAGTACATCTGAAGCAGCTGTTACTTTTTCCACTTTGGTCTCAGACTCAGTGATTTGCTACCCTCTGGTCACTAAACGCAAATTCTTGCACCATTACTATTAAATGACTTTACCAATTATTGCACAATCCATTCACGCATAATGAGAGGCATAGTATGGGCAAATTTAAACAAGCTGTTTGAAGAAAGATGAAACACAATCTACAATTTTAACTTGATTTAAAAATAAGATACAATAAATACTAAATAATCCATTACATGGTGAGGTCTTCCCAACAGGAGTCTCACTGTTCAAACGCTGAGCTGCTGCAGACCGTCTCGCATTCTCCCAGACCCATGAGCTGATCTCCATAACCCTCCACCTCCTTCCCCCCATCCCCGATCCCCACAATGCTGTCCCCACAGGGGCTCCACTGGTAGCTCATGTCCCCACAGGGGCTCCACTGGTGGCTCATGTCCCTGGCAATCTGAACCAACAAACTTGCTGGTGGTCACTTACCAAATGTTTCAGCTTAGTGTGATCACTATTAGGACTACAGGTTTGCACAGTTTAAAAAACAACAACACATCTGTACTTCCCAGTGTGCGATTCATGGCCCTTTTTTTAGACCAGTTTTTATTGGACAGAAAAACCATTTTGAGCGTCTCACCATGAAACTATGAGTTGCTTTAAATCTTATGTACATGGACCGACCTTCTCCAAACATCACAGGTATGATAACAGCCCCGCCCTGAAGACCCCTGTGTGGTAATATTCACTCATAGTCATAGCGCCCCCTGTTGGCCACTGGAAATGACACTTTTCATACTTTCACATTCTACGTCGAGCTGGTTGATCCCATGAACCTAAAGTCGGGTCACAATAACCTAAACATGTAGTTGATGATATATTGAGACATTCGTTCGACTTTGTCAATGGGCGTCGCCGTGACGATGTGGCAAAGTTTGATGTCTCACTGTAACACAGGAAGTTGATGTTTAAGGTCAAAGGATGCTTGAAACCTCACGAAACGTGTCACATACATCCGGCGTGGTGAGACGATACATCTGATGTGTTTTGCGAGTGGGCGTGGCCAAACGGCTCACCAGCGCCTCCTAAACTGCAGCTCCGGCACTTAGTTTCACCTACATGCACCAAATTTGTTGGACTTGTGTATCACACTGAGATGTACCGAAAAGTGTCTCGGCATCCTGAATTAGTTTTCGTCCATCGGTGTGACCGTGTCGTGGTGGCCATTTTGAGCGTCTCGCCGTGAACCTGTGACTGTAACTTTTATGTACATATTCCGATCTTCCTCAAACATTACATCTTTGACAGCAGTCCTGCCTTGAAGACACCCAATAGTAATATTCCGTCATAGTCGTAGCGCCCCCTGCTGGAGACAGGAAACGAGACAAAAATAGCAACTTTAAGCGGGGATAGGCTCCTCATTTGTATAATGTGTCTCCCTGCTGTCAGAACACCTGTCCATGTTTGTGATTGGTCAGATGCTACAAACAGAGGCTGAAGCAGAAAGCCTGAGTTCAGAGAAAGCTGTTAGTTGAGCAGCTCAGATGAAGACAGCTGAAGCTGCTTCAGAACATCCCTCTGATCAGCAGGCTTGTTGTGAAGCAGAAGCAGCCAGGATGACCTGACTGGGTCAAGCCTGCTTTACTCTGTTGTCCTGGATATCTGAATTATGCTTTAGCGAAACAGGCCCGGACACTGACTGAGCCCGTGTTTACCAACCACCACGGGGTGTCCGCGCCAATTTATGACGCGCCTGTGCGCATGTCAGGATCTGGTGCCAACTGTTCAACGAGGCACCGAACGGGTTAATGTAATCCCTGGTTGAGAATGGGCGGAGCTTCCAGTCGGGTCGCCCACCGGACAGATCGAGAAAGCAACACTCAAACTTGGGAAGGAAAATCAGTTTTGCGCAGTTGTCATTGTTTCGGGTGTTTTTTGTTTCGTCTTCCAGCTCGTCTTTGCACATATTTAGAATTTATCGAACCGACGGGTGCCATGAAGACCGCAGGAACGTTTGGGAGTCGCTGTTATCGGGAGGTGAAGTAGTGGAGACGTGGAGGGCAGGAGAGGCGTCCAAACACCGAAACTTCAGAGGCACATTTACAGGACGATGTAAAACTGGCCTTCCTCTCACACGGTCCGTCATCATGCGCCGACAATTCGTGCTGAGTGGAACTAAAACGGTCTGAGCACGTTCAGATCAGCGCCAAACCCAAGCAGAGGTCTGATGGGACACTAACACATCGGTGTCAACCCAGAGTAGAGATACAAGTCTGCTATTTCCACAACGCCGTGATAAACACGCCGAGTGACACCATGTGGAGCCCGGCGACGTGGACGTGGCGCGCGGCGCTGTGCTGCGTGCTTCTGGAGACGTTGGTGCGCACTGCCGGAGGTAGGACAAAGCAATCCACTGTTTGTACAACAACATGAGCCGGAGAGGCAGCACAGTCTGGAGCTGCTGCAACGACCCACATACTGCTGCCCCTCCTAAAAACACCAACAGGAATTGTATAGTATTGACTGTGAATAGAGCGCGGTACACACACACACACACACACACAGATACCGGGAGGTCGCATTTTATACGAGTATGGCACTTGTTAAATACAACAGTTGTGAATATGTCATTGTGCGCCACCAAAGACACATAATATATAAACCTGTGTCATGTTTTGCATACTGGCTCTATGAACAGGAATGTTGTTATATGTCACATATCTTTGTGTTTTCTTTGTCCCTCGTCTGAAGTGATCCGTTTTCCTTTTGAGTTTTGGATGTGTGAACATGTTTCCCACCCTCTGCTCAGGTCTCAACATGTGTATGAGTGGCAGCGCCACATTCTGTGAAGAATGCCTTCTGATTCACCCCAGCTGCGCCTGGTGCGCACAAGAGGTACTGCTTCCGGTATCATTCTGTCATGTACCACCGGTACCTGCACATTGTTGCACGATGCTGTTTACCAGTGGATGTTCAGGTTTGGTCAAATGATCGTTAGCCGCATGTGACGTCAGATTTAAACGTCTCTGGGCCTGATTTACTGAGATCAAATATAGGGCACTAAATAAGTTATTCCAAAAGTTTGCACATTTATTTTGCATCTGTTTCACTGGTGATTTACTGAGTAATTATGTCATTGATATCAGGTGCAAATCTCTATCTCTATATGTATATAGGAGGTTATCAGCAAGAAAGTCAATGTGGGAAAAACAAAAGATCAATAGATGGAATTCAGAGAAGATGACATATTAGATGGGGAAAAAAATGGTTTAATAATAAAACGTGGGTAAATAAAAAAGGGGGACGGTGGATGAGATCTTCTAACAAACACTGAGCAGCAGGTCCAGATCTCTGTGATGAGCAGCTGACTCGGTTTCATTGCTTCGTGAGTGGAAGGGATCCTCTGAGGGACACTTTCAGGACCTGGGACAGGCAATAACTCTAAAATATCATCTATGGACAGACGACATGTCTGAATCAGTTCTTCCTCTGACATCAGAAATGTTTAACGGGTGTAAAACCTCGTTCTCTACGTATTCTCTGGTTTCCTGCGTCTCCTTCACAATAAGAACAGCCGTCTCTCCTGATGTTCATCTGATTAAAACCTTCAGTCGTACTAAAATACACAACAATCACTTCTCCTGATTCTACTGTCAGGTTTAGTAAATATCATCACAGCTGATTCATTTATCTCCCAGTATTTGAGACCTTCAAGTAGAAACGCCCAATATGACGTGTTCATTCAAACACGCAGAATGGACAACGTGTGTAAAACTGCACATTTGAAAGACTCAATCCTCACTGCACGTTGTCAGTAGATCTGCTGGACAGTTTTTTTGTGGGTGGTGTGTAGTTTGCACGTGATTTTACACACACACACACACACACACACACACACACACACACACAAAAACAAACACACACACACCTTTAGTGAATCGGACACAGTGTTTTTCAACCACAGTCGGTAACGGCAGGTTTGTGGCTCTGCGTCCTGCAGGACTTCGGGAGGGGGCGCACTCTGACGTCACGCTGTGATTTCAGTGAGAACCTGCTGAAGAGGGCCTGTGCGGCCCACTTCATCGAGTACCCTACCAGCCGCTTTTCCATTCTGCAGAACAGGCCGCTGAGTTCTAAAGGGTCCGGGTCGACCCAGTACGACGTCGTCCAGATCATGCCCCAGAAGATCTCTCTCAGCCTGCGACCAGGTAACAATCACACTTACACACAGTTAAAAAAAAAACATTCCTGTAAATGCTGCAAAGAAGTCTTCTGTTCAGGAAAACAGATTCTTCTCTCATGTTCCTGCAGGAGACCAGACCTGGTTCAGCCTGCAGGTGCGGCAGGTGGAGGACTACCCGGTGGATCTTTACTACTTGATGGACCTCTCTCTGTCCATGAAAGACGATCTGGACACCATCCGTAACCTGGGCACCAAGCTGGCCCAGGAGATGGGCAAGCTCACCAGCAACTTCAGGCTGGGTTTTGGTTCCTTTGTGGACAAAAACATGTCCCCCTTCTCCTACACAGCACCGAAGTACCAGGAGAACCCCTGCAATGGGTGAGCAGCCGCAGGAGTGACGTGTTTGGAGTGCGATTGTGCTGTGAAATGGTATGATAACATGTTGTTGTCATTATGGGATGTTGAGCTAAAGAGCTCGGAAAGAAATCACAATTTATTTTAATACCACATATTGTTTCCTTCAATTATGAATATAGTTCAAAACACTGCAACTGTAAGAATGAGGGATATTTCATATCCGATAAAGCAGAGCGAGTCAGCAGTCATATAAAATGGCCCCCCGACTCCCATCATCCACTGGGCTGATGATGCAGGCGAACTGAAAGGCAGCAGAGTCGGGGGCGGGGGGGGGGGGGTCAGACAGACAGACAGACAGACAGGCAGGCACATGATGTTTTCCCCGGAGGTGAGACTGCACTGCACTAACTCTCATCCCCCGCCATCGTGCATCACTTCCCATCTAGGTTATGGCCAGGGTGTGTGTGTGTGTGTGTGTGTGGGGGGGGGGGGGGGTTGCCTGTGTGTCTCAAACTGGAGCATGGCAGGGAAATTTTAAAAGGACAGGTGACAACATTTTGACGCCTACTAAACCAGCTGGATGAGCAGCGATTATACGAGATTAAAAAAAAGAAAACTGCGAGCAGTGATATGTGTGCTGGAGCACCGACTGTGGGTCGGGGTGTTACCATGCCTGATGCATGTGCCACTTTTTGGGAAGTTACAAAAACACAGTCTTCTCAGTATATCATCATTAACGTCTCAATGCTTTTCTGACCCGATTTGACGTCGATGTGAACAACCAGCTGTAGAAACACGTGAAAATATGAAAAATGTCGTTTCCTGTTGCCAGTAGGTGGCGCTAAACGAGAATCTCTTTCTGCCGCCCTGCACAGATACAAGCTGTTCCCCAACTGTGTTCCCACCTTCGGCTTCCGCCACATCCTCCCTCTGACCGATCAAGTGGATCGTTTTAACGAGGAGGTGCAGAAGCAGATGGTCTCTCGCAACCGAGATGCACCTGAGGGTGGATTCGACGCCATCCTGCAGGCCGCCGTCTGTAAGGTGACTGTTTCATTTCATTCTCCTTTCTCAACCGTTTCCAAAAAAGTTGGAAATTTTTTTAATAAAAACAATGCAATGATTTGAAAATCACATAAACCCATATTTAACTGAAAATAGACCAAAGACCTGTTAAAACAGATTTTTTTTTTGTATTGTTTTATGAAAAATATGTGCTTATTTTGAATTTGATGTCAACAACACGTCTCAAAAAAGTTGTGACTGGTTCAACAAAAGATTGGAAAAGTTGTGTTAAGATAAAAAAAAAAAAACAGCTGGTGGAACATCGGACAACTAATCAGGTTACCATGGCAACAGATCAGTGACATGATTGAATGTAAAAAGATGATTTCAGAGAGGCAGAGTCTCAGCAGTGAAGATGGGGAGAGGTTCACCACTCTGTGAAAGACTGTTTTGGAAAATAGTTCAACAATCTAAGAATAATGTTCCTCAACGTAAAACTACGAAGAATTAGTGGATTTCATCGTCTACGGTTCATAATATCATTAAAAGATTCAGAGAATCTGGAGAAATCTCTGAACACAAGGGACAAGGCTGGAAACCAATATTGGATGGTGATGATCTTCGGGCCCTCAGGCAGCACTCCATTAAAAACACTATTCTGGAGTAGAAATCACTGCATGGGCTCAGGAACACTTGTGAAAACCATCGTCTGTGAACACAGTTCATCGTTGCATCTACAAATGCAGGTTAAAACTCTCCAAAGAAGAAACCAGATAGAAACATGGTCCAGAAACTGGTCTCCTCAGTTCCCCAACGCCCCAACTTTTTTGAGACGTGTTTCTGGTATCAAGTAGAAAATAAGCACATATCTTTCATAAAACAAAACAAAACAAAAATTCAGTTTTAACATTTGCTATGTTGTCTCTGGTCTATTTTCATTTAAATATGGGTTTATATGATTTGCAAATCATTGCATTCTGTTTGTTGTATTAGAAGCTCATATTCTTTCACCTCCAAGTTATTTAACAGCCTTTTGAATGAAGCTTGCAGTTGGTCCCAGCAGACAGTGACAGCAGGTCAAACGGAGGGAAGCTGCTGTGAAAGGGCTCAGATGTCCCGTGACGAGCGTCTGGCCTGTTTGCCTGTTAATTAAAAGCACCGTGGGGGACAGACAGGAAGTGGAGTGTGATGCAGCTGGCTAAACATGAGGCCGGGTCGCTGGCAGGCCCGGTCACATCCCTGCTCTGCTCTCCCTGAAGGAAGAGAATGACTTCCTGCAAGTAGCTCCTGCCTTGTAATTTACTTGCGCTGCAGTATTTCAGACACTCAGCAGATGGAGGCGGGGCCGGGTCAGTCCGCGGGGTGGGGTGGGGCCAGGTCTGTCCGGGGGGTGGGGCCAGGTTGGTCCGTGGGGTGGGGTGGGGCTGGGTTTGTCTGCAGGGTGGGGTGGGGCCTGGTTGGTCTGGGTGGGGCTGGGTCAGGCCGGGCGAGGCCGGGTCGGTCCAAGGGGGGGGGTTGGTCCACTGGGCCACGTCGGTCCGGGGGGCTGGGTCGGTCCGCGTGACCAGCTGCTTGAATTTGGACCTTTTCATGTTCTGTATGTGCTGTGATTGTTGTTGTTTTTTTTAAAGCTTTTTATAATATAAATGTGATGACCAGGGCTTGAAAACTGTAGTTACTTGAAAGATCAATGCTTGCTTCTTTTGTGCTGTTTATCCTCGTTGACAGGAAATAGTCTCCAGAGTTCCTCCTCACAACACGTTTCCTGTTGATCTGTCGGAGGCCCGTGAGAGGGGCGTCCACTGGGCAGGACGTTACAATTACAAAAGCTGCTCACTGCTGTGTTTTTTCAGTAACATGCAGAAGTCAGCACTCGGTCACGTGGTCACTCTGCCCCCCTCCCTCTTTGTTGTTTCCTGATGATAATGGCCTGACAGCACTCACTACAGAAAACTCTGGCTTGTTGTGACTCTTCACTGTTTGTGGATGTTATCCATAATGAGGTTTTATTAAAATGACATAAAAATGCCTTTAAACCCAGTTTATGAATCCATTTAGTAACCTGCTGTTAGTTATCTGTAATTATTCAACCAGTAGTTCTGACCCAGAGATCTGATTGGTCAAATCATCATGACATCACACCCTGCTCATCACTACAAATATGACCCATTTGTTGAAATCGTGTCTCTTTTGGTCCTTTTTGGTCACTCCTGGAGTAGTAAACATTACATGCGTTATATGCAGTCTACTGATGTGACTGATTGTTTTCCAGTTGTTATTCATACCCCATCTGTTGCCATGGAGCTCACACTAACAAAAATGTTTATATTTTGAGAGTAAATATGATACACATTTAGATTACATGCTTTATTTAGCTGGTAACTTGTTGTATAATCTCAGTATTACACTGGAGGCTGTTCTTCAGTGATGCGTTCAGGACCGAGGCGCTCGAATATTGCTGAATTAGGATTCTTTCTATTGGCTCTAAAACGTTTTTCACATGAACCATCTACTGTTTATAAAAGTGTTCGTAGCATCCAGGTCTGAAAAATGGTTCTGATGCAGAAGTGTCTTCAGCTACAATACCAGTGAGTGCCACTAGAGGTCGGCTCCAAAAAGCCTCCGGCTCCATAGACTCCCATTCAACTTCTCTCATCAAATCCAAAGTGAATAAAATGTGTCCATCAGTTATCTCGGTGTTGTTAGCTAAAGTCACTCCTTCTTATTAGTTTTCTGGAGGTCCATCTGAAAATAATCCCTCATTCATTAGAAAAGAAGATTAAAAAAGACCTGTTTTTGGGGGCGTGTCTGTTTGATTGACAGGCCTGTGGTGCAGTCAGGTTACAGCTATCGGTGGGCGGGACGTAGTATCGTCGTCAGGCTTCCAATTAGATCAGTCAGATCCACCCGGCAGAGTCAGAACCATAAGCAAGAAAAATGACAATAACTTTGCGTCGTGTCCTCTGCTGTGCGTCGCTGCCAGGAGGAGATCGGCTGGAGGAAAGAGGCTTACCACCTGCTGGTGTTCGCCACTGACGACGTTCCTCACCTCGCTCTGGATGGCCGGCTGGGAGGCCTCGTGCAACCCCATGACGGTCGCTGTCACCTCAATGACAACAGCGAGTACAGCGCTTCCACAAAAATGGTAAGACATGCTGCACTTTGAGTTGTTTGGCTCGGAGAGAAGACGTCTCCTCTGTCATTTAAAAATACATTATTCAAAAAAAGCGCAGGTACTCTAGCTGTCCAAAATGCAGGCTGAATGGAGGCTGAATTTATGATGGAACGTTAACCTCTTTAGGATATTTGTCTGAGCTTTGATGCAGCCTGGTTTACAGGGTGGTTGATATGCTTTCATGCAAAGAAAAACCTGAAACCTGAAAAACATGTTCTAATTTTTTAGTTCACCAGGCAATGAGTAAGAATATGTTCCTATGGCAACAGCCTGTGGTGGAAATCATCTGTGGGCCAACACACACACACACACACACACACCTGTGAAACCACAGGATTATGTTGACTTGTAAATTCAGCCCGAGAGCACGTTGATATTAGTTCTTACCAACATTTCTTCAGGATGAAATATGATGGCATGACGAAGTCTGTAGGTTTGTTTCTGAAAGTCTTTCACACATGATAAGCTGAAGTGTCTGAAAGTGCCAGAAGACAAATGCTATAAAAATGGATTGATGTTGTGTTGATGAATAATTTAGCTCACTTTTATTCTGCTTTATTCTTCTCTAAAGGCACAATTTCAGAAGACTATTTTTTATCGTACAAAAACTACAGTATTGAAATCCTAAATTAAAGGGAATGAATGAATGATGAATATTCACCTTGAACCATAAACACATTGCAGTTATTTCTTTTCATGTTTGTGGGACAAACTGCACCTAAGTTTTCTTGGATTGGTTCTGAAATAGCAGTTTAATTTTTTTTTCACGGTCCGTTTGAAATGGAAATCTTCAGAGAGATAATGAAAATAATCAGTTCTCAAAGCGCCATCTGGAATACTTTGTTTGTGATTCTTACACGTGATAAAGATAAAACCCGCATCAACATCTACTTTGGTGTCAACAGTGCAAACACAACACTGGGCTTAGATGAGCATCAACATGTATTATCGAGTTTCTCGTTTAGGAAATCTATATACTGTGGTCAAAAATACCCACAATGCACCATGCCTTTTCTCTCTCTATAGGACTATCCTTCTCTGGCTCTTCTTGGGGAGAAACTGGCAGAAAATAACATCTTTCTCATCTTTGCGGTTACAAAGCGGCTGTACGTTATTTATAAGGTACTCTGGATTTACCTTTTCAGCTTCATGATTTAAAGATCACGTTCCTCTTCTTAAAACCTGAACTATTAATGATCTCCTTTAATTCATGTCCAAAGAACTTCACAGCACTCATACCTGGAACTACAGTAGAAATCCTGGACCAGGACTCCAAGAACGTCATCCAGCTGATTATTGCAGCCTACAACGTGAGTGAAGAACGTATTCGTGAGTGTTTGATTTCCTGTTTATGTGCGCTAGAGACAGAAAGTCAAGTAAGAACGAGAAACACAGTGCAGACGCAAATCCTTCCTACTGATGTGACAGTTAATCAGCCTCCAGCTCACATGGACCAGGAGGCCTTGATAGTGTTGAGATTCGAGGCAGCTTGTGTCTATAGTTTGCGCTATAGTTTTGTCTAATCTCCTCAGATGTGCACACGACGATACCAAACAGCACAGTGACCACTTGTCTCCATTTAAACAGGCTGATTACAACACTGAACACATGTGATCCTAATTAAAGAAAACGGTTACTTTGAAAACTCACTTGAACCCAATTACTTCAAATTTTTTCGCTGGGGGTAGAAAAAAAAAAAAAATCTGCTCAAGGTCATTCTGGAATAATAAATGGAGAAGAAGCAATAATTGCTCTTTTTTCAACCTTTCTTTTCGTTACTCTCTGACAGACCGAAGGCTGCAGGTCTCCACCACATAATGTCTTTTAATGGAGGGATGAAGCATTTTTTCAATGAATTCATCCACAACTGCAAACTTGCATTCTTTTAAACTGACCTATCACATTAAGTATTGCATATCTCTGTGTCTGAGCCCTGGACTAAACCCTGATTGGCTCTTATTAAACAGCCAGACTCCAGAACTGTTCCACATGTAGTCGACCTTCCCTGACACGTCTTCCTGTGTGGGTGTGCAGCGTTTCCACGACCTCAGTCAGGAGGAACGTCTTGTTTTGGCCCCACAGCAGCACCTTTCAGTGGTAGAAAGTTGTGTTAAATGCTGGACGTGCTGAGTGTGTGGGAGGGATGGAGAGCGAAGTGCTTTGACTCATGGCCGTATGAACATTCCAGCTGCCACAAGTCTGGGCTGGTTCACCAGGCTGACAAACACACTGAGGGCTTTTCTCAAGTTTAACTGCAGCACAAAGCTGCTGCTGGCTGTGATTGTGTTAAAGGTCAGAGAAGTGCAAGTGTGTTTGGGAGAGAGTGAACGAGGGCAGCAGAAGTTACGCAGTAAAAGTTCACGAATGAATGCAGACGGAGTCCACACATGTTGCACTGGGCCGGCAGCGCATCCATGCGACCTGCATCCATGCGATTTGCATCAATGCTGCATCCATGCGACCTGCATCCATGCTGCATCCATGTGATTTGCATCAATGCTGCATCCATGCTGCACCCATGCGACCTGCATCCATGCTATTTGCATCCGTGCTGCACCCATGCTGCACCCATGCAACCTGCATCCATGCGACCTGCATCCGTGCTGCACCCATGCGACCTGCATCCATGCTGCACCCATGCAACCTGCATCCATGCGACCTGCATCCGTGCTGCACCCATGCGACCTGCATCCATGCTGCACCCATGCGACCTGCATCCTTGCTGCATCCATGCTGCATCTATGCAACCTGCATGCGAGCTGAACCCATGCTGCACCCATGCGACCTGCATCCATACCCAGAACTTGAGGTCTATAAAAAAAATGTGTGCCGAGCAAGAGAAATGCATTCCTGGTGTTTCACTCTTTTCCAGTCTGTTACACAACTAGAGTTCCAGGCAATGGAGAAACACTGAGTCGGTTTTAAAGATGCTGTAAAGCACAAATGAAAATGCGTTTTAAGTCCATCAAACCACAGAAGTATAGGTTGTTAACTACCCATCCAAATTTGAATATAAAAAGCACATGTTAAATTAGTCTTCTCTGCTCTGAGACTGGGGGGGAGGGGTGTCCTGAAGGAGCTGAAGCTCCGTCCCCTGGCTGGGAGGTGTTCAGTGTTCTGTATGACAGTCCTGTGGCTGCAGTTCTTTTCCACACTAAGCGGTCCGTCTGACATCCAACCTCTCGGTGACTTTATGCATGATGTCCCACTGGTCCTCTGTCTCTTTGGTGGATGGAGCAGCCTGCTTTATGAAAACAGAATAGAATCAGAATTTATTTGTCCAATGAGTGAAACATACAGATGTAATCAAATCCAGCTTATCCCCCTGAGCTGTAACACAGGAGTCAAACTGGACACCAGAGACAGCAGACAGTGAGTCTCCAACTACTTCTAACGACTTGCATTACAATAGTGGAGATAATAAGAGAGGAGGAGTTGATTTAGTTCTGTAACAACTGCAACATGAACAACGCTGCATTACATCACATCAACTCATTACATCACATGTCAATTCATTACATCACATCAATTCAAACTTTGTACCTGCTCAGGTCGAGCCGACAGTCTTTCTCTTCAACTGATGTCCCTCCATCTCCACCTGCTCTCTGCAGCCTCCTCCACGTGTAGTCGGGCTCGTTTATCTGGACCGGTACCGGTACATGTAACCGAGAGGGTCGGTGATTGTAACGTTACACCAGAGTACAAAAACAACAACCCTCCCCTCATTAATCGTGAGGACTAGATCTCCTCTGGTCCATGTTCACCATCACCCCGACATGTAAAATACAGAGTTACATATATTATAGTTCCTTATCGGAGCTTTATTGAGACGCATAAAACAATCCGCGGTTATCGGAACATTTTCCTCTGAACTCTGCTACGAGCTCAATAGAAGCTAATTAGCACGTTAGCTCCCATTTCATGAAAATAAAGTTATTCTACACCGAATAAAATCACGTTAGCGGTTTGCACCGCGGACTAAATATAGCAGAGTTACTGTGGACAAGTTATCTAGTATAATTATAACAAGCACATAGAACTTACGCTGAGTGGTGAACTGGCGGCGGCGGACGGTGCCGGTGCGACCGGGAGATGAACGGCCATGAGGGTGAAGCTCGGTTCGGCTCTGCGCTGCAGGAGGAGCGGTGTGTCCGTGAACTCCGTCCGTCTCCGGTGGAAGTTGGTGAAACAATCCACTGTGAAATGGTCACTGCAGAGGAGGCTGTTGGTGTTAATCCTAAAGTCTCCTTTAGCTCTTCATGAAATCAATCCACCTCTTTTTCCTTCATCAGTAGGAAATTTAAATAGCGCTGCAGCGCTGCTTTGGAGGTTCTTGCTTCCAGGAAAGATGCACTTGCAGGTGGAGGGAGACATCCTGTAGCAGCTGATGTACAATAACAATCTGACTACGGCAGGAGTAGAACTTAAGTGAAGTGGGTTGACCTCTTATGCAAATGAGCTCCAGGCTTTTATAGCGTTTCACCGTGAGAGGAGGAGCCATGCAGAAGGTTATATAAACTGGCTGTGATCTGACGTAGATAGGTAGTTGTGACGTAGATAGGTAGTTGTGAGGTAGATAGGTTGTTCTGACGTAGATAGGTTGTTGTGAGGTAGATAGGTAGTTGTGACGTAGATAGGTTGTTGTGAGGTAGATAGGTTGTTCTGACGTAGATAGGTTGTTGTGAGGTAGATAGGTAGTTGTGACGTAGATAGGTAGTTGTGAGGTAGATAGGTTGTTCTGACGTAGATAGGTTGTTGTGAGGTAGATAGGTAGTTGTGGCGTAGATAGGTAGTTGTGAGGTAGATAGGTTGTTCTGACGTAGATAGGTAGTTGTGAGGTAGATAGGTAGTTGTGAGGTAGATAGGTTGTTCTGACGTAGATAGGTAGTTGTGAGGTAGATAGGTTGTTCTGACGTAGATAGGTTGTTGTGAGGTAGATAGGTAGTTGTGACGTAGATAGGTTGTTGTGAGGTAGATAGGTAGTTGTGACGTAGATAGGTAGTTGTGACGTAGATGGGTTGTTGTGACGTAGATAGGTTGTTGTGAGGTAGATAGGTTGTTCTGACGTAGATAGGTTGTTGTGAGGTAGATAGGTAGTTGTGACGTAGATAGGTTGTTGTGAGGTAGATAGGTAGTTGTGACGTAGATAGGTAGTTGTGACGTAGATGGGTTGTTGTGACGTAGATAGGTAGTTGTGAGGTAGATAGGTTGTTCTGACGTAGATAGGTTGTTGTGAGGTAGATAGGTAGTTGTGACGTAGATAGGTAGTTGTGACGTAGATGGGTTGTTGTGACGTAGATAGGTAGTTGTGAGGTAGATAGGTAGTTGTGACATAGATAGGTTGTTGTGAGGTAGATAGGTTGTTGTGACATAGATAGGTTGTTGTGAGGTAGATAGGTTGTTGTGACGTAGATAGGTAGTTGTGACATAGATAGGTTGTTGTGACGTAGATAGGTAGTTGTGAGGTAGATAGGTAGTTGTGACATAGATAGGTTGTTGTGAGGTAGATAGGTAGTTGTGAGGTAGATAGGTAGTTGTGACATAGATAGGTTGTTGTGAGGTAGATAGGTAGTTGTGACATAGATAGGTTGTTGTGAGGTAGATAGGTAGTTGTGAGGTAGATAGGTAGTTGTGACATATATAGGTTGTTGTGAGGTAGATAGGTAGTTGTGACATAGATAGGTTGTTGTGAGGTAGATAGGTAGTTGTGAGGTAGATAGGTAGTTGTGACATAGATAGGTTGTTGTGAGGTAGATAGGTAGTTGTGGCGTAGATAGGTAGTTGTGAGGTAGATAGGTTGTTCTGACGTAGATAGGTTGTTGTGAGGTAGATAGGTAGTTGTGACATAGATAGGTTGTTGTGAGGTAGATAGGTTGTTGTGACATAGATAGGTTGTTGTGAGGTAGATAGGTTGTTGTGACATAGATAGGTTGTTGTGAGGTAGATAGGTTGTTGTGAGGTAGATAGGTAGTTGTGACATAGATAGGTTGTTGTGAGGTAGATAGGTAGTTGTGACATAGATAGGTTGTTGTGAGGTAGATAGGTAGTTGTGAGGTAGATAGGTAGTTGTGAGGTAGATAGGTAGTTGTGAGGTAGATAGGTAGTTGTGACATAGATAGGTTGTTGTGAGGTAGATAGGTAGTTGTGACATAGATAGGTTGTTGTGAGGTAGATAGGTTGTTGTGAC
The DNA here is from genome assembly GCF_022577435.1 of Embiotoca jacksoni. Lineage (NCBI taxonomy): Eukaryota > Metazoa > Chordata > Actinopteri > Embiotocidae > Embiotoca > Embiotoca jacksoni. The sequence continues at coordinate 1,237,344 of NW_027185428.1, forward strand.
ATAGATAGGTTGTTGTGAGGTAGATAGGTTGTTGTGACATAGATAGGTTGTTGTGAGGTAGATAGGTAGTTGTGAGGTAGATAGGTAGTTGTGACATAGATAGGTTGTTGTGAGGTAGATAGGTAGTTGTGACATAGATAGGTTGTTGTGAGGTAGATAGGTAGTTGTGAGGTAGATAGGTAGTTGTGAGGTAGATAGGTAGTTGTGAGGTAGATAGGTAGTTGTGACATAGATAGGTTGTTGTGAGGTAGATAGGTAGTTGTGAGGTAGATAGGTAGTTGTGACATAGATAGGTTGTTGTGAGGTAGATAGGTAGTTGTGGCGTAGATAGGTAGTTGTGAGGTAGATAGGTTGTTCTGACGTAGATAGGTTGTTGTGAGGTAGATAGGTAGTTGTGACATAGATAGGTTGTTGTGAGGTAGATAGGTTGTTGTGAGGTAGATAGGTTGTTGTGACATAGATAGGTTGTTGTGACGTAGATAGGTAGTTGTGAGGTAGATAGGTAGTTGTGAGGTAGATAGGTAGTTGTGAGGTAGATAGGTAGTTGTGACATAGATAGGTTGTTGTGACGTAGATAGGTTGTTGTGAGGTAGATAGGTAGTTGTGACATAGATAGGTTGTTGTGAGGTAGATAGGTTGTTGTGAGGTAGATAGGTTGTTGTGACATAGATAGGTTGTTGTGAGGTAGATAGGTTGTTGTGAGGTAGATAGGTAGTTGTGACGTAGATAGGTAGTTGTGAGGTAGATAGGTTGTTGTGACATAGATAGGTTGTTGTGACGTAGATAGGTAGTTGTGAGGTAGATAGGTAGTTGTGACATAGATAGGTTGTTGTGAGGTAGATAGGTAGTTGTGACATAGATAGGTTGTTGTGACGTAGATAGGTAGTTGTGAGGTAGATAGGTTGTTGTGACGTAGATAGGTTGTTGTGACATAGATAGGTTGTTGTGACGTAGATAGGTAGTTGTGAGGTAGATAGGTAGTTGTGACATAGATAGGTTGTTGTGACGTAGATAGGTTGTTGTGAGGTAGATAGGTAGTTGTGACATAGATAGGTTGTTGTGACGTAGATAGGTTGTTGTGAGGTAGATAGGTAGTTGTGACATAGATAGGTTGTTGTGAGGTAGATAGGTAGTTGTGACATAGATAGGTTGTTGTGACGTAGATAGGTTGTTGTGAGGTAGATAGGTAGTTGTGACATAGATAGGTTGTTGTGAGGTAGATAGGTAGTTGTGACATAGATAGGTTGTTGTGACGTAGATAGGTAGTTGTGAGGTAGATAGGTTGTTGTGACATAGATAGGTAGTTGTGACATAGATAGGTTGTTGTGACGTAGATAGGTAGTTGTGAGGTAGATAGGTAGTTGTGACATAGATAGGTAGTTGTGAGGTAGATAGGTAGTTGTGACATAGATAGGTTGTTGTGACATAGATAGGTTGTTGTGAGGTAGATAGGTAGTTGTGACGTAGATAGGTTAGGTTTTAGCTCCGCCTAAAAAAAAACCTGAGGTAGAGATGGAGGAGAAACTGTTCAACAGTTTAACTCCACATTTCAGTGCAACAAAGTTTTCTATCTTTGCAGAAGCTTCCAGCGACTCATTTCACACATATAATGTATTGAGAAGCAAATCATGGAATTTGCTTTACAGCATATTTAATATAGATTCATGTGATGGAGGCGTGACATTAATGTGGCTTTAGTCTCCGGACATTGGAAAAGGCTTCTGAGCACAACAGCAACTGTTAGAAATGCGGTTGCATTGAGGTTTTATTTTACCATGTGAGAAAGGAACCCTGATTTCTGAGCATGTGTGAATTGACTCTGCTGTCCTGCTGCTGTTCTCCTCAGAACATCCGTTCTAAAGTGGAGCTGACGGTGTGGGACCACCCGGAGGACATCAGCCTCTCCTTCACGGCCACCTGCCAGGACGGCAGGCCGCTGCCAGGTCTCAGGAAGTGTGCTGACTTGAAGATAGGAGACACGGTGAGTTCCTGTCCACACCTGCCTCTGCCTCTGCTCATCAATCTTGATTGCATCCTGAAAATCCTGCAGGACTCCAGCAGCCGGGCTCTGTGCACCGACACAGTTTATCATTTTGGAGAATTTTATCAGAGGGTTTAACATCTTAGAGAAAACATATTGTTTGTCTTCCTCAGGATGCCTTTTTAAATAAATCTGATTTTACATTTCATCTATCTTTCTAATCTATCTTGTTATATATTTTTCTATCTCTCTGTCTCTCTACAGTTTTTTTTTTTTTAATTTTTTTAACAGTAGTTATTTCTTTATTTATTTTTTTCATTTGACTGTTCTCTGACCTGAAGTGGGAAACCCAGAGTTAACCAGCCAGTTGATGACGAGCTTTGTGACACTCATAATCACCAATGTTGGGTTTAGTGATGCTAGCTTATTCAGTCCCTCCAGGATTTCTGGAATTTTTTTGTGATTATTGCAATCAAAAATGTTCGATTTTTGCGGTGGATTTTCTCAAAGATGATGTAATTTGTGGTGTTTAAAGTTCTTTTTTGTGTAAAATTGTGGGAAATTATCAAAAATTGCAATTCGAGGAAGAAAAATAGTATTTACCTGATGAAGGAATAAATGTGTAATCACTTCCTGTGATAATAATCCTGCTACACATCAGAAATATTTTAGTTCTAATCTTTTTATTTATGTATTTATTGAACTTGGAGAACCGTGGAGATAAAAGTTACTAAAAGCTGCTAAAAGGTCCTAAACGTTTCTAAAAGCTCCTAAACGGTCCTAAAAGGTCCTAAAAGCCGTGTATGTTTCCAGAATAGACCTTCTGTGACTGGAATATAGAAACAAGGACTACATCAGCTGTCAAAATAAGAGCTTTAGATGCTGTTTAATTCATGTTCATTCAACACATAGACCTGCTGGATGAAACAAACAAAGAGACGTCTCTGACAACTGGACGTGTGGAGAAAACTCATTTAACATCCAGTAATATGGAATCACTTCCTCTGATCACAAACATTTAATCACATCATTTTAATGTGAAGACCACATTTCACTTCCTGTTTCTCCTCTTGTTCCTGTTTCTCTGTGAACAGAGTTTTATTTGGAGATGAAAACGGGAGCAGAGACTCTCTGATTGGAAATGAGGAGTTATTGTTGTTAATGAAGAGAGTTTTGTTTAAAAATATTTACTTTATGATGTTAATACGTTCAGCACAGATTCTGATGACGACATGTTTTGTGGAAAAATCCCGGGAATTTAAAAAAATTGCAAGTTCCCGCAAATATTGCGGCGCTTGTTTGAATTTGTGTTAATTATTGCGATCGCAAGACTGTGATTTCCTGGAGTGGCTGATTAATACACGCCTTCAACTTCACCAGCTCTGCAAAGGCATATCAGCTGTTTGCTGTAATTAATGACACAAAGAAGAGCGTGTGTTGTGCGCAGCAGTAATGCATATTGAAGGTCTGAATACCTCCATGGCTGCTAGCCTCTATTTGAACTACAGTAGCTGCAGTACTCTCTGTTGTCGTCTCTCTAAACTAAAGCAAGAGGTCAGGTGACCGAGAATGATGCTACATCTGGATTGCTTGAATTTGACACCGGCCTTTGTTTGGTGGTCACTTTATATTCTATTCAGGCTTCAAATGAGATTTGGATCCAGTGGAAATGGCAGCAGGAGACGGTTTCCTCCGTGCTGTCACACGGTAAGGCTTCAGCGTGGTAGGATTGTTCTCTCAAAGACCCCCGCTCTCTTCTTGACTGCTTTATTTTCAGACAGTTTGGGGGTGGTGATGGATGGAGGAGGAGTTGAGGGTGATAGGAGCACAATAACACCAGTGAAGGAAAGCGAGCTCTGGGGTGATGGGCCTCGCTCATGTCTTTTATCCTCGGCAGTGTAAGGAGATGGTGGGGAGCAGCAAAGTCTGCTGGGTGCCAACTTTCCTAGTGTTCATGGAGGATACATCCCCGTCGTCAGTCACAGGAGAGCGGGGGTCTGTGTGAGCTCGCCATCGAGGCTGATGCTGCATCTCAATGACCTCAAACAAAAGTAGGCTGGAGGAGGCCAGAAAAGAAATCAACTAGCAGGAGGAGAATGCTAACTCCATGTACAACCCTGTTTACAAAGAAGTTGGGATGCTGTGTAAAATGTAAATAAAAACAGAATGCAATGATTTGCAAATTATTTAAACCCATATTTAATTGAAAATAGATCAAAAACAACATAATAAATGTTGAAAGTGAGAGATTTAATTGTTTTATGAAAAATATGTGCTCATTTTGAATTTAATGTTAGCAACAGGTTTAAAATAAAAGTTGTTAAAAGAAGAAGTGATGCAGCTCAGTGGTGAACATGATCCTGGAACAACACGCTGTAAACATTTGGGAACTGAGGAGACCAGTTTCTGGAGTTTTGAAAGTGAAAAGTTGTCCTGTTATAACCGTAGATGATGAAATCCACTAATTCTTTGTAATTTTTTACGTTGAGGAACATTATTCTTAGATTGTTGAACTATTTTCCAACACAGTCTTTCACAGAGTGGTGAACCTCTCCCCATCTTCACTGCTGAGAGACTCTGCCTCTCTGAAACCATCTTTTATACCCAATCATGTTCCTGATCTGTTGCCATGGTAACCTGATTAGTTGTCAGATGTTCCACCAGGTTTTGTTTTAGCGTTACACAACTTTTAGTCTTTTGTTGAACCGGTCACAACTTTTTTGAGACGTGTTGCTGCCATCAAATTCAAAATAAGCAAGTTTTTCAGAAATCAAAAAAAGTTCTGTTTCAACAATTTATATGTTGTCTTTGGTCTATTTTTGATTAAATATGGGTTTACCTGATTTGCAAATCGCCACATTGTGGTTTTATTTACATGTTACACACCGGCCAACCTTTTTGAAAAGGCAGCTGTATGTCGGGTGTTCAGTGTCGTAGCCAGAATGATTTTCATCGTTGCACTAACAGAACAGTATGATGACTGAAAGGGCTCATACAAATGAATTCATTGATATAAAATATGCACCATGGATATTTTTTTATTTAGAAGATTTTTTAATCCAAACAAACCAGAATCATTTGAATTTGATTGTTTTTTTGTTTGACCTCATGAATTGTTTTCAATCCCAGTTAATTGAATTTCCAACAGTCACAAGAATTCTAACATCCTAAAAGATTTATTTGTTAACACTGATTGTTTTTTCCGTCACGTGGAAATTCCTTATGAAAGTCAGATACAGTTGTAAATATTCGCTTAAAAGTTTCCACCAGTCTATATATGTTATTTTGTGCTTTAGCTTTCCCGCCTCTTTCATTTTACGATAGTCTCATCCAACACGCTGTCATTTCCCTCATTTGCTACCCTGCGTCTCCCTGAATTAGATTACACACTCAACAACATTGAGAGGCTTTTTCTCAATGTACCATCTCTTTCCTCTGCCGTCCCTCCGAGGCTCCACTACTATGACTTCCTCTCAGCTAGTTGCCCCCTCTATGTCTCCACAGCCTCATAGTTGTCCTTGTGATCCTCATAATTGGGTGAACTGGACTCCTCGCGACTTACATTTAGAGTAAATTTAATTGTGTCCCTCGTTAACTCGTTTAGCTTTCTGCACCAGACCCGGGGGGTTTCTTCGCTTGTCTTCTATACTGGATTGAGGTGACAACCAATTGTCCCAAAGGGCCCTTCCCCCTGACACTGAGCTAAAATATGTTGATTCCTACTTACTTATTAGTGTTGCTGTGTATTCTTGGTGAAACACGCAGTTGAATCCTATGAAGCCTCCAGTTCAGATTCAGTCCGTCACCATCTTTGCTAGTTTGGAGCAGGAAGTGACCATATTTGGACAAGCTGGGGGAGGAGCCAGTGGTGGATCTGACTGATCTGATTGGAAACCTGATGATACTACGTCCCGCCCACCGATAGCTGTAACCTGACTGCACCTGTCAATCAAACTGACACGCCCCCAAAAACAGGTCTTCTTGAATCTTCTTTTCTAATGAATGAGGGATTATTTTCAGATGGACCTCCAGAAAACTAATAACAATTAATGTAAACCCTGTCAAAATATAGTGAAAGTATGTCTCTTTAACTTCATAACGTAGATACATTTTTCCTCCAGTGAGACCAAACCAGTCAAACACATGTCCAGGTCCACTTTGTTCCTCTTTCTTTCGGACTCTGTCCTACTTTCCCTCAACATTTTTAAAACACGATATGTTTCAACATCAGAAGCACGATTTCAGTTAGTCAGCATCAAAAGGAAAATACTCTGAAGTCTACTGTAAATGTGATTCAAGGTGATTACTGGGATTAAGTACACAGCTGTAGAACCTATCGGAGCATTAACCAGACTTCCTTCCTCTGAGTAATCAGATGGGTGGAGCACTTGTGTCCCAGTTTCTGTGCAGGCCGAATCACATCAGCTTCTGACTGCAAATTCCTCTGTGGGTGAAATAATCTCATGATGTAAACATAACTTTGGTTCATTTGTAGTTCACATCCATCAGCTCGCTGTCAGCTGGTTGTGTTCGACACAAGAGGGTTCAGGTCCCTTAGAAACGATACGTAATCTCTCGGATCATCTGGACCTGATGTAAACATTGCTCACTGGACAAATAAAAAGTCACAGTGCTACAATTCAGACCTTTTCTCTCTATTCACACCACGCTGCTTTTCCTTTTCCTCCAGGTATCTTTCAACGTGAGCGTGGAGGCGAGGAGCTGTCCCTCCCGCGGCGCCGACCGGAGCTTCACGATCAGGCCGGTGGGCTTCAAAGACCGGCTGGAGGTGGCGGTGGATTATCAGTGTGACTGTGGCTGCAGCCGGACCGCCCAAACCAACAGCAGCATCTGCAGCTCCATAGGTAGTGCAACCGGCATGACTTTCTTCCATTTATCAGTTTTTTTGTGATTGTTGCGATCAAAAATGTTTGATTTTGCAGTGGATTTTCTCAAAAATGTCGATGTAATTTGTTGAGTTTTAAGAACTTTTTTTCCGTGAAATTGCAGGAATAAAAAAAAAAGGGCAAAATATGATTTTTTTTTTTTTTAAAGCACTACCTGATAAAGGAATACATGTGTAATCACTTCCTGTGATAATAATCCTGCTGCACGTCCCAGAAATATTTTAGTTCTAATCTTTTTTATGTATTTATTGAATTTAGAGAACCGTGGAGATAAAAGGTCCTAAACGTTTCTAAAAGCACCTAAAAGCTCCTAAACGGTCCTAAAAGGTCCTAAAAGCCGTGTATGTTTCCAGAATAGACCTTCTGTGACTGGAATATAGAAACAAGGACTACATCAGCTGTCAAAATAAGAGCTTTAAATGCTGTTTAATTCATGTTCATTCAACACATAGACCTACTGGATGAAACAAACAAAGAGATGTCTCTGACAACTGGACGTGTGGAGAAAACTCATTTAACATCCAGTAATATGGAATCACTTCTTTTGATCACAAACATTCATTCACAACTTTTATTGTGAAGGCCATATTTTGCGCAAATCCGGTCACTTCCTTTTTTTCCCGCTTGTTCCAGTTTCCAAAGTTTTATCTGTTGATGAAAACAGGAGCAGAGACTTTCTGATTGGAAATGAGGAGTTATTTGTTTTAATATAGAGGGTTTTTTTTTTTTAAAAGACTTACTTTATGCTTTTAATACTTTCAGCATAAATTCTGCTGATTATTTTTTTTTCAAAAAAAATTGGGCGAATTTTCAAACATTTCGAGCTCCTGCAAATATTGCTGAGTTTGCTTGAATTTGCGTTAATTATTGCGATCACAGGGTTTTCTTGAGGGACTGATTTAGTCGATACTTTAACTTAATAAATCTAGAATGAATGTAATATTAGAACAGTAAAAGCTCAATAAGATCAGGCCAACATATTTTGAAACCAAACCAATTTTATTTGGATTAAAAGTAAAATTTTTAATATTTAAAAACTGAAACAAGGACTCTGATTCTTCATCAGCAACAATTTTTTCCTGCCTCTTTCTATAATTGTAAAGTTTGATGACAGTTTTATTTACTGTAAGCTGAACTGAACAGATCAACATGTCCTTTCAGCAGGAAACAAAAGCTTTCAGAGGCAGAAAAATACGGCTACAGGACTTCCTGTTTTTGATAAACGTACAGTTTAACACCAATAATGTCACACTTGGTGGGTTACTTTTACTAACTGAGTATTTTCCTTAATTTACTGCTCTCTTTGGTGTAATTATGGAGAGACTCCCTTGCGGTTGTTATTGAGGTAATGTCAGTAAAAAAAAAAATAAATTATAGTCTTTATTGCTTTTTACCTTTGTTTGATGTTTAACAGCGCCTCAACCAGCGCCTGCTGATCATATTTTTGAATTTATAGAGATATTTTAAATGCCATGAACCTGGATTCATAATTAGCAGAATGAATGATGTGTTGGGCTTCCAGGTACTTATAACTGTGGAACGTGCCGCTGTGAGCCGGGCTACCTGGGCGCCCGCTGTGAGTGCCAGGAGGGCGAGGCCAGCAGCATGTACCTCAGTGCCTGCAGGGAAGCCGACGGCAAGCAGATCTGCAGCGGACGAGGGGAGTGCAGCTGCAACCAGTGTCTGTGCTACGAGTCTGAGTTCGGCAAGATTTACGGCAGCTTCTGCGAGTGTGACGACTTCTCCTGCGCCCGACACAAAGGCGTCCTCTGCTCAGGTAGGAACATCTTCCGCAGACGCCGGTCGGTCGTGTTGGCTTTAATTCTGCTTTCAGGAAGACTTGTTTTTAATTCCATCGAGCGGCTGAACTCATGAGGGCAGGGAAGACCAGGGAGTTTTAAAAACTTCCAGACGGAGAACGTCAGGGAATTTGATAGTTTTTTGGGACAAGTCCTTGTTAAAATTTGAGTTGCCATGTATCAAAATTTAATGTTTTCCATGTACGTAGTAGGGATGGGCGTTTCAAGCAAAACTACTATTCGAAATTGGCTCTGAACTATTTGATTTTAAATAGAATAAACTTCATTTCTATTTCATGATGGCTGGCAGGCACTTTACCGCCACCTTCTGATGAGAGTAACACATGACAACCAGGCGCCTTTAGAAACGGGAAATCAGGAAGAATAAAAGTCGCATTCACTAATTGATTTTGTAGAGTATGACGACTATTTTAATATTTGAAATTCGTGCCCCATCCTTAGTATGTGTCTGTAGCATTAGTTAGCTGGTTATTGTCAGTGTGCATGTTTGGTAGCTTTAATGCTAACTGACAGAAACTGAAAATCTAGCTTCTTATTAGGTTGCGAGCTAATTACCGATATTGTTAGTTCATTCTTTGACTCTGCAGCCAGTATTTATAGATGGACTGAAGTTATTTGAATATCAACCAGGGGGCATGTGTCAGCCTGTTTTTAACAGATGTGTCTGTTTCTTGTCTGCTCAGCACAACGGCAGCATGTTTTTCTGTTAGAGGTCGAGGAGGTTCAGCTTCTCGGTTGGAACGACCGTTGAGCTAAATGAGATTCCAAGCGGACATCAGACGCTGTAGATCTGCTGTGCTTGCTGATTGTTCTCCTTGACAATAATGCTTATTCATGATGCTGAGTCATGTCACATGCCTGCTCTGGGTGTGTCCTCTGACTACACCTACCCAGCTTGAAAGAGTGTCCTGCTGGCTTTGCTCAGCTGTGAAAGTAGTTGTTAAATATTTAGTTTAGTTTTGTGTTGGCCTCAGAGGGCGTGTTGTAACACAACACGCCGAGTGGAGCGAAGGACCTGTTGTAAAGCAAGGACTTATTATTGTCCTTCTGAAAAATGAATATCCTTTTTGGTTTTAAGATGCTCAGAAACTCATGAAACTTTGCACAAAAATTCAGCTCCCATGTAAATGTAAGTATTTTATATGTTCTGGCCATGGATGTCACAAAATGGCTCACTAGCGCCCCCTAAAATGAGATCTCAAGGCTGCTTTCACATACATGAATGAAATTTGGTGGACATGTGTATCATATGTACATCTACAAAAAAGTCTCTTGGCACCACGACTTAAACTCAACAGGAAGTCCGACATTTTGAATTTAGTGGCCATTTTGGCGATTTGTACCTGTTGTACTTTAACAGGCTCCTCCTACAGATTTTATTGGACCGACTTGAAATTTGATCTGTTCAGTCTTTAGACCTTTGGGATGAAAATGTATTAAAATAATTTGTTTTTGTTGAACGGTGTGTCCGTGGCGTGGCGGCCATTTGGAGCGTTTCGCCATGACATTAAAGTTGCTGTAATTTTTATGTTCATCGTCCGATCTTCCTCAAACTTTACATATTTGATAAAAGTCCCACTCTGAACACATCTGCATGGTCATAGTCAGTCCTTGTCATAGCACCACCTACTGGCAACAGGAAATTATATTTTTCATACTGTCACATGCTTCTTCGTGCTGGTTGATGACATCAATGTCAAATCGGGTCAGAAAAGCCTGAAGTTGTTGCTGATGATATATTGAGAAGACTGTGTGTATTTGTCAAAGGGCGTCTCCACGGTGATGCGTCAAAATTTGAGGTTTCACCACGACACAGGAAGTTAGTTTAAGGTCAAGGGAGGCTCCAAACGTTACAAAGCGTGGAACATGCGTGAAGCATGGTAAACTCCACGGCCGCATCAACCCCCGACCCGCCGGCTCCCTGACGGGCGCAGGTGCTCGAGGCCACTTATCACTGCTTGCAGTTTTAATGATCACTTGTTTTCCATAATAGAAATCCAAGTAAATATTCAATGTTGGACAGATTTGGAACCAACAACTCATTGAACCATACAGTGATTGGTGTAATGTGGTCTTTAATTATCTTCACATTTCCATCCTGAAACATAAATTTACTTATTTAATCAGCAATTTCTGTCCTGATGCCAACTTGAAATCCTTGCTCTCTCATTGGCTGCCCTGGCTTTACTCTGGTGCCCAGAAAGCACCGACACTCGCTAAGAAAAGCAAGCTGTGGCACAGTGTGGCTGCTCCACTGTACCGGACAAGCTGAGGCCCGTTTGTTCCCACAGCTTTGAGTCCAAAACTCAGCGTTCCAGTTTGGGACCTCCTGGCTGGAGCGGCCCGCTGGCTCATCCCCACGCCAACGGCTGTTCCTGTGAAACCACAGAGAGTGCTTTGTGACGGTGGGGCCGGTTTTGGCGCGATCACAATGCCTGCCTGTATTTATCTATACCAAGTAGAAACAGAAGCCTTTCACTGAGTCAGCAACAAGGCTGAACGCACAGATGCAGAATGGCTGTTTGTTTGTGCTAATCATCCATAAATGTCCACCACCTTAGGTTGTCCCTCTGTGGAACCAGAATGAGTTCCTAATGAATCCAAACGTTACGCCTCCTCCACACTTTCCTCCCCTCACTATTCCCAGTCTGTCAGTTAATTAACGCCGAGTGCTCTGTGGAAGTCCTGCTTCAGAAATGACTCTGTGCCCCCGGGACGTGCTATCAAGGCTTTCACCCCCTCAGCTAGCAGAAATAACTGTGTTCCTCCTGGATCGGTGCTGGTCCACGAGGAGCTGCTCATTTTACTCTGATTACGTCTGAAGTGTTCTGACTCATGAGCCGCCTAAAGGTGCTTCATTTCTGTCTGAATCCCTCTTTGTTTCCCTTATTGTGTGACAGTGTTGTTTCCATGGAGCTCACCTGGTCGCTGCTATCAGCCTCCCGAGCAGGTTGTTTGGAGAGTTTAGGTCAAACTGACAGATCCAGTTCAGTATCAGATGTCAACCTCTGATATATTTTGTAATATTCTGGTCTCTGTTGCTGTGCAGTTGCTCTTGTATGGAATATGTAAACTGATTAGTCAATCCTACAGATCAGCTACAGTATATGAGCTAACCACAGACTGGATATAAAAGTGTTCGTAGCTTCCAGCTCTGTAAAATGGTTCCGATCCAGAAGTTTCTTAAGCTGCAATACCACCGAGAGGTCGGCTCCAAAAAGCCTCCGGCTCCATAGACTCCCATTCAACTTCTCTCATCAAATCCAAAGTGAATAAAATGTGTCCATCAGTTATCTCGGTGTTGTTAGCTAAAGTCACTCCTTCTTATTAGTTTTCTGGAGGTCCATCTGAAAATAATCCCTCATTCATTAGAAAAGAAGATTCAAGAAGACCTGTTTTTGGGGGCGTGTCTGTTTGATTGACAGGCCTGTGGTGCAGTCAGGTTACAGCTATCGGTGGGCGGGACGTAGTATCGTCAGGTTTCCAATCAGATAGGTCAGATCCACCGCTGGCTCCTCCCCCAGCTTGTCCAAATATGGTCACTTCCTGCTCCAAACTGCTCCGAACTAGCAAAGATGGTGACGGACAGAATCTGAACTGGAGGATTCATAACGTTCACAAACCAACGATGACATCACTGATGGATGATGGTTGGTGTGAAATTATGGAAAGAAAATTATAGTAATTATATCAATTTTGGGACATTTAATGGAATTGGGTCAAGTCAAGTTCTGCTGTGAAAAAAAATGTTTTTAGAAAAGGTGTTCTTTCCTTTAACCTAAATTACCCATTTTAAAAGTAATGAAGATTTAGGTTCATTGTTCAATTGTTAAATATCTTTCTCAGGATAAATTTTTTCACGACCAGATTTAAGGGGTCGTGGGTTGTGTCCTTATCAGATGTGTTTTTCTGTTGGTGTATTGACTTGTGCTTCAAAACTCCAGTTTTGCTCTGCCTCTACTTCAGTCTTGACTTCCTGGTTCTCCTGCCCCCCTGACCCACATCTCTGAATGATGATCTCAGCACTCACCAGTCTTTAGTTGCCAGAAATAGCCCGGCTCTGTTTTCCAGACTTACACAAGCCCTCTTTTACCCCATAAATAAAACTGCAACTGTGTGTGTATGTGCATGTACGGTGTGTGTGCGCCTCCACGTAGAGTAAATAAGGACCATATGTGTTTATTCATGTTCGTGCCAAGCATTACTGGAACTGTGCTTCACTGAGGAAAACAGCTCCCTTCAGTTTTTGTTTGGTAAAAGTCAAGAAAGAAACTTTACTTTATGTTTATAACAGAACTGCAAATAAAAACGAGATTGTTGTCATTGTAGCTGCAGCACAGACATGTTGAAGCACAGATAATCCTGAAGGTCATATACACATTTAGAAATGATATGTACACTGCTCCAAAAAATAAAGGGAACACTTAAACAACTCAATGTAACTCCAAGTCAATCCCACTTCTGTGAAATCCAGCTGTCCAGTTAGGATCAACACTGATTGAGGATCAGTTTCACCTGCTGTTGTACAAATGGAACAAACAGGTGGAAATGAGGCAATTATCAAGACAACCCTATAAAGGAACGGTTCTGCAGGTGGTGACCACAGACCGTTTCTCTGTCCTCGTCCTTCCTGGATGATCGTTGGTCCCTTTTGCATTTTGCCAGTGTCCTCACCACTAGAGGGAGCATGAGGTGTCTCCAACCCACAGAAGTTGTTCAGGTAGTGCAGCTCATCCAGGATGGCACATCAATGCACGCTGTGGCAAGAAGGTTTGCTGTGTCTGTCAGCACAGTGTCAAGAGGACGGAGGACATACCGGGAGACGGGCCGGTCCACCAGGAGACGTGGAGGGGGACGTAGGAGGACAACAACCCGGCAGCGGGACCGCTATCTGCTCCTTTGTGCAAGGAGGAACAGGAGGAGCGCTGCCAGAGCCCTACAAAATGACCTCCAGCAGGCCACTAATGTGCATGTTTCTGCTCAAACTGTCAGAAACAGACTCCATGAGGGCGGTACGAGGACCCGACGTCCACAAGTGGGGTCTGTGCTCACAGCCCAACACCGTGCGGGGCGATCGGACTTTGCCAGAGAACACCAAGATCGGCAGTTTCTCCATCGGCGCCCTGCGGTCTTCACGGATGAGAGCAGGTTCACACTGAGCACATGTGACAGACGTGACGGAGTCTGGAGACGCCGTGGAGAACGTTCTGCTGCCTGCAACATCCTCCAGCGGGACCGGTTCGGCGGCGGGTCAGCGACGGTCTGGGGAGGCGTTTCTTCGGAGGGCCGCGCAGCCCTCCGTGTGCTAGCCAGAGGTACCCTGACTGCCATTAGGTCCCGGGATGAGATCCTCAGACCCATTGAAGACCATCTGTTGGTGCAGTGGGCCCTGGGTTCTTCTGATGCAGGACAATGCTCGGCCTCATGTGGCTGGAGTGTGTCAGCAGTTCCTGCACGATGAAGGCATCGACGCTACGGACCGGCCCGCCCGTTCCCCAGACCTGAATCCAATCCAGCACATCCGGGACATCGCGTCTCGTTCCGTCCTCCGACGCCACGTCCACCGCAGACTGTCCGGGAGTGGACCGATGCTTCGATCCGGGTCTGGGAGGAGATCCCTCAGGAGAACATCCGTGGTCTCATCAGGAGCATGCCCAGGCGTTGTAGGGAGTGATACAGGCACGTGGAGGACACACACACTACTGAGACTCATTTGGACTTGTCTTCAGGAATCTCCACAGAAGTTGGATCAGCCTGTGATCTGATTTTTCCACTTTTATTTGGAGTATGATTCTGAATCCAGACCTCCATGGGATAATGATTTTGATTTTCATTGATCATTCTTATGTTATTTTGTTCTCAACACATTCCACTATGTAATGAATAAACATTTTCAACTGGAATATTTCATTCATTGAGATCTAGGATGTGTTGTTTAAGTGTTCCCTTTATTTTTTTGAGCAGTGTAGTTTCAGGATTATTTTCAGATGGTCCTCCAGAAAACTAATAAGAAGAAGTGACTTTAGCTAACAACACCGAGATAACTGATGGACACATTTTATTCACTTTGGATTTGATGAGAGAAGTTGAATGGGAGTCTATGGAGCCGGAGGCTTTTTGGAGCCGACCTCTAGTGGCACTCGGTGGTATTGCAGATGAAGACACTTCTGCATCGGAACCATTTTTCTGATCTGACCTTTCAGGTGTGAAACATTGTATTTGGATTTAAGATTAGTTTTCACTATTTGTTTTTAAATGTAGCAGTGATAATTAAATGCTTTACTAAAAAGAAGCATATCTTAAATACTGCATGTCAGTCAAGCTTTGTGGTGTGTCAGCTGATTGTTCCTTCAACACGGTCTGTAAAGTGCATTTGATTCGCTGGCTGTGGTTCAGTAGTGTTTTAGTTGACATGACTTGAACTGGCAGCAATGGTGCAACATTTTGCAGCTTAAAAGTCAGATATTTCCCTTCAGCTGTTGGTGGAGACCAAAACAGGGTTAAAGGAAGTTAATGTTGGACTTGTATTGATTGGAAATCTAAATTAATTCCAATGTAGTTAACTGCTTATAACCACCATATTTTCAATAATGTCCTTACAGAAAAGATAATTCAGTTACAAACAGCTCCAAGACCAAAATAAACAACTTTTAGAAGAATTTTAAAATTCAATAACCTTCCTTCTTTTCATTTTTTATAATTTTTTCTTCAACATTTTATGTCTGCCCTGCAAAACTGTAAATTCGAGTAAATAATCAGTAAAAATTTGTAAACGCAGATATTATTGAACTTGAAAAAATTCTCCACTGCAACTTGAAGCAAGAGAAATGAAGCCCAACAATGTTGAATTTTTGAAAAAATAGTGATGATTATAATTTTTTTGTCGTGTCAAATGCTGATGCAGACAGTTTCAGCATTTCACAAACAGCCGGTTCCTCTGGAGTTATAAAACGCTGCTTACTGAGTAACGTCGGTGGACGGTGAGGCGGCCTATGATTGGATGACCGGAGAATCTACAAGTAAACAAGAGAGAAGTAATGACTGTGGTCTTCAAGCTTGTGCTGTTATTCACATAAAGATCAGCTGATCTCACTGCACGCTCTGTTAGTTTTAGTCATCTCTGCAGGTCGGATATCTCACAGCTGGATTTATTCTTCTTTTACCGACACACAAAAACAATCTTAACAAGAAGGAAGTTGTCTCTTTCAAATCTTTAATAATAATAATAATAAACTTTATTTGTATTGCACCTTCCATATAAGAAATGCAGCTCAAAGTGCTTCACAGCGAGATAATTACATGCAGTGTTTCATATAAAAACACATAAAGGAACTTTTAAAAATATAGAAAAGAAATGAGATGTATAAGAACGGTTAAATGTATAAACGCAAACACTTTACCTCACATCTCATACACACCAGATATTAACTGTCTGTTCACTTCTGTTGATGAACTCAGTATACAACGGAGGGCTTGTCTCGGCCTCCACAGTTTAACAGCCCACATTTTTGTGTGCGTGTGCGTGCTCGTCACATTTGTGGCCTTTAAAATTTGCAAAGCTCATTTAGTGACTCGAACTGTTTTAGACATTAGAAATAATGTCAATCAAACAGACACACCCCCAAAAACAGGTCTTTTTGAATCTTCTTTTCTAATGAATGAGGGATTCTTTTCAGATGGACCTCCAGAAAACTAATAAGAAGGAGTGACTTTAGCTAACAACACCGAGATAACTGATGGACACATTTTATTCACTTTGGATTTGATGAGAGAAGTTGAATGGGAGTCTATGGAGCTGGAGGCTTTTTGGAGCCGACCTCTAGTGGCACTTGCTGGTATTGCAGCTTAAGACATTTCTGCATCAGAACCATTTTTCAGACCTGAAGCTACGAACACTTTTATATCCAGTCTGTGGTTGAACCTAAAGCAGGACATGGACAGGACAGGACGCTTCATACTAGGGATCAGCATCTCAAGCAAAACTACTGTTTCAAATTTGCTCGGAACTATTTGATTTTTAACCGAATATTTGCCCCTCCACGGCCCGACCGTGTACACACTCATGAATATACAGAGATCGGCCATTTGCTCGGTGCTCCACTCTAATGAGTGAGCTTAGCGAGGGAAGTTTGTTTGCCAGCTTTGCGTGCACAGTTTTCATCACTCGTCTTTATTTATGTTTTGAAGGAGTTCCACAGAACTTTCTGACGGCTCTCGACGTCTTTGCATGTTTCCTCATGTTCGCACCGGGACATCTAATACTGGGATAGTTTTACCTGCAAACCTCCGGACCCCTGAAAGCAGCGTGTGTTCTTCTTCTTCCCATGTTGTTTAATGGCAGCTGGCAGTCAGCTTTTAGGAGCATAACTGCCACCTTCTGACGGGAGCAACGCATTACAACCAGGCACCAGTAAAAGCAGGGGAAATCAGGAACAACGATAGTCACATATACTAATAGGTTTTGTAGATTATAATGACTATTTGAATATTTGAAACACATCCCTACTTCATACTATTTCTCTTTTTGGCGAATTATAGTCTTGTGTTGTTTTATTTCCTCCTTTTTTCTGTGGAGGAAATTCTGCCTCATCAGCAGTTTGATTGTCTACTGACTTTTTTAGAGATTACGTCACTTCAGACTTTGTGGGTTTCTCCTCTTCTTGTTTTTTTTATGTTTTTTCTTACTGTTATGAAATCATCACTCCTCTTCTGTCACTATTTTTGCAGTTTCTTGATGTGTTGTTGAAGCGATTTCTGGAGGTTGAAATGAAACCCGACCATAATTCTACCAGTCTGTTCCCCTGAATATACAAATGTGTTTGTGCCTGAATGCCTGTATTGGACACTTTTACATATTTCAAAATTCCATTTTAAAGAGGAAGTGGTTTACATTTTTGCATGCTGCAACCTGGGAGCCTCAATGGCAGCCGCTTCTTTTACATTTTTCTATGTGCTTTTCGTTTGAACGCATAAAATAAGAGATCCAGTGCAGTCCCAGGCCAGTCAGTAACCTTATCCCACAGCCTACTGTGTAATTAAGTTGAGTGGTTTATGGCGATATTGTTCTGCAGTCAGAGCTCTCATTTAAAGTCATACAGTCATATTCTACATTCCTTCCCAGAGAAAGGGCAGGGCTGCTGGAGATTTATTTGCTCTAAACCCTCTGAGATCAAAGCTCAAAGCACACAAAGCGGTGTTGCTTTTTAAATCAGCTCAGAAAAGAGGTAACACCACACAAACTGTCTATTTGTCTCTCACTAATAAGAATCACAATGTTCGGTGTTGAAAGGATTAATTGATTTGCTGATTGACACAAATTCCCTCAAAAGACCTAAAATTCTCTCTAAAATGTGAGTATTTGCATTTTTTTTTTTAGCTTTCTACATCAGTAAAAACAACAACAATCGAAATATGTGGCCTTGAGCTCTGAAAGGATGATGAACACGTTAAACTGCTTTATTGTTTACTCCTCTGTGACCCATCCACTGCTGGTCATTCAGCCTTCATGAACTGACACCTTCCAACAGAACCAGGCCATTTGGACCGGCTCACCTCCCTGGTGGTGGAGAAGGAGCACTGAGTGACAACAACTACACATACAAATGAATCCTACTTTGAGGACATTACTGGCTCTGGAACCAAGTTTCTTTCTTTCTGGAGTTGTGCTGAGCGAGAGGCAGCGATTTGTCACTGACAGATTTTCCCCTGAGAACGAGTTTGTTGTCTCTAAACACACATTACAAAGCAGATAAAGAGAGAAGTGGTTTCTGCCTGGAACGGATACCTTTAAGGGTAATCTTTGGATTTGATCCAGCCCACTCCAATCATAGACTGGATATAAAAGTAGTACCAGGTATAAAAAATGTGGCTGCTGCAGAAGTGTCTTCAGCTGCAATACCACCGAGTGCCACTAGAGGTCGGCTGCAAAAAGCCTCCGGCTCTATAGACTCCCATTCAACTTCTCTCATCAAATCCAAAGTGAATAAAATGTGTCCATCAGTTATCTCGGTGTTGTTAGCTAAAGTCACTCCTTCTTATTAGTTTTCTGGAGGTCCATCTGAAAATAATCCCTCATTCATTAGATAGATAGATAGATAGTTACTTTATTAATCCCCAAGGGGGAATTTTTTCGCTACAGCAGCATTTATAGATACAGGAAAGCAATAAAATAACAGTAAAAAAATATTGAATATAAAAATGCACAGTATATACAACAAATAGAATAAAATAAAATAGAATAATTAAATTAAATTAAAACTAACTAAACAATAGTGCAAAGGTTTTTTTTTTTGTATATTTAAACAAACAAGAAAAACAGACAACGGTGTTATTGTTGTGTAAAAAAAGAAGATTCAATTAAAACTGCAAGCAGTGATGTACGGGCCCTCGCACTCCCGCGCGTCGTCTCCCCGACGTGCAGTGCACGAGGGACCACGTATCCCCGCTTACAGTTTCTATTTTTGTCTCGTTTCCTGTCTCCAGCAGGGGGCGCTGGCGAGCCGTTTGGCTACTCCCACTTGCAAAACACATATTAGATGTATAGTCTCACTACCCTGGACGGAGGTCACACGTTTCGTGAGGTTTCAAGCATCTGTTGACCTTAAACATCAACTTCCTGTGTCACTGTGAGCGAGCCGTTTGGCCACGCCCACTAGCAAAACACATATTACATGTATCATCTCACCACGCCGGATGTATGTGACACGTTTCGTGAGGTTTCAAGCATCCTTTGACCTTAAACATCAACTTCCTGTGTCACGGCGAGACATCCAACTTTGCCGCATCGTCACGGCAACGCCCATTGACAAAGTCAAACGAATGTCTCAATATATCATCAACTACATGTTTAGGTTATTGTGACCCGACTTTACGTTCATGTGATCAACCAGCTCGATGTCGAATGTGAAAGTATGAAAAGTGTCATTTCCAGTGGCCAACAGGGGGCGCTATGACTATGAGCGAATATTACCCCACAGGGGTCTTCAGGGCGGGGCTGTTATCATACCTGTGATGTTTGGAGAAGGTCGGTCCATGTACATAAGATTTAAAGCAACTTGTAGTTTCATGGCGAGACGCTCAAAATGGCCGCCTCTCACGGGCACACGCATCGACAAAAACAAATTATTTTAAGAAGATTTAATCCCAAACATGTTTTCTATCCATAGAACCTAAATTCAAGTCGGTGCGACAAAATCCCTCGGAGGAGTTCGACAAAGTACAACGTGTCAGAATTGCCCAAAATGGCGACTAAATTCAAAATGGTGGACTTCCTGTTGAGTTGACGTAACGGTGCAATGTAACTTTTTTGTGCGTCTAGGTGTGATACACGTGTCCACCGGATTTCGTGAATTTAGGTAAATGTGGCCGCCGGGGCACCTCTTTAGGGGGCGCTCTCGAGCCGTTTGGCCACGCCCACTCACGACTCCACTAGAATACAAAATTTTTCGCCGGGAGACATATGTGTATCCACTTTCATGAGTTTTTGAATATGATAAATCCTCCAAAAAGGCAAATCACTTTACGTAAGAATAAGAACGTCGAACGTCCAAGAACATTTTTACGAAAAACAGTAGGGCTTTCGCACCAATTTTCGGTGCTCGGGCCCTAAAAAGACCTGTTTTTGGGGGCGTGTCTGTTTGATTGACAGGCCTGTGGTTCAGTCAGGTTACAGTTATCGGTGGGCGGGACCTAGTATCGTCAGGTTTCCAATCAGATCGGTCAGATCCACCGCTGGCTCCTCCCCCAGCTCATCCAAATATGGTCACGTCCTGCTCCAAACCGCTCCGAACTAGTAAAGATGGTGACGACCTATATCCAAACTCAAAGCCTCATAACGGCCGTTCACAAACCTGTTGGTGACATCACTGCTGGTTGCTGCTCCAACTAACTAAGAAGTATCAGAGTAACACTTTAGGTAAATTTCAGTTCATACGTTCTGTATGTGTGACTCTACACTGTGAACAACATTCTGTGGACACTGAACGTTGTTGCCTTTGGTTTCAAAGTGTAGGTTTGCTGCTTTAGTTTAATATTCACCATCATTAACTACACGTTCTTTGTATCAACCCTATTTTAAATATTTTACACAGGTTAAATTCCAGTTTCCAGTTACGAACTGCAGTGTCTCCCACAGCAACAGGAAATGCCTTTTTTTTAAAAATTTTATTTACAAATGTTTCATGTGCCACAGGCGAACTCTGATGCACAACGAGCATTTCAAATAGTCAGTGAAGCTTTTCACAAGAGGAAAAAACAGGATTCAGGCTGCAGCTGGAGGTGTTGAGGGTTACAGACCATGTTTCATTTCCGTACACACACAAACATACCACAACCTGTGGGACGGAGGCCATTTCGGTCACCATCGGGCATTTTGGTCATGTGGCCAGAAATTATAGCTTTAAAAATGTAGGTTTAAATCTAAATGTAGAGAGCTGAATAGTTTTGACTCCCTAGTTCTGTTACGATGCTCCTCTGCTCGAAGAGAACTGGAACGAGGTTTGCAAGCAGCTGATGGATTAGACGTGTCATATCCATCTCCTCGCCCTTTCCTGTTTTCCCCCACAAAGCATGCTTCTCTCTGCACTCTGTCAAGACTTGGATATGCATGATAGTCTTCCAGATGTCAGATATAATTTACTCTGTTCACATTTTGTTTATCTTCTGTGCTTTTATTGACGGAGAGGCATTAGTGAAGCTCCTGTCTATTTTTAAATCTGGTCTCCACGATATGGTGCATCAAATATCCCTCTAAAAATAATCCGACAGCTCATTTCCTCTTACATAAGCCCCAGATATTTACTTTAGCCTGTTTAAACATGCTGTTAGAATCCAGTGATTTCACAGGCTGTAGGTTCAGTATGAAAATATATTCTGGATCCCAGAATTGTTTCTTTAAATTCAGCCTTTCTGAGAGAATAGACAGGCTGCAACTCAGGTGTGAGAATCAATAATCTAACATGCAAATGTGGGAGTTTATTGTATAATGTATACTTCCATTTTGTTTGTGTTGCTTCTTTTTGTGTTTTTAAAGCATGAATGAAATATTGACAATCTAAATCACAGACTGGATATAAAAGTGTTCATAGCTTCAGGTCTGTAAAACGGTGGGCGGGACGTAGTATTATTAGGTTTCCAATCAGATCGGTCAGATCCACCGCTGGCTCCTCCCCCAGCTCATCCAAATATGGTCACTTCCTGCTCCAAACTGCTCCGAACTAGCAAAGATGGTGACGGACAGAATCTGAACTGGAGCTTCATAACGTTCACAAACCAACGATGACATCACTGATGGTTGATGACATCACTGATAGTCGATGGATGATGACATCACTGATGGTTGAGAAAACCACATCGACACAAATCCAGTTCAATGGGCTGTATTTCTGTCCCCCAGTGAGGATGAAGCCTCAACAAGCTCAGCTGTGAGATGTCCAGGTTGACGTAACCGGTGATGCGTGATGTGGTTAATTCCCCGCGGCTCTGGGGAGGATTCACAGCTGTAGTCCACTTCTTTATCAGACGTCATCAGGAGGGCCGACATTTTCCAGGTGGAGACGCAGATGTACGTTTCCTTCTTTTATTTAAATACAAGACGCATATTACTATTTCATTGGTTAAATAAAAGTACTATTGACGTACACAGCAATATGAAACTTCTCTATTTGCCTGTAAGTGATTTATAATTTGAAACTGAAACCAACGATGACATCACTGATGGATGATCTATATTAACAGTCAGTTAATTTATTGTTCTCGTCTTCCCTAAGCAGATGGAGTTTAACGGTCTCATGGAAACTCAAATGTTCAAATTCCTTTTGTGAGGTACTTTAAGGACGTTTCATCCATGTTGGCAAACATGTTTCTGAGTTCATTTTTGACTTTGATGATGACAGAAGTTTCACCACAGGGTTCATTCAGTAGCTCTTCCACAGCCCGCCGTCATTTGCAGCTCTTCATCTTCTTCTTCTCTACCGAGTCTGTAATTTGTGTCATTCATTCATGTGGTCTTCATTGTCAGTGGTGTACCATGAAGAACTGAATTCTCTCCATGTATTCCTTTTTTCCAAGATTCAAATCTATATTTTTACTCAGCAGAAGAAGCGAGCGGCGCCAGAGAGACTGGGCTGCATCAGGCCCGGTGACCTCGCTGTGTTAACAGCTAACAGAGATAACAGAACTCTCAGCTGGACTTTAATGGGCACAGCTGTTCTGAAATGAAGAACATCTTTCTCGGTTAGACGTGTCAGGATCAGCTCGGTTCTCTGTGGCACTCAGCCCGGTTCTGGCTGCTCGTCCAGGCTGACAGAACGTCTGGAGGAGCGTCATGAGAAAGAGGAAGCTCTGAGGAATGTGAACTCTTTCCATGTCTCCTCCTCTGCTGCAGCTGTGTTTATCATGAGCGCTATTTAATGTCACTGCAGCAGCGAATTAAAACGTCCCGACAGTCGGCCAGAAGAAATGAAACCACTTACCTCTTAATAACAAGAAGGAAAGACGGGATAAAGAGCCTGATCCAAACATCTCTGTTAAGGTATGATGGTTGGTGTAGTGTTGGACATCAATTCATCACAAGCGGGGCAGTATGAAGACCAAGAGGCAGCACCTGATTGATTTGTACAACCCCGTTTCCGAAAAGGTTCGAACGCTGTGTGAAATGTAAATAAAAACACAATGCAATGACTTTCAAATTTAATTGCAAAAAGACCAAAGATATATCTTTTATCATATCATATATCACTGATATATCATATCCAATTTTGAAATGGAGAAATGTTATTGTTTTATGAAAAATATGTGCTTATTTTGAATTTGATGGTAGCAACACGTCACAAAAACGTTGTGACGGGTTCAACAAAAGACTAGAAACGTTGTATAAAGATTAAAGAAAACACCTGGTGGAACGTCTCAACTAGTCAGGTTACCATGGCAACAGATCAGGAACATGATTGGGTATAAAAGATGATTTCAGAGAGGCAGAGTCTCTCAGCAGTGAAGATGGGGAGAGGTTCACCACTCTGTGAAAGACTGTTTTGGAAAATAGTTCAACAATCTAAGAATAATGTTCCTCAATGTAAAACTACAAAGAATTAGTGGATTTCATCGTCTACGGTTCATAATATCATTAAAAGATTCAGAGAATCTGGAGAAATCACTGAATACAAGGGACAAGGCTGGAAACCAATATTGGATGGTGGTGATCTTCGGGCCCTCAGGCAGCACTGCATTAAAAACACACTATTCTGGAGTGGAAATCACTGCATGGGCTCAGGAACACTTGTGAAAACCATCGTCTGTGAACACAGTTCATCGCTGCATCCACAAATGCAGGTTAAAACTCCCCAAAGAAGAAACATGATCCAGAAACACCACCGCCTTCTCTGGACCAAGATCATTGAAGATGGACTGAGGTGAAGTGGAAAACTGTCCTGAGATCTGATGGATCACAATCTGAGATTCTGTTTGGGAATCATGGACGCTGCATCCTCCAGGTTAAAGAGGAGAGGGACCATCCAGCTTGTTATCAACTTGGTTCTAAAGCCAGCATCTGTGATGGTACAGGATGCATTAGTGCACATGGCATGGGTAGTCCGGCTGATAAATTGACCTCCTGCAGTCCAGACCTGTCAACCATTGAAAACATTTGGAGCATTATTAAAATTAAAAATATGACAAGTTGCCCCAAAATGTTGAGCAACTAAAATGATATCTTAGGTTATAATAGGACAACTTTTCACTTTCAAAACTCCAGAAACTGGTCTCCTCAGTTCCTAAACGTTTACAGAGTGTTGTTAAAAGAAGAAGTGATGCATCACGGTGGTAAACATGATCCTGTCCTGACTTTTTTGAGACGTGTTGTTGGCATCAAATTCAAAATAAGCACATATTTTAAATGAAACAATAACATTTCTGAGTTCCAATATTTGGAAAGTCTTTGGTATATCTGCAATAAAAACATTTTTATGTGATTTTCAAATCATTGCATTCTGTTTTTATTTACATTTTACACAGCTTCCCAACTTTTTTGGAATTGGTGTTGTTGGATTACAGCGTAGCCTGTGTGATATAATAACCTTTATAATGAAGTCGGTTTGCAGGCCTGGTAGCAACTGGAAGCCCGCGTGAAAACAGCTGCACTTTCACTTCTTTTATCCTCCACACTCTTTGGGACAGTAAACACTCGTTGCCTTCTGAATGGCCAGACAGCAGAGATGTCATTTCCAGAGTTTTTACTGTGAGTCAGCCACATGCCAGTCATCAGGGCAGCCTCATCTGACCGGGGTTTGGGAGTGGTGCTCCAAACCCAATTAATTTGTTCAGTCTCAGGTTTTCCATGTTGAAAAATACAGAATAATTAAGGAAGTGCTTTTACAAAAACAGAAGGAATTTACCGCATGTCTGAGATTCCAGACTCTGTTGCACAACCCTGACTGCTTGATGACTTGACAAAATGTTTCCTGTTAACTTTGAGAAGACTCTGAAGTCTTTCAGGTCTGATCAGAGGCTCCTTCTCCTCCTTACTGTGTCTGAGGTTGAGTGTAATATGTTTGTTCCCATTGAATGTTGGACAGAAGGAGTCGCCACTCGTAAACGCTGATTGAATTTACTTGTGACCTAATTTTCCCTCATTCTTTACAACTCTGGCTTCTGTCTTCACTGTTTCCTACTAACATCCTTTGAAATGGAA
Source organism: Embiotoca jacksoni (assembly GCF_022577435.1). Lineage (NCBI taxonomy): Eukaryota > Metazoa > Chordata > Actinopteri > Embiotocidae > Embiotoca > Embiotoca jacksoni. Next base: position 1,262,736 of record NW_027185428.1, read on the forward strand.
ATGTAATGGTAGCAACCAGGAACCATCAGTGATGTCATCAACCATCATCAAGCAATGATGTCATCGTTGGTTTGTGAACGTTATGAAGCCTCCAGTTCAGATTCTGTCCGTCACCATCTTGCCAGTTTGAAGCGGTTTGGAGCAGGAAGTGACCATATTTGGACGAGCTGGGGGAGGAGCCAGCGGTGGATCTGGCTGATCTGATTGGAAACCTGACAATACTACGCCCTGCCCACCAATAGCTGTAACCTGACTGCACCACAGACCTGTCAATCAAACAGACACGCCCCCAAAAACAGGTCTTCTTGAATCTTCTTTTCTAATGAATGAGGGATTATTTTCAGATGGACCTCCAGAAAACTAATAAGAAGGAGTGACTTTAGCTAACAACACCGAGATAACTGATGGACACATTTTATTCACTTTGGATTTGATGAGAGAAGTTGAATGGGAGTCTATGGAGCCGGAGGCTTTTTGGAGCCGACCTCTAGTGGCACTCGCTGGTATTGCAGCTGAAGACACTTCTGGATCAGAACCATTTTATAGACCTGAAGCTACAAACTCTTTTATATCCAGTCTGTGGTTAACTCATATACCGTAGGTGATCTGTAGGATTGACCAATCAGTTTACATCCTCCATACAAGAGCAACTGCACAGCAACAGAGACCAGAATATTACAAAATATATCAGTTATTGGAAAAACGGGTTTAATTGAATTGCTCATTCAAACGTGTAATATTAAGAAAATAATATAAGCAACAAATAATTTCCCTTTCAGCCAGTTACTGAAACAAATCACTGACTTGTTTCCATAATATAATATTTCTATTATTAACTAAACTGATGTATTTTCTTCAGTAGTTATTTGTTCTATTAATATTAGAGGATAGTGTACAATGCCCCTCGTCAGTTTTTTTACGGTAAACATGTCCAACCAACAGTCTCAAAAACCTAAAGGAATTCATTCACTATCATATAAGTTGAAAGATATCATCAACATGTCACATTTAAAGGCTGAAACCAGCAAATGTTGAGACTTTTTCTTGATAAACGACATAAAATAGTTGATTAATCAGCAACTTGTTGGTGTTGAGTTTCAGTGTTTTTGTTAGGAAGGACTGAAGCTGCATAATGAAGCTGCTTCTTTTACCAGCTCAGATCCAGTTGTAAACTGTAACAGAAGTTTGCAGCTTCAGGATCGTCACCTTCATCTTTTGGAGCTCCGCCACCCTTTAAAGCGTTACAGTGCTGATGTGTCTTCCTGTGATACAGAGCAGGAATGTCAGGCTGAAGTTGGTCTCCTTCCTCTCCACACTGCATCCCTCTGTGATTGTGCGTTAAAGTGGTCTCGGAACAACTAGTGCTGAATAAACTTGTCAGTGATGCTTCCTCCATCTCGTGTTGGAGGGAGCAAGATGATTGGGGGCCGAGACAGATCAGAGGCGCTGGGACCCGGCGGCCTCCCGTCAGGCTGGAGTTATTCCACCGCTACAGATAACAGGTGGAGGAGTTGGTAGTAGAAGTGGAGGAGGTCGGTGCTGGAGAGCTGCCGGGGCTTCTGACTGAGATAAGGGAGAGTCAAAGGGTTCCTTGTGTGTGTTTGTGTGTGTTTGTGTTTGTGTGTGTGTGTGTGTGTGTGTGTGTGTGTGTGTGTGTGTGTTTATGTGTGTGTGTTTGTGTGGAAGACGGAGGACAGTAACATTGTTTCTGATTACAAATATCAACATACTTCAACATTTCTTATCGCTGCATTTGTTGCTGTTGTGGAATTTTGTCATTCACCAAATTATGGAAAGCATCTCGCTACCTGTTTCCACGTGTTACGGCTCGGCGCCAAAGACAGCTGCAGACCGAGACGTTGTGTTTCCAGACCGTCCGTCCGTCGTGTTCTCGTTGAGTTTAATCTGAAGAATGCATCGAGAGAATGTCTTCAAGTTTGGCACAAATAATTCAGAATGAACTGATAAGATGTGGGTTGTCGTGGGTCCCCGTCGAACCACGACTCAACCAGTGTAAACAGACGATGTGTTTGTGGTTTGTGTTTTCAAGTTTCTCCGTGTGTTCGTGGTTCTGACCCGCTCTGCTCCTCCCACCAGGTCACGGAGAGTGTCACTGCGGGGAGTGTAAATGCCACGCCGGATATGTCGGCGACAACTGTAACTGCTCCACGGAGACGGCATCCTGCGTTTCGGACGCCGGGCAGATGTGCAGTGGGCGGGGCCACTGCGTTTGTGGCCACTGTCAGTGCACCGAGCCGGGAGCGTTCGGAGACACCTGTGAGAAATGTCCCACCTGCCCCGACGCCTGCGGCACTAAAAGGTAAAGAACACGCGTCACGTTGGGATGGAGAGTTCGTCCTCAGCAAACCAGGGAAAGGTCACATGATCAAACAAAACCTCACAGATTCACCTCGGTGTTGATGACAGTCAGAAGAGAGATGCTCTCTAATAACTAATAACTGAAAGCGCTGTTTAAAATCACCGCGAGATGAAACGCCTCAACGTGAGACTGAAGTCGAGGTTAACGCCAACCCGACGTCTCGTAGAGACGAGGAACACTAACCGCCGTGTCCTCCTCTCACGTCTCTGGTTTTCCAAGGCAATGGTCTTCACGGGACGACCTTTGACCCCTGACCAGACTTGATTTTATAAGCATGTTTACTGCTTCATCAGCTGAGATTATTCAGTGTTACAGTTTTTTATGCTTCTGTGGAAATGTTTTTTTAAGGTTTGTTTGTGTAAAGCTTGTTTAGTATGTACGGAAAGCAATATATTGAAAAAACAACATCTGATGGAAATTGTGGCCATTGGCTTAGAAAAAAATATCATTTTTGAGGGGGGGGGGGGCGTTTTGCATTCTTTATGCAGCTGCATGTTCTGAAGGATCAGTTATAAAGTCCAACAAGAAAGAAACATCTCGTTACATCTTTGGTGGCCAAAGGCTTTGGACAGAAGTTGGTCCTTTATTTCTTGCATAAGCATAATAATAAATATCAAATGGAGATTTTAATGAACTTTATTCATTTGAAAAGTATTGAAATCTAAAGCAGCTGTAGCAGCACTGCTAACCAACGCACACGGAAACATCTGGAATGGAAGTGTGTTGTGTGCTGCACGCTTCACTTGCTGTGAAGTTGATAAACGTTTGCACAAACACAAACTAAATGCAAATCGTGCGCACGAATCACTAAATCGAGGCCGAGATACTAAATTGTGTGTACGAGATAGCATTTCATGCACGTTTTAATTTCGCACGTTTTAATTCATTCGTTCCCTCATTTTAATTAATTAGTTCCCACGTTTTAACTCATTCGTTCCCTCATTTTGATTAATTCGTTCCCATGTTTTAATTCATTCGTTCCCACGTTTTAACTCTTTCCTTCCCACGTTTTAACTCATTCGTTTCCACGTTTTAATTCTTTCCTTCCCACGTTTTAATTCATTCGTTCCCAGGTTGTAACTCATTCGTTCCCACATTTTAATTCATTCGTTCCCTCGTTTTGATTAATTCGTTCCCATGTTTTAATTCATTCGTTCCCTCGTTTTGATTAATTCGTTCCCATGTTTTAATTCATTCGTTCCCACGTTTTAATTCATTCGTTCCCACGTTTTAATTCATTCGTGTGCACGAGATAAACTTATATAAAGATATAAAGAGAGACATTACATTTCATTTAGCTGACGCTTTTATCCAAAGCGACTTACAATAAGTGCATTTCAACCATGAGGGTACAAAACCCAGAACAACAGGAATCAAGAAAATACAATTTCTTCAAGAAAGCCAAACTACAAAGTTCTATCAGTAAGTGCCATTTTAAGTGCTACTAAAGTTCTCCTATTCAAGGTAAAGTCGGAAGAGGTGTGTTTTTAGTTTGCGGCGGAAGATGTCCAGAGTTTCTGCTGTCCTGATGTCGTTGGGGAGCTCATTCTACCATTTAGGAGCTAGGACAGCGAACAGTCATGATTTTGTAGAGTGCTTAACTCAGTGAGGAGCAACAAGCTGATTGGTAGAAGCAGAGCGGAGGGAGCGGGCTGGGATGTAAGGTTGGACCATGTCCTGGATGTAGACTGGACCCGATCTGTTCGCAGCACGGTATGCAAGTACCAATGTTTGGAAATGGATACGGGCGGCTACTGGTAACCAGTGAAGGGAGAGGAGGAGGAGGAGGAGCGGAGTAGTGTTAGTGAATTTCGGGAGGTTAAAGACCAGTTGAGCTGCGGCATTCTGGATGAGCTGCAGAGGATGAATGGCACTAACAGGTAGACCTGCCAGGAGGGAGTTACAGTAGTCCAGACGTGAGATGACCAGAACCTGGACCTCCTTCTGAGTGAGAAGAGGACATACATGTATTCTCCTGATGTTGTGCAGCATGTATCTACAGGAACATGTTGTTGCAGTGATGTTGGCAGTAAGAGAGAGTTGACTGTCGAGTGTCTCCGAGGTTCTTATCAGTCAGGGTCGGGATAACAGAGTTGTTGAAGGTAGTAGTCAGGTCGAGGGTGGGAGAGTCTTTCCCTGGAAGGAAGAGCAGGTCGGTCTTGTGGAGGTTGATTTCCAGGTGGTGTGAGGACATCCACTGAGAGACGTCAGTCAGACAGGCAGAGATTCATGCTGCTACCTGTGTTTCAGATCGGGGAAAAGAGAGGATCAGTTGGGTGTCATCAGCATAGCTGTAGTAGGAAAAGCCATGTGAGTGAAGGACAGAGCCGAGAGAGTTGGTGTACAGAGAGAAGAGGAGGGGACCCAGGACGGAGCCTTGAGGGACGCCAGTAGTGAGAGGACAAGGTTCAGACACAGATCCTCTCCATGTTACCCGGTAGGTGAGGTCGTTGAGGTAGGATGAGAACAGGGAGAGAGCAGAGAGACACCGAGGTCCTGAAGGAGGAAAGAAGGATCTGGTGGTTCACTGTGTCAAATGCAGCAGAAGGTCTAGAAGGATCAGGACAGAGGACAGAGAGGCTGCTCTAGCAGTGTGAAGCTGCTCAGAGACAGAAGGAGGACCGTCTCTGTTGAGTGGTCTGTTGAAACCAGACTGGTGGTTAAGAAGGTTATTATGGTGGAGATAGGAGGAGAGTTGGTTAAAGATAGCTCGCTCCAGAGTTTTGGAAAGAAATGGAAGAAGAGAGACGGTCTGTAGTTGTTTACTTCAGACGGGTTGAGGGAGGGTTTCTTCAGGAGAAGGTTCACTCTCTCCTTCAGAGAGTTCAGGAAACAGACCGTTGACAGAGAAGTGTTGATGAGATGGAGAGAAAAGGAAGAAGGTCAGGAGCAATAGACTGGAGAATGTGAGATGGGATGGGGAGGGGGGAGGGTGGAGGTTACCAAGGTAACAACTTGATTGGGAGACGGGGGTGAAAAAGGAAAGCGAAGGGGATGAAGATGATGGACATGTAGTTATAGAAGCTGGATTATAAAATGAGGAGCGTATGTCATCTATCTTTTTAGTAAAGTAGTTGACAAAGTGGCTTGATGGAAGGATGGAGGGAGGAGGGGGGAGAGGGGGGGTCAAGGAGGTTGGAGAAGATGGAGAAGATGGAGAAGATGGAGAAGAGCTTTTTGGGATTGAAAAATGAGGATTGAATTCTGGTTTGGTAGAAGGAGCTTTTGGCTGCAGAGATAGAGGAGAGGAGAGATTGATAGGTGAGCAGGTCGTCAGGGTGGTTCGATTTTCTACATTTCCTTTCTGCTGCTCTCATAGTGGCTCTCTGGGAGCACCGAGTCAGACAACCACGGAGCTGGGGAGGACATGGAGGAGGACAGGAGGACATGGAGGAGAACAGAGACAATCAAGAGAGGAAGACAGAGTAGAAAGGAGAGTGTCTGTGGCTGAGTTAGGATGCATGAGGGAGGAAGAGTCAGTTGAAGGGAGGGCAGATAAAACAGAGGAGGGAGAGAGGAGGGAGGGAGGAGGGAGAGAGGAGGAGGGAGAGAGGAGGGAGAGAGGGAGTGAATGTTGTGACTGACAGGTCCAGAGTCTGTTGATGTGGTCAGGTTGTCAGTTTGAGAGAGTCAGAGATAAAGAAGTGGTCGGAGACATGAAGTGGAGTTACAGTGAGGTTAGATGTGGAGCAGTTTCTGGTGAAATATAGTCCAGGTGGTTCCAACCTTTGTGAGGAGGAGGGGAAGGACTGAGTGAGACAGCAAAGGAAGACAGGAAGAGCACAAGGTCAGATGACTTCTCAGTCTGGATGTTAAAGAAGGACAAGTGGAGGACCATTTTCTGGGACATTTAACAGGAGGACGTCTAATTCGTCCATTAAATCTCCCAAAGGACCTGGAGGACGGTAGAGGACAACAATGTTTAATTGTGCCGGATGAGTAACTGTCACAGCATGAAACTCAAGAGACAGTGAGGTAGGAAGTGGACGTGGGTAAAGAGAAAACCTCCATTTGGGGGAGATGAGTAGACCTGTACCCCAAACACTTCCTGGTTTTTATAACAGGGTTGGCTACAGCTGGTCAGACCACACCTCCTGCTCATTAGACCACACCTCCTGCTCGTTAGACCTCCTGGGAATAGAAACTCACCACTGATTACTAAACAAAGAAAACGTTCACACAGTCTCTAGATTTTGTCCCTACTTCTTTTGGAGAGTCTTTTTTACCTCAAACTGGTGGAAAGTCAAATACAATTTAGGCCTTCGTAGAATTGGAAATAAAAGACCAGCAGTTTAACTCTAAACTTGTTCTCTTTGACTCACAGTTACTTGAGTGAAAACAAGAACCCAGACATCACAGCAAACAGTCTTTCTCCTCTCAGTATGAAGTTCATCTGCTTCAACTGTCAGTGACCAACGATAAAGTTGATAGCATCCTCAAAGTTAGCATGTTGCTAACGATTTAATCCACAAACTCAAAAATAACAATAATCCTTTACATCCCTTCATTACAGCTGTTCTTAGTTAACAGAGTGGTTGTTAGCCTTGTTGTTAGCGTAGCCACCACAGCCAGTCTGACTAATCGATGACAGATATGGATGTGATCGATATTGAACGGCATGTCCAGCACAATTATAAAAAACTGTCAGTAAAAGACAATAATGATATTGAGAGTTTGTGGATTATTTTTTCTCTCCACCGTCTCTCTCTATCTAACAAAGTTATATTGTTGTGTGTTTTCTTTTGCTGTCTTAAATTGGCTCATGAGTATAAATAAAGAAAAATTATTAAATATAAGATTTACGTGACTTTTCCACTCACGTGTTCTCGTCCTCTTCAGAGAGTGTATCGAGTGCCGGCTGTTCAACTCGGGGAGACTCGCAGACAACCAGACCTGCCAGCGGCTCTGCAAGGATGAAATCATCACTGTGGAGACCCTCAGTGAGTACACACACACACACACACACACACACACACACACACACACACACACACACACACACACACACACACACACACACACACACACACACACACATCTGACTGGCAGATAAAAGTAATGACATCTGTAGCATCTGCAACAGTTTCAGGGAAATTTTAAAACTCTTTTCCAGAAAGAGAATTTCATAATTTTCTGTTCCAAGTCCATGAATATCAGGGAGTTTTGTTTGCATGTTGAAATTTGAGTTTCCATTTATTAAAATGTAATATTTTCCACATCTGTATCTATAATGTTAGTCAGCTGGTTATTGTCAGTGTGAATGTTTGGTGGCATTAATGTTCACTGACACAAATTAAACATGTAGCTTATTAGGTTGTGAGATAATTACTGTTATTGTCAGTTAATTCTTAGCAGAACTGCTAGCGAAGAATAAATCCCCCACAGACCTTAATCTATAAATCATGAGTGCCGTTCAGTCAGGAGATATTTCAGTGTGTTATAAATCCACAGTGATTTGTAGCAATAATGAGTTTAAAACAGCCTCCAGTGTAATACTGAGATTATACAACAAGTTACCAACTAAATAAAACATGTCATCTACATCTGTTCATATTGTGGAGCAATTCACTCTCTAAATATAAAACTTTTTGTTAGTGTGATCTCTGTTTTCATGGCAACACATGGGGTATGACTAATAACTGCAAAACAATCAGTCCCGTCAGTAGACTCTTATATAACGTATGTAATGTTCACTACTCCAGGAAGTCGTCAGACCCTTAGCAACCACCTAGCAACAGAGGATTTATAGTCTTCAACTGAACAAAGATATCTGAGGAACAAAGATTTCTGAGGAACAAAGATTTCTGATGAACAAAGATATCTGATGAACAAAGATATCCATCGACTCCTGTGTTTTTAACATTTTAGCTCCGTGTCGTGTGTTCAAACCAAACCGGTCCAGCTAGCCTCCTCTAGGATTGTAAGTGCGTGACTATCCGTGGTGTTACGGTACGGGTGCTTGGAGCGACCAAAAAGGACCAAAAGAGACCCGACTTCACCAAATGGGTCATTTAATAGAACTATAACAAGTAGAAACTACATTATATTACATATTATATGAAACTTTATTCTAATTCTATTTTCCCATTGAGGAGGTGGAGGGATATTTGTAGTGATGAGCAGGATGTGATATCATGATGATTTGACCAATCAGATCTCTGGATCAGAACTACTTGTTGTATGATGACGGTTCTGTGTGCAGGTATTGAGGCGGTTATCGGACCGGTCTATCTCGGCTCAGATCTGAAGTGTTTCATTCTGCGCTAGTTTAACTGTCTGACCGGCCATAATGACCTCCACATGTACATTCCTGATACTCTGCGCATGAGAAGGAGGGGCTGATGGGGGTCGGGGGGAGGGGGGTACCTCACCCTCCCTCGTGAGGATTTAAAAGAGTTTGCATGACAACACCCAGAATATCAGCATGTCAATCAAGACTTCTCAGCGCTGACCTCAGATCAGCGTCACAGTTTTTCTTTGGTGGTTCCATGTGTTTTTTAATTATTTGTTTCATGATTGGACCTTTTTACAGATACAGATGTAAAGAATATGATTTTAACATCATGTATGAATGAAAAATTCAAGTTATGTAACAAACACCAACTCAGCGTGAAGTTCCCCTCAGGTTTCATCTCTTCTTTTCCTTTTTCTCTCTTTGTTCTTGAATTGAAAACCAAACCTTTAAAAGTGCTGATATTAATAATGTGGAAATGAGGCAGCTAATAAAACTGATAATGAATGAATCAATTTGTTTGAGTTTAGTAAGATTCCTGAAATGAAAAGTGTGTTTGTGTGTTTCTGTTGCAGACACGGAGGACTCGGCCGCCGTGTTGTGTCTCTACAAGACCGACAGCGACTGTGTGATGAAGTTCACGTACTCGGAGCACGCCAGCGGTCAGTCGGTGCTCACCGCTCTGAAGGAGCCAGGTCAGTGCTTCAAATAACAAACCTCACGTAGCTTTTCTGCTGCTGCCGTCACATCGGCTGCTTCTCAGTCGAAACCTCGCATTCAGAAACACACAGCGGAGAAGATAATCCTTCTGCTTGTTATGGACTCCTCATGTTCAAGATGTTGGCCAGTAAAAAGGTCCTGCCTTGGTACGTGTGTGTTGGACTGTTGGTGCTTTAAGACTGCAGAGGATACACCTGATGCAATCAAACCAGGGACTCTGTCTTTGGCTGCTTTTTTAATCAAACCTTTGGCAAGTTATGATGACTCAGCATTCTAGAAATGCAGCCTACCAAGTGCGGATCGTTTTGACCGCCACTGTTTTTAGTCATTTGATTTTTCTGCTGAGTGATTATTGTTGACGGCTTCACTAGGAAACAGTCTAAATAAATGGTGTGCTGTGTTTAACCTCAGAGTGCAGCGGTGGGCCGGATGCCTTCATGGTGCTGCTGGCGGTGGTGGGCAGCATTCTGCTGGTGGGAGTGGTGTTGCTCGCTGTGTGGAAGCTGGTCATCACCATCCATGACAGGCGGGAGTTCACTCGCTTCCAGAACGCACGCTCACGCGCCCGATACGAAATGGTAAGGATGAGCCCGTCGTGTGTTCGTAGCAGCGCTACTGTTGCCATGGCAGCGAAAGGCTCCTTCTCCCATATATAACAGATCTTCAGTCGTTTTACAAACTTTACATTCAGCTTCGTGTTTGAAGTCTTCATTTTGGAGCCAAAGCTTCTGAAATTACATTTTCCTGCATGTTCGCAGTAACAAGTACTGAACACATTCACAGTTCATCCCCCTCTATTCACAAGCGCCAGACTCTTACTATTTATTATATTCATATTTTTCAAATATGTCTTTTTATTTATGAGAGACTCAAAAGAAGGACATATTCCTGAACAGTTTAAGAGTTACTTTAAACTAAAGTCACAGGTTCATTCTTACTCTAATCTTCATCCTCCTAAACTTCTCACCTACAGAGGTAAATTTTCAATAAGATATATTGGTGCCAAATTATGGGATGTCTTCTCCCATCTGACAGAAAGCTGTTTCTCTATAAAATGCTTTAAAAGGTGCTTAAAAAACACATTAACTGCTGTTTTGTAACTCCAACATGCACACACACACTCATATCTTTGTGCTTTTATATTAACTTCATTATTTTTGCTGTGGTTGTCATACATTTTGTTGTAATTTGTTTCCATTATTTTTATGTAGCAATATTATTTCTGCATGTAAACTTTGACTGTGAACTTTTAACATTATCCAGGTGCAGGCTTCAGATGAGCCCCCTGTGTTTTTTTTTACCTCTTCCTGCACAGAATTTTTTTTATCTTGCAAAATCTTGTGTTTTTAAATTTGTGCCAAATAAATCAAATCAAATCAGAAATCAAGTGTTGCCACTTGATGGTGAACTGAAAGAGGATAAAACTCCTCAGACGAAACACGTGAAGTAACGTGATAAAAAAAAAAAAAAAAAGACTACATGGAAAATATATTATTTCATAAATGGCGATAAATTCCCTGATAGTCCATGAAATTCCTCGACCCGTGGGAACCCAGAGTATCAGACAGCCCCCCCTGCTAGTGCTGCTGTGTAACTTCCTGTCCTTGTTTCTCTCCCTCACAGGCCTCCAACCCACTCTATAAGCCAGCCGTCTCCACACATTTTGTAGAGACGGATTTGATGTACGGGAAATCCCACAACGGAGGGGTCCACTGATCCGTCAGCGCCGGGCGCAGGAGCACCAGTCTGACGTCCAGACCCCTGGAGGATAGGGCGGAGGTGGACGGTGGACCGAACACCTTCCTCCCTCTGCACAGTGCACACCCACACACTGATAACACAATGATTTCAAGTGTGTCCAAAAGGGGAATCTGTGGCCTTTTTATCTTTACAGAGAAGATTCGAGCCCACCACAGACAAAAGATCTGACTATCATGGCAACGAATCACAACCTCCTCCATCTCGTTAAGACGGAGAGAAAAATCAGAGTAAAGTCAGCTGAGTTTTTCTGCAGCAACACGAGACAAACAAACATGAAACCATGACTTTAACCACGTCAAACTACCAGTCATTCTTTATATAGAGCAGCAAGGCATTGGCTTATTTTTGTATATTTTTATAAACACTAAAGATGCATTGTAGTATAAACTATGAAGCCAACGGTACTTTGGACATTTACTAAGCAATAGACTTCTTCCCATCATTTTGCACAGAGAATATTAGGTGTCAAGTCTTGTAAAGATTTTAATTTCTTCTATGTGTGTGTGTGTGTGTGTGTGTGTGTGTGTGTGTGTGTGTGTGTGTGTGTGTGTGTGTGCGCGCGCTACAATTGCACCCCTCTTGTCTTAATCTGAATTACAGGGTACCAACCACAGACTGTATAAAAGTGCATGTAGGTTCTGGTCTGATTAAAGAGGCTGATGCAGAAGTGCCTTAAACTTCATGACAGCTCTGGCTCCATAGATTCCCATTCAACTTCTTATTAAATACAAGGTCAATACATTCTTACCAGGACTCATTATAGTGCCATTTGTGAAAGTCACTCCTTCTTATTAGTTTTCTGGAGGTCCATCTGAAAATAATCCCTTATTCATTAGAAAAGAAGATTCAAAAAGACCTGTTTTTGGGGGCGTGTCTGTTTGATTGACAGGCCTGTGGTGCAGTCAGGTTACAGCTATCGGTGGGCGGAACGTAGTATCCGCTGGCTCTTCCCCCAGCTCATCCAAATATGGTCACTTCCTGCTCCAAACCACTCCGAACTAGCAAGATGGTGACGGCCAACATTTTCCAGGTGGAGACGCAGATGTACGTTTCCTTCTTTCATTTAAATACAAGACGCATATTACTATTTCATTGGTTAAAAAAAGTACTGTTGACGTACACAGCAATATGAAACTTCTCTATTTGCCTGTAAGTGATTTATAATTTGAAACTGAAACCATTTATAATTTGATTAAATTAGCATCAAGGATTTACTTATTTTGTGGTTTTTTATATTGTTGCAAATTATTAAAAAAAAAAAATTTTTTTACTGCTGGTCGGAAAAAACAAGCAATATAAAGATGTCATCTTAAGAATGAGCCAATTGTGACCAAATGACCTTTTGAAATTGACAATAAGTGAGTTTCAGTCCTGATCTGCAGCAGTGCTACACTGTATAAGTGGGAGCGATGAAAACAAGCACGTCCCAAGGTCATGAAGGATTCTGGATACACAGAAAATACGTGTTGTTATAACCACGATAGTGTTCGATTTGTTGACAGTAAAATATCAGCAGCCTGTGAATCTGTTAACGCCACTCGTTAAACAGTAAATAAGCAGCACCACTGCAGTCTCTCATGCTGAAGGTCCAGCATTCATGGTTGGAGACGGATCTCCGTCTCCCTGCAGAGTCCGTAGTGTGACTGCTTAGTGACGCCGTGTCCTCCCTGCCACCAGAGGGAGTGGGTGGAAACACCAGCTCATAAATCTACCGTAGTTATTCCCCGTGGAGGAGGCGGAGTCTCGGCGGCTTTGTGGCTCGTTTGGCGGCAGGGACTTGCAGTTTGTGTGTGTCTGAGAGTGTTTGAGTGAGGAGAGTGTGTGTAAATAATATTACATGAGAACATGTGTACATAGAGTGCCAAAGGAAATGAAAATATTTTCCGTTGTGGAGTTTGGACTTTGCTCAGCTGTGTCTTGGTTGAGTTTACTAAAACTCACCGACCACTAACTTTTTCAGCTCAAACTTAAATCTTTTGTGGCATTCTTCCTGTAGAGTCCTCACAAGGAGATAACAGCCCACCTTCACCTAACACCACAGAGCACAATAATAAATCTGTTTATGTCAATCCAGCGTCTCTCTCATGTTTGGCTCGGTTCAGCTCTACGCAACGGATTTTGCAAAGGTGCCAAAAACGTAACATACGAAGGAGGAGTGGCATCAGTCTGGGGTCCAACCTGAAACATCACGCGTGTGTATATGCACACGTCCAAGTTTAATAAAAACGTGTTGCAGCAGTGGTTCTGACCTTCAGAGTGGGATGTGTAGTTGCACGGACAGGAAGGCTGTTCAAACACAGGAGGACCCGAATGGGTCCTCTGATGCTGCGACTTCACCTCATTTGTTCGACTCCTCCCAGATACGATGATGCTGCTGAAGCATTTTCAGAATGTACGGAGGTCCGGAGGGGCCATCGAGAGAAAAAAACTTAACCGTGTGGACGAATTCACGAAGCGAGGCCACGAGATACTAAATGGCACGAGATAGCATTTTATGTACATGTTTTAATTCGTTCGTGTGCACGAGATAAATTTCTATATAGAGACAGAACAACTGTTTCTCCTCGGTATGAAGTTCACTGTTGACCAACTATAGTCGATAGCATCCTCAAAGTTAGCTTGTTGCTAACGATATAATCCACAAGCTCTCAATATCATAAACATGCGAACGAAATACTATCTCGTGATCACAATATTGTAATTCGAGCGCACAATTACATCTTTTTTTATGTCCACTCTGGAGTTTTGTAAAAATAACTGTGTAATTACATATTTAATTAATTCAACTCAGCATTTTGCAGTGTAATTTCAAAGTATTGCACCTACTCTGTACAATTATTGTCAATAATTGTGTGAAAAATCATGAAGCTGAATCTCAATCCATATGTGTATACTCTTGAATCCTGAAGCATATGTTTGCGAAAGTGTACACAAATATGTAAAAAAAATAAGAGTTGGTAACATTTACATAAATCTCTAAATGTGCAGACACATCTGAGGACACATTTAAGAATTAGAAACAGATTCAGTTAAAAAAATAAAAAAAATAAAAAAAAAAAAATCTGTTTTTGCATTAACATGTACCAAGATGAGGTTTCACAAATTTGAACATCCATTTGCAAATGCAAATACAGCTGCTTCAGGAAGTATTCAGACCCCTTCACTTTGTGCACACTTTGTGTTTTAGATATTGTTTTAGATATTTGTAGTATGGTCAGGTCAGATCCACCGCTGGCTCCTCCCCCAGCTCGTCCAAATATGGTCACTTCCTGCTCCAAACTGTTCCGAACTAGCAAAGATGGTGACGGACAGAATCTGAACTGGAGGATTCATAACGTTCACAAACCAACGATGACATCACTGATGGTTGATGACATCACTGATGGATGATGACATCACTGATGGTTGATGACATCACTGATGGTCTCCACTTGGTCTCTCCTCAAATGTTCTCTGGGTTTCAGGTCACTCCTGCAGGATGTCTGCTGCTGTGCTGCTACTGCCAGTCCTGTCTTCGACTCATTGAGTTTTACTTTGATTTTAGTCATCAGTAACATTTGACGTCCAACAAGTGAGAACATATAACCAAAAGGGAGACGTGATTTTTGTTCATCTTCATTCAGCGCGAGACCCACAGAGGAAGAATAGAACGACGGAGAGAGCAGCCAAGATGTAATTACAGCCTGCATCGGGTTTCTGCTATAATTATATAATACATGTGTGATCACAGAGCATTTCTCTTTGTTTGCTGAGAACCACGCAAGACCTTTCGTCTATTCTCTAGATTATAGTACCACAAATAGTTATTTACAGCCAGTAATTGAGTAAATATTGTGGGCGGTCTTCGAGCCCCCAGTGATCTTCCTATCCAGCCCTCTAGCTGGAGAGTTTGAGTGGCTCTTCTTTAGACACTACAGTGTGCTTCCAACCTAATGCCACGAGTTGGATGAAGTCCTGCTTTAACATGACAGAGTAGATGATATTAAAATGTTCTGACCCAACAGCCACGTTTAGCAGATTACTGCATCCAGTTCAGAAATGTGGTCATAAGGCTTCAGGAGATCCTGGATGCAGCAGGTCAATGCCATTAGTTTTCAAGTGCTCTGTTCAACATGTGTGCCAAGTTACTGTTTCTATGTACTTCTGGCTTTTAAATGTACTAACAGCATGGCGGTATTCCCAGATGTACAGTCCCGTTTCCTGCCCTCTGCTGCCCCCTAGTGAAGGATGTCAGTGTAGATTTAGGCTCTGGTGTGGAACAATGCAAGAACATGTTTGGTTTGTTAATAATCCAGGTCATGCAGGTTGTCTATGTGGGAGAATAAACTTTTTTTTTTTTTTTTTTTTTATCATACTGATCTTAAATCAGTGTTTACTAAATTATAAAAAAAAACACTTTCTTTAACTCTGACAAGTTTAATAGATGCGAGAAAGGAGCAGCAGCTGTCTGAGATATTTTTTCTGAATATGCCAGAAGAGAATCTTCCTGATTTACAACGACCAGATTGTATTTTGAGTAAAGTTTTTAAACACTGGGAGGCGCTGGGAGAAAGTGAAAGTTGTCCTGTTTCCGCAAATTCAGTCATGAAAGATCCAATTTTATCAAAAGAATAATTAAAACTGACAAAAGTAATTGGCCTTCACATTTAATAAAAAAAATTACTTTGCTTTCGATTTTTAAATTCAACAAGATATTTTAAATATTTAAGAAAATGAAAATCGCAACGACAACACGACCTTCAGAGTCAACCGCTACAAACCGATGAGTCGTGACTTCCTGTCAGCAGTACTTCAGTCCACTCTTCCAGAGCAAACTGAGCCAGCGCTCTCAGGTTTGAAGGCTGCCTTCTCCAGATGCCATTTTTCAGCTCTTTTCATGGATTGACAGGATTCAGATTATAGAAAGGTCTAATGTTTTACTTTTTAGGCTTTGTAGGGTGATTTTAATTTTGTGTTTTGGGTCATGATCCTGTTGGAGGACAGAACTTTCTGACACTGGGCAGCATGTTTCGCTGTAGCATACCTTGACAGACTTGAGATTTCATTGAGCCCGAAACAGAAGTGAACATATTCCAGTTTTTTTTTTATAGCAGGTGTTCTTTTCTTGGATAACTTTTTTTTGGTCTTTTTGTCTGTGAACACAGGGTTGATGTGACTCACCAAAAAGCTCCAATTTAGTCTCATAAAGTGTTAGTTCTGTCATCTGATTGGCCCATCCCCACAAGCCAACCCGCTAGGTCGTGTTTTTTGTTTTACTTATTTTCAATATGTCATTTCCTCTTTCTATTTTGGTTTCTCACTGTCCCTCTCATTTCAGATGTCTTTATTTCCCTCCCTCATGTTTTTTCCCTCTGTGTTTGGGATAGCTTGTCCTGCAGGGCACCTGCCTGATGTGTATCTATTCTGTATTATCTGGGCCCGTTTGTTCTTATAGTTTATGTTCTTTGTTCCATCAGTTTATTTCCTACCCTTGCTTCGACTCGTGTTTGTCTTCCCACCCCGCCTTGCTATCGCTGCCTTGCCTGCACTTTTTTGTACTTAATCTTATCGGGTGTTATTCTGACCCTGATGTTACAAATTGCTTCAGATAATGGACTCCTCTCTATATTTGTTCTCAGTGCTGTATTTATTCATCACAACATTTATTACAGAGACTGGAACCTGTGTTTAGGATTAAATAAACTGCCATCGGTTGGTTCAAGTAATATCTATCAGATTTTAATTCGTTCATATCAACGATTAAATTTTCCGCTCACACAAAAGTCACTTATGGAGTGGCACAAGGTTCGGTGCTGGGTCTTAACACTTTTCACATTGTACAAGCTTCCTGTTGGTAATAATTTGATAAAAAAAAAAAAAACCTGCATAAATTTCCTTTTTTATGCTCATGATACCCAGTCACATGTCTCTATGAAGCCGAATGAAACAAACTAAAGACTGAAAGGTCTGGGTGACCGATAAGTTTTCTACTTTTTCACAAAACTGTTATTGTATTTGGCCCTGAACACCAAAAGGTTACTCTAGATTACCCTGACCTCCTACTATGAGTTATCCTTAAACAAATTCTTCAAATTACACATTAAGCAATAGGACTGCTTTCTTTTATTGACACAATATTAATAAAATCGGGAACATCCTGCCTCAGTGCGATGTAGTAGAAAAGTTGATTCATGCATTTCTTATTTGAAGGCTCAACTACTAATTTTATTGTCATCACATCGTAATTACTCTTTAAAAAGCCAAAATGCTGTAGAGGGAATACTGACGGTTTTAACAAAAGCAGAAAATGAAGAATTGAATTCAAAATTCTTTTGCTGACTAACAAAGCTCTTCATGGCCAAGCTGCATCTGAAAGATCAAACCACATCATCCTGACAGAGCGCTTCCCTCAGAGTGCTGGCCTCGTGGTTTCTAGAGTTTCCAAAAGTAGAACAGGAGGTAGAACTTTCATCTTTCAGATGCTTCTCCGGTGAAACCAGCTCCCAGTTTGGGTTCGAGAGGCAGGAACTGTGCAGTTCTCCTTACTTGCAAAGTTTTGTGGGGTTTTTTCCGATATCGCTGGCCCTGGATTTTCTGTTACTGACCCGTCATCAGATTATTGGTTCCTGTAATCTCTATGCTGCCCCACCCCACCCCCAATTGGTCAACATATGGCCCACCTCTGGTTCTGTCAGAGGTTTTGGGGAAATATTTCCTTTCCACTGCCGATGGTTTTTGTCCCTTAATAAAAGGGAGTGTTTTTTTTCCTCCCAACTGCCGGGTTCCTCTCGATAATGTTTTGAAAATCTTTTGTAATTACTTTTCTCACCTGTTGTCAAAATTAAGAACAAAATGATCTCAGAGTGATGCTTAAAAACTAGTCCACTAACTCCTTATTTTTAGGATCTGGTAACAACTTTCTGAAATGCCTCCAGTTGATCCAAAATATTACGCAAGAGTAGTGACAGAATTTAGCAGAAGAGATCATATTTCTCCGATATAAGCTTGTCATCATGGGCTCCCTGTAAAATATAGAATGCAATTTTACATTTTTAGAATTGAACTATTGTTTCTCTTTGGTTTCGATCTGTAAAGTTCCCTTTTATTGAATTAAACAGCAGCTAATAGCTTATTTAATTTGGAAATTGGGTTTGTGGAAGTAAACCAAAGACCGTTTTTCACGTTTTATGCCTGTTGATGGATAATTCAGGATTTTTTTAAATGACTGGTTTCTACCAGTCATTTAAAAACAAGACAGGTTCGCTGTTTAAAGCTCATTTTTGTACGAGTGTGCATGCATGATTGGATGTGTGTCATAGACCACCAGAGCAGGAAACACCCTCACTGACCCCACCACAGCTCCAGTTTGACACATGCCATTGCCAAGATGTTAAGTCATGGAAGCTGGTCAGTACAGCCCATAAAAATGAAAGAGAGAGAACAATCCAGAACAAAGAGATTATTATCCTCCCCTTTCATCTCTCTACATCCATCACCATCCAGGCCGCTGCATTCGTTGTGCATGTGGAGGCAGCTCACAGTAACAGCTAGCCTCTGAGAGAGTCGGAGCAATAAAACAAGCCCTGCTCCAGAAACATGTTGGGCATGTGTGGAGAGGATATCACGTCATTTCAGGGCAGTAATTACCGTCCACATACTCACATGGACATTCTGCAGAATTTCCTGGTTCTGCGGATCTTTTCCAAATAGTTCAAGGTCATTGGGACTTTATTTGCACAACAAGCAATCTCACCGGTACCTTAAAACCATTAAAGCCCTAAAACCCAAATTGTGAGCTGATAATCCTGTTTATTTCCAATAAGAAGAAACTTTCACATACATTGTTATTGTAATATCATTAATTATAACTTTAAACCTGAACCAGAATGAACAATTTATATGAATAATTAATAAAATTATGATATGTGATGTGGTAGTTGTCAAAAAGTAATCCAAATTTACATTTCTCCTCAGCTCTATTACATGTTTTTGCACCTTGTAGCTCATTGTTTCTACTGATGAACCCAGAGAGACAAAGATAGCAACTACCGGGTATCACGGTGGAGCACCTGGCAGTTAAAGAGAAAAATGATACAAAAACAGAACTAAATGGGGTCAAAATATTGGACTAGATGGTTAAATATCATGTTCTCGTCACTTTATAAGGCGATACAATATCATCAGTAATTGTAGCTGTGTATTTTTTTAAACTTCACTTCCCAACGATCCAAACGGTGCCGCATGTGTGACATTAGTCAGTTGGAAGTTGCGTTAACCTCGCTGGCAACAACCACCGCTATATATTAAAAATGGCGTCACGAACTGTCCCCACAGACGTATAACTTACTCAGAATGTAATATTGCAAATGCAAAGGCTTTCGTCATCAGTGGGCCCAAGACTCAGTCACCATTGTGTTACTTTATTACGCAATACATTTAGACCTAACAGGCTTTTTTAAATGGAAATCTGCAAAAATGTTGACATTAGATCAAATTTGAAGGGTTGCATTCGTAGATTTAACAAAAAGGTATCTGCATTACAATAAAGCATGATTAAGATCTTATGTTTTTAATTGGCTCAGAGGTGTTTGGCTGGACTGGAACAGCCATGAACATATCTGTCTGACTGAATCAATGTGGGATGATTAATAATGTTACATCCCCGGCCGGCTGAATGTCACAACCTCCTGTATCTGTTTCAAAGTAAAAGCCCTCATTTCAAATTAAAAGCCTTCAAGATTTTGATATAATTTCGTTTCCAAAAAAGTTTAGATGCTGCAAAATAAAAACAATGCGTTTCGAATTGAAAATAAAGATTTAATTTAAAAAAGCCCAATAAACAGGTGGGGAACCTTATCGACTTCCTGGTTGGGCAGGATAAGCGTGCTCAAAATGAATATACTGCCCAGGTTACTGTACCCCCTACAGATGCTGCCAAACTCAATTCCCAACAGCTTCTTCATTGACTTGGATAACATTTTCACACAATTCATCTGGCAGGGCAAAAAGAATGAAAATAAGTAAATGAAAATAAGTAAACTACAGAAAAGCAAGCAACAGGGAGGACTGGGAGTCCCTAACATAAAGTTCTACCACTGGGCAGCACAAACGCGGTACATACTGTAAATGAGTGGGTGAATCCAGGGGCTACAAACGCATGGATTGACATGGAATCGACAAATTGTGGCTTCCTCACTTTAAAGAACTCCCTTCATAAACTACAAAAGGGCAAAGCTGGAGGTCCAAAATAACTTTATAGTACGGAACACACTGAACACCTGGAACAAGATCATGGTCTACTTTAGATTTAAGAATCATTTTTCAGTTTTGGCTCCCATATGGAGAAACCCGGATTTCCCCCCCTCATGTGAAGACTCTGTGTTCAGGCTCTGGCAGGAGAAGAGTCTGGACCAACATGTCAAACTCTATGAAGGAGGAACAATGGAGTCGTTTGAGGGCCTGAAGAGCAACTACTCTCTCCAACTCTCTCCATTTCTTCCGCTATCTACAAATAAGACATTATATACCCAAAATCTTACGTGCTGCAAACATGTGCTTTTTGGAAGAAATGCTCACACAACCCAAACCAAAAAGATTCATTTCTCATGTCTACAAAACCTTTGGCCTAAATCTTAGTTACTCCACTGATCACATCCGCAAACAGTGGCAGGTTGACATGGAGTCTGATAAAGGAAAATACATTGACATTAATTATGAAAAACACACTTAACATTCTGAGCTGTTGCACAGATAGAGAACGACAAATTAAAATATTACACAGACTGCATTGTACACCACTGCTGAGGGGCAGGCGTGGCCTCGGTTCCCCTACATGGAGGAACTGTAACTCTGAAGTTGGTACTTATATACACGTGTTTTGGAAATGTGCAAAGATACAAACATTTTGGAGAGAAGTGAAGGACGAGGTGGTTTCTTTGATCGGATATGACCTGGAGCTTTTACCTCCTC
The DNA here is from genome assembly GCF_022577435.1 of Embiotoca jacksoni. Taxonomy (NCBI): domain Eukaryota; kingdom Metazoa; phylum Chordata; class Actinopteri; family Embiotocidae; genus Embiotoca; species Embiotoca jacksoni. The sequence goes on from NW_027185428.1 coordinate 1,283,777, forward strand.
AATGTATTCTGGCAGCTAAAGTGAGCAGTGGAGTAACGACAACGCCAAACTGATTAGAATACTATTTATCACACGAAAGACTATTCTTAAATTCTGGATCTCTAAAGATTCCCCTTCTACGGACGATTGGTATAAGGGGATTCTGGAAGTTCTTCCTCTGGAAAAGTTGACCTACACTCTACATGACAATGTCAAGGGAATTGTCAAGATATGGAAACCGGTCTTAGACATGGTGGACCCCTCCGGACTGGACTTTGCCCTGCCAGATTAAAAACACTGGTACCAGTGCTGACTTGATGATGTTATAACCAAGATGTACTTATCTCAGACTGGTGATGTGCGAATGTGTTATTATTTGCTGTGGTTGTTTATTTTATTTAATTCCCCTTTTTCTTTTCTTCTGTACTGTATCCTTAAAGTTCTGGAGTTCTGTCTTGTTAAGTTGTAAAATCAAAATAAATATATCTTTTTTTTTTTAAAAAGACCAATATTCTGCAGCTCATCAATCTCCACCGGTGACTGATCTCCGAACACTCATCACCCTGAGCAGCGATGCTGCATTCAAATGGAACTCTTGAGTTCGTGGTTACAACATGGGAAGTCGTGTGCACTATGTGCTTGGCGTTCAAGCAGTCAAGTTGTAAAAACACCGTTGCTAGGAAACTACAATGTGGACGGCGTCGAGAAGCCACAGAGGCTAACACTTTAGCAAGCCAACAGGGGGGTAACATAATGCAGGAAATACAAAGACACAGAGAGAAAGGATGAGGCTGTTGGGGACATCAACATTTTCCTCAGACGGAGGCTGTTATGTAAGTTATGAAGACAAACTCTACATGACTAAAACTACAACACAGTCGGCGTGTGCCAGTCTCCGGCCTGCAGAACTTTAGTCTCCTGTCCATCTTGTCTTTAGCGTCTGGAGCAGTAATTACCTGATTCAGACCTGGATTCAGCCCCCAGCTCTGCACCGATCTGCAGCCTGCCTGCTCACTCCTCCACTCACCTGTCGCTCCGGTCACCTGTCACTCCACCCACCTGTCGCTCCGGTCACCTGTCGCTCCGGTCACCTGTCGCTCCGCCCACCTGTCACTCCGCCCACCTGTCGCTCCGGTCACCCGAGCCACCGCTCCACAGTGCGTAACAGAGGCATCTGACCAATACGGACCCAGCAGCCATCGAAGGAAGCCTCCTCAGTAAATACTATCAACTCTTCAGGGATTATTGGAGCAGTCAATGGGCAGTCAGGTGACACAGATTGGTAGAGGTGTGGAAACAACTGCTAACCAGTTCAGTCCTTCGCCAGCTACTTCTGCTGCTTCACTTTCTTCTCCTGGCGAGGCGTCACTACAGGGAATCACGTGCCACCTCCGGAGCCATATGATGGAGGCCTGGGAAAATGTGGAGGGTTTGCTGTCTACTGCTGACCTACTAAACATGTCATATGTGGTGGGGTGTTGTGGGGAAAGGTGTTGGATTGGGCAGAGGCCATGCTAAGTGTGGATTGGGCAAATTGAATTCCCCATGCTGACTCTCTGCACTCTCACAGTTATAAAGAACACATTGGTTCTGATAAGGATAAGAATGTGTCTTTGGCTTGATATTGCCAGACAGAGAGTCAGATATGTTGTGTCCAGTGGGACCACAATCAACACTTATCATGGACAGTTAGTTCATGAGGTTGGGGGGGCCTTTATGGGACATCCAGGGAATCAGAGGAGTCTCAAAGTATGTCAGTGCTCATTGCTTCGTTAACTGCTGACCTGCAAATTGTTTTTGTTTTTTTCTTGTTTTTGTATTTAGATTGTTGAATATTTTGAGTGTTGTGGACTATTTGTGATTTATATTTTTCATTGTTTTAAAATGTTTCATAGAGCACACATTCAAGTGATTGCAAAAATAATCAGCAGATAAACTGGTGACCAAAAGACTGTTAAGTGCAGCCTGATGTTACTGTGTCCATTTTTGCCTTTTGCAGCTCTTGTTTTGGTATATGTAGTAAAACCAGTAAGTATTTCATTGTTTTATCATTTGCAGCTTTTGTGTAACAGTTTACTTCAAATATTTTTGAAGCCATTTTGAATAAATTCATAATTTTATTGAAGTTTTGTTATTTAAAATAGTTTTTGATCTTGTTCAGTTTGCAATTACATCTCCGTTCACAAGCTGCACCAACTTCAGGTCATGTTTTCTGTTACTTTACTTAATTTCCTGTTATTTTGGTTACTCATGTGTATGATTGCCCTGATTGTTTCCACCTGTGTCCAAATGTTTTCCTGCCCTCTTGTGTATGTCATCTTTGTGTGTCTGTCTGTGCCAGTTTGTTGTCTCGTGCTCACAGGTCCGCACATCATTCTTTTTAGTTTAATACTTTTGTCTCTTCCTCTGCCAAATTGCTACCGCAGCTCATTTTAACGTCCTTAATGGTTACGTGCAACATTTTTTTTTTATGCTCGGCCAAATGTTCTTATTCTTCTCCTCTTGTTTAATTTGTGACGATAGCCCGCCTCAATTTAATTGGTTTGAAAGTCCGAACCATTCATAAACTGTTTTCACACTGCAAACAAACTGGACCATTTAGTTTGATCTGGACCGAGACCATCTCTTTTGGTCCTGATATTTTGGTTCGGACCAAATGGACTGAAAAGTCAGAGAATCGAATCAGACAAAGAAGTTTTGAAAGAAGCCTTCGTCTCAATATTAACTTGTTAATTTTACTTGAAATCTATCTGCATTTACTTACTTTTAAGAGGTTGCTCCAACTTAAAAAAGGGCAAGTGAAATCATCTTGTTCTTTCTAAGTGTTGGCAACTTCAATAAAACAAGTTAGTCTGGCTCAAGTGAACAGTGGAGTCTGTGCTGCACTGCTGAATTTGAAGTTCTGATTTATTTTTATTCTGGCCGTTTAAACAAGAAACATCTTTCAGTTCTACATTTAAAACTTATTTAATGAGCATTCTTTCAAATCAATGTTAAGTTAAAGAAAGAACATCTGTATCATGAGCTCCGTTTACAGCATCCTGCCTTTCCTTCTATTTCTGTCCACATTTAACATGCGTTTTGCATTTATTACCCTCAGGACAGACATGATGTCAGTCGTATAAATAATTTTGTTCACTGTTTTGGTTGTTTAATCACGATGCAGACTATTCACTCGCGTAACCAGTTCGCCAGTTGTAGGACATGGAAATGATGATGAATCTCCTATTAAAATGCAGCTGTAATCTACAGTATGTCACAATTACGACGTCTGAGACGGACTTTCCATGTGTGGGTTTGAATGGGAGAGGTGCACTGAAAATGAAGACAGGGCAGATCATTTCCTCCCAGATCTGGAACCAATTCAGGATAGTTTTACCCAGCAGTCATTGGTATCTGTGTATGTGTGTGTGCTCTTACATTAACTCACGATTCTGACTCCAAGAGATTTCATGTTATAAATGGGGGATTCACATTGTTTACTATGGACTTCCTGTAATAACACCGAATTTATGAGTATAAATATGTTTTTCCGAGGGCTGATATGTTTTCGTTCATTGAGACACAAAATTGTCACAAAATTTCTTACACAAGTAAAGTTACTCTTGCTGTGTACGCACTCTTATCGCTGTCATGCTTGCTCACTGTGCCGCTTCCCCCCAACAACCCAGGTTCTGTTGCTACATAGTGTACTATGTAGTGAACAAAATCCACTCAGATTGACCACTTGTCCACTACGTAGTGTGCTAGATAGTAAACACATGACAATCCCAACGTAGCATGTGCTCAGTCTACACCCATGCAACGGCTTTTGGTGTGTTACCTTAAGATTGTTTAAACAGTATGAATTGTGAGGCTTAGTGCCTTCAAATGATCCATAGTTTGTCAAATTTGATTTAGAATGGGAAAATCCCATTTCAAATAGAGCAGGTGACTGTTCAGGGGTCATAAGAGCTAAGATCTAAAATAAGAGCAACTGAAGACCTTCAACTAACTGAGCGACTCTAACGGCCCCAAAACCACCGTGCAGCTCTTTGGTGTCATCCTTTATTTAACATAATTTAAACCGTCATTCAAAACTAAACTGACAAATTGTGATGTAAAATTTAAAAAAATCATCACTGACTTGGAAATATGTTTCTGGCCATCTGGCAAATAAAAGACCAGTATTCATAAACTTTTTAGCTCTGTTTTGGTCTGCACCTCTGAAAGAAATGTCTTTAAATTTAGCTTCTAAATGCTCCACTACGTTCACCAGATGGTTGCTAACTGTCTGCTGTTTGGTGCTGAGCAAATGGTGTACAACGGGTTGGTCTGGAAATGGAAAAAGCTCATTTGAAACGATGTTGATAGTGAACCGAAGTAGTCACATTATCCACAGGATTTTATCCACGTGTAACACAGAAGAAAGTCATTTTGATTGGCGCTCACTATTGCTGTACAACTGTTGTTCAAATCCTCCTTAGATTCTGCTTTGGGCTTTATACTCCTGTTGTTGTGAAGGTATGCTGGGAAAACAGTTCCCTTCTTTACCTTTAGAATGTGTACATCATTACTGAATACTGGAAGGCACATAACATCTGGAAAACCTCACATATGGTGTTGCACACTGTTCCTTTTACTTGGCAATGCCTTCAACACCCCCTGCCCCCCAACCCCACACTGGCCTGTTGTTGAGCAACTGAGCTGACAGGAATCTGCAGGGGAGCTGGGCAGAGGAACTCACAGGAACAATCATTTTCTCCTGTTGAAACACAGCACACACAAAACTTAACTTAAGAAATGCCAACAATCAACTGTAAATGAAATGACTAAATGTAACGTGAAGGAGTGGTCATAGTAACTGCCTGTTTTAAAGATATACAGTTTTCTTTCTTAGCTCATTGTTTTTGTTTTTATGGCGCAATTACTGTTTTTGTTTTTTTCACTCACCACTTTCATCAACCCTGAGGCAGCTCAGCGAGCCAGCTTTCATTGAACCTCTGCACACCAAATGACAGGCCAACAAATGTAACACTTAACCGTTGAGAAACAAATTCTAGCAGCTACGTTGCTTCTCTTCTGTTGCTTGGACCAAGCCAGAGCTTAAATGAGACAGAATATACAGCCAGGGCCATGCAACGCCAGGGTCTTCAGAGCTACTTGGAGTACCCTGATTGAATAGAGCTTAATACCTCGGTGATTGTTTCCAAGAAGTTCCCAAAAGAAGGTCCAAGTCCTCTCCCAAAGCAAATAATCCCCAAGTCCTGCTGGCATTTTTAGGGTTTATTTATTTTTGGGAAAAAATGCAATTGAGTTTTATTTATATAGCACCAAATCACAGCACAACAGGTTATTCAGGGCACTTAACATGGTAATATTCTTAAAATACAACTTAACAACTGTGGAACCCCAAACAATCAACAATTCCCTGTGAGCGGCTGGGAGGAAAAACTTTCTTTTAACAGGAAAAAAACGTCAACAGAACCAGGCTCAGAGGTGGGCAACCATCTGCCTAGACCGTTTGGGGGGAGGGGGGGGGGAGCAGAGATACCAGACACAACAGTTAAGAACATGTTATTGTCTTTTTGAACTTGTTTGGACAGTGAAGACATGATGATATGAATGCATGTACGACCCTCTGGTCAGCCTGAACTGTTTCTACAAGCTGAATAGTACTTTGATAATAAATAAATGTATCTTAATGTGTAGAATCGATGGAGTGACCCCTTCAGTGTGACCCCCTGTATGGCAAAAGTTTAGTATATTATTCAGTGTCTTTCAACCATCTGTGGTGAAAAGGCGTTAATATGGCTAACAGAAAAGAAGTAGTGGCAGTAAAATCTGGTCAAAGACTTAATGTAAAAGTACACTTTTAAAGAAAAGTTGTCATTTCATGATACCTGCACAACATGTTGAGGTGAAATTTTAAATAATGAGTTCCAGGGATTTTCAAGCTTTAAATACAATAACTTCACGTGCTCAGTTTAAAATATATCTATTCAATTCCATTTTAATTCTATTTTATTTTATTTATATAGCACCAAATCACAACAAAGGTTATTTCATGGCACTTACCACATTAAAGTCCTTACAACAGAAATGTGAAGGATTATACAGAAAAACCCAACAATTCAATGCTAATAGCTTTGCTACGAAAGCTAGGAGGGAAAAACTCCTTAATAAGGAGAAAAATCTCCAACAGGAGGAAGGAAAAAATTCCATCTTAACAGGAAGAAAACTCCAACAGAACAAAAGAAAAACTCTCTTTTAACAGGAAGAAACCTCCAACAGAAGGAAAAACTCTCTTTAACAGAAGAAACCTCCAACAGAAGGAAAAACTCTCTTTAACAGAAGAAACCTCCAACAGAAGGAAAAACTCTATTTTAACAGAAGAAACCTCCAACAGAAGGAAAAACTCTCTTTAACAGAAGAAACCTCCAACAGAAGGAAAAACTCTCTTTAACAGAAGAAACCTCCAACAGAAGGAAAAACTCTCTTTAACAGAAGAAACCTCCAACAGAAGGAAAAACTCTATTTTAACAGAAGAAACCTCCAACATAATCAGACTCAGAATCTGCAACCTATTTCCTTCCTTAAAAAAAAAAACAATTAAATGATTTGATTTATTTGTATAAGTTTAAAAGTTTTATTTTAAGATTCTCTAAATTTGGCCAAAAACAAAAACATTTAATATGGCTAATATATGAAACTGCAGCATTAATCTCTGTGTGAAAAGTGTTTTTCAGAACATAGTACAAGAGTCAGTAAGTGACCAGTGGGCTACAGTTTTATTGAATTATCCAGTAGCGATACTTGATACTGCCCAGCTCCTTGGGGAGGCAGTAGTCAGGATCTCACCGCCTTTATAAGCGCAGCAGCAGCGGAGGGCAGAGCTTCTGGAAACATCTGGACGGAGCAGCTGCGCACTGACGGCTGCAGAATGCGCGTCTTGGCTCTCCTCTGGACACTCGCGGTCCTGCTGAAAGAAGCTAAAGCATGGGGCTTCAAAAACGGAATATTTCACAACTCAATATGGCTGGGTAAATACCTTTTTTTCCTCCGGTCTCTGTAGTCAGAAACATGCGAGTTACGCTGGAACATTCAGGAGTTTGTTAAGAAGATCTTATCGCATGCAGCTTCAACCTTTTCTTCTTATTTCGTGTTCTCATCGAGATGAATCCCATCGACGAGCTAACATTACTGTTCAATCTGCACATTCTACTGGATGGTTTCTGTCGTGATCAATTATAATTTGCATAATTATTCCAATCCATCACACGTGGCTATTTTTACCTCGAATAGTGAGAAAGTATTGTTTGTTAATGCTGACTGCAAAAGCTGATGTTCTCATACAAAGACACGTTAGTGAGAAAAATAAGGATTAATTAATGTATGACCTGATAACATGAGGCCAGTCAACATTGGCGAAATGACTTCATCTCAAAATTCTCCAAATCAAGAAATGGTAGTTCAATTAATATTTGTGACATTTTGGGGATTATTGGAAGTTATATTAACATAGTTTCTTTTCAAAATATTAATTCATGCAACTTCCATCCTCTGTTAGAAGTTTCATTTGAACTTTTTTGTCTCTCTCCAGCCTTGACAAGTCAATGTTACAGAAACTTAGTTTTGTACATTGGACCAAATGTGAACACCGGAGGAGCTGTGAGGGTGAAAAGGTTGATTGAGCATGAGAGGTCATCAAACTGGTTAAAAAGATCTAAATTTCAACCGCTGGCAAACCTCAAATGTGTTGTGCCAAGCTCTGCAGTCATGCATGTGTAAAGCAGCGGAGGACTCCCTGCTGAGAGGGCAAGTGACCAAAATGTTAATGAACTACCAAAATGGGGAAAAATAGACCCTTTGTGTTCGTGTCTTATGTTTAGCTTTGTTTAAAATCATTCTTTTGAATGTATCGGCCTATCAGGCAGCTCGCTGCAGACGCTCGGCAGACACTCCTCTCCCTCCTGGCTTCAGATGGTGTCAGCAGCATTTTCTGTTGTCTCTCTCTTTGACAGAACAAGCAGCTGGAGTTTACCATCGGGAATCCCGCAAAGGAAGATACCAGCTGACGTATAAAGAGGCCAAGGCTGTCTGCAAATACGAGGGAGGGACGGTGGCCACTTACCAACAACTGGAGGCGGCTCGTCAAATAGGTCTGCAGCGGTGCCTTCACCAAAGCATCTGCAACACACATTCAGAGGAACACGTCTGGACGATGATTCATCAAAATTGCCTCTCTCACAGTAAACACACAATCTTTTGTCAGACCAACACTGATTCCAATAAGTCCGATGAGTTTGAGCCACCGTTTCATTAACTGTGCGCAGGAAGGGCTGCGTTTAGTCTTTCTTCCTCCCATGAAACACCCCAAATGTCGAGTTTGAGGGTCCTGGTGTTACATCAGCGATGTGTCCGTCATCCCTCTGGAATATGGCCGAGCAGTCAGCGCTGGAACAAGCTGAGCAGGCCGTCACGTTATGTACAAACGACGCACTGAGAGGCCACAGATTCTGGATTAGGACTGAGTGCATCAATGATTCTACTCATCGTTTTGACATTTTCACAGTGTTTACCTCGCCGTATGCCACCATTACTATGGAAATAACAAAGGAAAGTTTAAATGTTCACAATATGGAGCAGAGATTCATGTGTTCATAGTTTAAAGGTCACTGTGAAGCAGTGAGTGAAACCTTCTACGAGTTCTTGGCTGCTGTAGGACTCCGTGCCAAACTCTGATTGGTATTGTTAAAGCCTGTTAACACCTCCCTGGGTGGTTAATACCAGCGTTCCCACAGCACGCAGATTGAAACCAGGGACTCGCTCTGGCGTCACAATCTGCCTCTCTGAGTTTCCACACAGGAGGTCCCGGTTTTATCTGGGCTGTTCTGGCTCGGGTCTGCTGATTACATCTCTCTGCTAACGTCACTGTGTCTCCACAAATAACTAGAACAACACAACGAAGTGTTCACCAGCAGGCTTTTGTCAAGCCTTCGTCTTACGGGGGGCCGGCAGCACACAATAGTTTATTTGTTCCAACATCAGTGGCTCTATGGGGCAGAAATGAACTCAGCGTTTCTTCTTTTTTTCAGGTTTCCATGTGTGTGCTGCTGGATGGTTCGACAGAGGACGTGTGGGCTACCCCATCGTCAAAGCTGGGGCCAACTGTGGTTTTGGGAAAGTCGGCATCATTGACTACGGATACAGGCTGAACAAAAGCGAGACATGGGACGTGTACTGCTACAACCCAAACTGTGAGTACGCCGTTTAATTTACCAGTTTATGGCTCTCATCAATATTTTCATAATTCTACTGATTTAAATGTCATGTGACAAACCCACAAAGATCAACCTCTGCAGTTTCCCATCAGCAGTTAGCAGACAGACCTCGTTAATGATGAGTTACGTTTGGAAAGCACCCTTAGAGGCTAATGTTGAGTTCATGTTTCTGTCCACGGAGTGTCTAAACAACCAATTATGTGGACTTTATGAGGGGAAATTCATTCACTGTGGTGTTTACATATACTTTTGCTGCCATAAAGTGACAAAACACTGCTGTACTTTAGCTGTTTTGTAAAACTTTACTCATGTATTCCTCTTTACTTGACAGCTGCAGATGAACAACTAAGCCCTGAGCTAGTTTTGAAATTTCTGTCTGAAAAAAACTGAAAACTGAAAATTCAGTCAGTAAAAGGTCCACAACACAGAGGTCAAACCGATCAAATGTGTGGCAGTGATTAAATGTCTGCTTCCCAGCGGGAGGCTGGAGTACGTCTGAGGCTCCTCAGACTCACTCTGAGTCAAACAGCTGATACAGAGAACTAAACCAGGAAAGACCACAGTGGTCTTGACTCAAAACCACAATCTCTGCACCACCCTGTGAGTTATCACGGTCAGACCGAGAATAAATCTGGAGGAAATGAGGAAACATAAGTCTGGATAAGACGTCAGTGGTGTAACTGAATAAGTGTTAACAAAGACACACGCCATGCAAAGACCACACCTGAACGACTCTCCAGACTTTACTCATGTTTAATTCCTCTTATGACATTTTAAGTCACGTGAAAAAATATGTACAGCCCATGGAAATGTACTTTTGTAACATATTTAGACAAGCAAACATTTGATCCTGTTTGAAATGGTGCTTACAGATTATAGTGTTATTCTTTAACAACACTACAATGGAAATTCGCTTTTTTTAACCATTTAATCATTTATTTGTACATCTGCGAAAAAAAAACACTAAAAACAGCGTTCAGAGGCTAATACGCCTCCTTCAGCAGAAATAACTTCTGGTAGGCATTTTCAATAATTCTCCACCAGTCTTTAACACAGAGTTCCCACTTTAAATCAAAGTTCAAACTCCGACTTTCATCGACTAAGAAGCTGAACCTCCACGACCTGTAACAGAAAAACATGCTGCCGTTGTCACATCTGTTAAAAACAGGCTGACACATGCCCCCTGGTTGATATTAAAATAAAATAAATCCATGTATAAATACTGGCTGCAGAGTCAAATAATTAACTAACAATAACAGTAATGATCTCACAACCTAATAAATTACATTTTTAATTTGTGTCAGTGAATATTAAAGCTACCAAACATACACACTGACAATAACCAGCTAACCAGGCAACTAAAGTTCAAACGTGCAAAAAAAAAAAAAAGATCAAATTACCTGACATTCCCTGTCTGGAAAAGATGTTTTAATATTCCCTGATATTCCCTGATATTCTCTGATATTCTCTGATTATTCCCTGATATTCCTTAATATTCTATATTTCGATATTCCCTGATATTCTCTGATATTCTTATATTCCCTGATATTCTGATATCCTGATATTCCCTGATATTCTCCAATATTCCCTAATATTCTCTATATTCCAATATTCCCTGATATTCTCTAATATTCCCTGATATTCCCTGATATTTTCCGATATTCTCTGATATTCCCTGATATTCCCTGGTATTCTCTGATATTCTCTGATATTCTGATATTCCCTGATATTCTCCGATATTCCCTGATATTCTCTATATTCCGATATTCCCTGATATTCTCTGTTCTGATATTCCATGATATTCTCTGATATGCCCTGATATTCCCTGGTATTCTCTGATATTCTCTGATATTCTGATATTTTCTGATATTCTATGATATTCCCTGATATTCTCTGATATTCTCCTATATTCCCTGATATTCTCCGATATTCCCTGATATTCTCTATATTCCGATATTCCCTGATATTCTCTGTTCTGATATTCCATGATATTCTCTGATATGCCCTGATATTCCGATATTCCCTGGTATTCTCTGATATTCTCTGATATTCTGATATTTTCTGATATTCTATGATATTCCCTGATATTCTCTGATATTCTCCTATATTCCCTGATATTCCCTGATATTCCTTGATATTCCCTGATATTCCCTGATATTCTCTGATATTCCCTGATATTCCCTGATACTCTCTATATTCCGATATTCTCTGATATTCCCTGATATTACCTAATATTCTCTGATATTCCGATATTCCCTGATATTCCGATATACCCTGATATTCTCTGATATTCTGATATTTTCTGATATTCTATGATATTCCCTGATATTCCCAGATATTCTCATTCCCTAATATTCTCTGACATTCCCTGGTATTCTCTGATATTCCCTGATATTCTCTGATATTCCGATATTCCCTGATATTCTCTATATTCTGATATTCTCTGATATTCCCTGATTTTTTTCCGATTTTCCCTGATATTCTCTGTTCCGATATTCCCTGATATTCTCCTATATTCCCTGATATTCCCTGATATTCCTTGATATTCTCTGATATTCCCTGATATTCCCTAATATTCTCTGATATTCCGATATTCCTTGGTATTCTCTGATATTCCGATATTCCCTGATATTGTCTGATATTCTCTGATATTCCGATATTTTCTGATATTCTATGATATTCCCTGATATTCCCAGATATTCTCATTCCCTAATATTCTCTGACATTCCCTGATATTCTCTGATATTCCGATATTCCCTGATATTCTATGATATTCCTTGATATTCCCAGATATTCTCATATTCCTTGATATTCTCTGATATTCCCTGATATTTTCTGATATTCTCTGATATTCCCTGATATTCCCTGATATTCCTTGATGACTGCCATCTGGCTAGTACAGTTTAAACCGAGAATCCATTTTCCAAAGTGCCAGACACCGTCGAAGGTAAAGATTTAGCCCTGGACTCTGTGTTACCTCTACACACAGCTGTGTCTGCACTGTGTCTGCTGTGGCGCTGATACTGCCTGTCCTATCGTTGAATCAGTTTTCTCTTTAGTAATGGTCATGAATGTTTGAAGACCAATGACAGACTGTAACTACAGTTGGACGTAGGTTCCGGTTCAGAAAAATGGTTCGTATGCAGAAGAGTCTTAACCTGCAATACCACCGAGTGCCACTAGAGGTCGGCTCCAAAAAGCCTCCGGCTCCATAGACTCCCATTCAACTTCTCTCATCAAATACAAAGTGAATAAAATGTGTCCATCAGTTATCTCGGTGTTGTTAGCTAAAGTCACTCCTTATTAGTTTTCTGGAGGTCCATCTGAAAATAATCCCTCATTCTTTAGAAAAGCTCACATGCAACAGACAGACCCTTCAACCAAAATGCTTCACATGCAGAAGCACAATCCCGCAATCTGATGAAAAGAATACACTGTGGGAAGTTTCATCAGCCTGAGAGCACATGTCCTCAGTTGATTATATCAAACTAAATCAAATAACTTCTTTTTCATATTTAATGATGATGAGTCTTGTAGATTTATGTACTGTATCCTGTATATGCTTGTAATGTGTTTTACTTCTGGCTCAGAGTATAATGTGCTCCATATTTTATTATACAACCAGTGCTTCCGACCCAGAAATCTGATTGGTCAAATCATCATGACATCACACCCTGCTCATCACTACAAATATCCCTCCACCTCCTCAATGGGAAAATAGAATTAGAATAGAGTTTCATATAATATGTGATATAATGTAGTTTCTACTTGTTATAGTTCTATTAAATGACCCATTTGATGAAGTCGGGTCTCTTTTGGTCCTTTTTGGTCGCTCCGAGCACCCGTACCGTAACATCACGCACTTACAATCCTAGCGGCAGCTAGCTGGACCGGTTTGGTTTGAACACATGACACGGAGCTAAAATGTTAAAAACACAGGAGTCCATGGATATCTTTGTTCATCAGATATCTTTGTTAATCAGATATCTTTGTTCACCAGATATCTTTGTTCATCAAATATCTTTGTTCATCAGATATCTTTGTTCCAACCAGACTGAGCTAGCTGAGCAGTTTAGTGTGTCTATGTTCTGTATTTATTCAGTTTGAACTAGAAATCCTCTCTGTTGCTAGGTGGTTGCTAAGGGTCCGACTACTTCCTGGAGTAGGAAACATTACATACGTTACATAAAAGTCTACTGATTGTATTCCAGTTGTTAGTGTTGGCATGGAAACAGAGCTCACACTACGAACAAGTTTTATATTTCGAGAGTGAGTTGCTCCACAATATGAAAACATTTAGATTACATGTTTTATTTAGTTGGTAACTTGTTCTATAATCGTGAACCCCACTAGTTTAAAAAGTAAAGATGCTGCCTGGTTTACTTTTAGTTTGATGAGCCACCATGTACTAATCTACTGCACCGAGCTCCTGCTGTTTACCTCCGGATGGACACCATTACTTTGTAAATAGGCTGTTTTTCAAAAAAGGTTTCTCCAGGGAAAAACAACTTGGTTCACACCACTGCAGTCCTCACAGGTCACATCCCACTGCTCACATGTACAGGATGTGATAAATTGGGCACATGTGGCCGACTCTCGTGTTCACATTCAGTTAGCTGGTATTTTGAACTGTGGACCTTCCAAACATTTGGATTCTTTTAATGAAACAATTCCATAAAAATACCAAATTATTACTTTTAGAACAATTTCAAAGTGAAAGACAGCGTTTATACTTTGCCGTCACACGTAGTATCCAAAGATAACTTGGATTTTTTTTTTTCCCATTTTCCTGTCTCAGCTGAAGACAATGTGATTTTAAGGTTTAACTCTACGACTGTCATTAACATCTCGTAACACGGTCCGTAGCCCTGAACAGGGATCTACAACACATTGCTTTTTTTTATAGTTTAATATTAAATAAAGCATCTACATTTTTATCCATTTATAGCATGTTTCTTAACTGAAGTAATTAAATTGTGTTAAAACTGCTTTCATAGTATGCCGCTGTTCCAGTGTTCTGTGGAGCAACATATATATTCACCTCCTAAATTCTTTCTTACTTGTTTCATGGGCAACTTTTCTGGTGTCAGCTGCGTTGTAGGAAGATAAATACTGCAGCGACTACACTTTGGATGGGAAGCCACTTTCAAACTTTAAACAATGCTTCTATTTCAGGAAGCTTAGAGGAAGGCTGTCATTGAAAGTATTCAAATTTACTTCAGTAAAAATGTTGATATCGTACTATAAAAAAACTACAATGCAAATACAAATTCTGCATTAGAAATGTTACTTAAATTAAAGTTTGTTTGTATAACCAGGGAATTGTATTTGATTATTTAAATGACACCTGTCACTGAAACATGTAAAATTCAGATTTTACTGTTTTAGATTGTTAAAGTGGAGCTATGTTTTAACTATTTAATGAAGGGCTGCATCTAATCATTATTTTCATTATGTTGATCGGGTTAAAAATCCCCCAAAAAAGGGAAGATATGCTTCCGGACTGAAGATATATCTTCTTTTATCCACAAAGTAGATAAAAGTTAAAATTTTTCAAATGAAACATTTGCTGCATTTTTTTCCCCTTTTTTTGTTTTTTTTACAGTAGAAGCTAAATAATCATACTGGAGTAAAAAGTGTAATATTACACCATGTTAAATGTAAAGGAATAGTGGCAGAAAGTACGAATAGCTCAGATGTGTACAGAAGTGCAGCACGTTACTAAAACTACTTTCCACCACTATTGTCATGTGAATTTATTATTTTATTCCTTTGATTTTGTGTTGTGCTGTGAGGAAGCTCCCTGTACGCTACAGAGATATCCCTATGTGTAATTTTAAATACTTGTACATTAAAACATGTGCTGTATTTGAGAGGTCTAATCCCCACCTGTCACTGATGTGTCTTCCAGCCAAGGAGTGTGGTGGAGTGCTGACCAATCAGGAGAAGATCATTCAGTCTCCTGGTTTCCCTGACGAGTATCAGGACGAACAGATTTGCTACTGGCACATCCGTGTTCGTCTGGGCCAGAGGATCCGCCTCCACTTCCTGGAGTTTGATGTGGAGGACGACACGGCGTGTCTAGCCGACTACCTGGAGGTGTATGACAGCTATGATGACGTGTCAGGCTTTGCAGGAAGGTGAGGAGCACTAATGGAAAATTAGATCCCACTATATGGGGGATTTCTCGTTAGAAATGCCTTACAATCGTAAGGCATTCGCTAACACACGAGTTTAAACTCTCACAGCTGGAGGGATGTATGAATGTAATTTAACATCTTATCATTTCTCAGTTTTTTTTGATGATGAGAAAAAAGGTTGAGAAACTCGCTAACATTAAATTAGAAGTTCACTTTGCTTTTTCTCTTCTTGATCTGTGTCCAGGTTCTGTGGCGATTATTTCCCAGATGACATACTCAGCACAGGTAAACTCCCTTTTATTTAGAAGTAGAAGCATGAGGAAACATGTGAATCTCTGAACTACCAGAATGAAAAAAGATTTGTCTCTTGCAGGAAATGTGATGACACTGAAGTTCCTCTCTGATGCTTCAGTTACAGCTGGAGGCTTCCAGTTAGAATATACGGCCTTCAATGCATCTCTGTACTCACAAAATCTGACCCACTACTTTGACTGACAAATGGTTTAAAACACTGACTGTTGCTGTATTTACATTGATTACCTCATCTACTGTAATTAATAAGTGTTTAGAAATCAGTTAAATAAACAAGGTTCAATTGTGTTGCAGTGTTCTTTTGTTCTCAGGATTATTTCATGGAAAATGAGTGTAGTTTGTGCTCATTTCAAGTATATTTTCACAGACCTTTACACATTAAAGCCTTTTTCTAGCCCCAATTATCATGAGAATCTTTTGTGAATATGTATTTTCAACAATGTGTCAGGAACTGAGTGCACTTTCAGACACAAAAAGTAAAACAAAGTCTTTTACTGAAAAAAATCAGGGAGATTATAACAGACTGGATATAAAAGTGTTCGTAGCTTCATGTCTGTAAAATGGTTCTGATCCAGAAGTGTCTTCAGCTGCAATACCACCAAGTGCCACTAGAGGTCGGCTCCAAAAAGCCTCCGGCTCCATAGACTCCCATTCAACTTCTCTCATCAAATACAAAGTGAATAAAATGTGTCCATCAGTTATCTCGGTCAGAAAGACCTGTTTTTGGGGGCGTGTCTGTTTGATTGACAGGCCTGTGGTGCAGTCAGGTTACAGCTATCGTTGGGCAGGATGTAGTATCTTCAGGTTTCCAATCAGATCAGTCAGATCCACCGTTGGCTCCTCCCCCAGTTCGTCCAAATATGGTCACTTCCTGCTCCAAACTACTCCGAACTAGCAAGATGGTGACGGACAGAATCTGAACTGGAGGCTTCATAACGTTCACAAACCAACGGGTGACGTTGAGGGAAACAGGTGGACACAATCATAACCTTGCGATAGGAACAGATTGTGATTTTATTTGGATAAATAAAGTTGCATTTCTGTCAAATATCAGAATTTTCTGAATCCTCCATCAGTTACAATACATACTTCCAAATAATAATAATAACTTTATTTATATAGCACCTTTAAAAACAGAGTTTACAAAGTGCTCTACAGAGAAGCAAAGCACAGTCAAACATAACGTCAATACCGGTAAATATTTAAGAAAAGAGGAGGCAAAAAAGACCAAACCATAAAGGTAATGAATACAACAAAACCAAACAAATAACCAAAACGAGCAAATGGAATAGAAAACAAACACATAAATAAATGAATAAAATAAACAAATAAAAACAGGGGAATGCTATGAGTATGAGTGTTATGTATGAGTGTTAGACATAAAACCTAACTCATACTATATATCTCTATTTTTGGATAATGTAGTTGAATCTGCTTCTCAGTTTCTCACAGAGCTGAAAAGCAGAATATTCTGCGTTTTAAATGTATGAATTAACTTTTTTGCTGCTCCTAGTGGAAGTCCAAGTGTTTCACTAATTATCCATTATATCCACGTAAGATCCACTGACGGCGGCTGTCTGTGATTCCAACAGTGAATATCAACTTTAAAAGGCAAAGAGCTGTCATAGATGAGGAGTTTGGATGGTTTGTAACATAGTAGTAGGTTAAAATGGTCTTTTGTTCCTGCACTGTGCAATGTGTTTATAAATTACAGCAGCATTTTGAATTTAGTTTGATCAGGTTGGAAGCCAGTGTAGAAGTCTGAGATGTAGCATAGCTTAAGTCATTTTGGTGTCAGTGAAGACTCGAGAAGGATGATTTCAAAATGGCTGTGGCTGTCTGTCTGTTGCTATGGTTGGTGAGACTGGTGAACGCGGCATCATAATAGGTACGTTTGATTCAGATAAACACAGTGACAAGTTGTCAAATTTTTTGAAAGACATGAGTCCTTTCATCTTTAACAGGTTGACGTGGTCAATGTGTCGGTTGAATGTAGTAACAGAATTATTGGAACTTAACCTACAAGTTTATGATTTGGAATTCCACATAGTAAATAGATTGTGAAGGAATTATTACTGAGTTGACAGCATAACCCTAATTCATGTATGTGAAGTATTCATCATTTTAGGTAAAATTATAGATAAAAACATCATATAATACCATTTAGTAAAGCAATGTGCGGCACAACAGATTGGGGAACCAAATTGTCTGCATTGGCAGAACAGAATCATATATTTCCATGTTGTTTGAACTAATTAGTTAAAGCTAATTAATATTGACCCACTGGTAATAATTCTTTGCCTTTTAATGCTGGACTGATGGTATTAATCCATACTAAGATTGATTGCTCAGTTGCAGTGCCTGCAGTACAATTTTAGATTACCAGATTGGTTGCTGGCAAACTGCTTAGAAATTTCCAAAATAAAATAAAAGATTGGGATTGCCTTAATATTGATAAATCATTCAATTATTAGAGTTTATGGAAAGAATGAAGTTGAGTTTAAATTGTCGGTCATTTTGTGATCATTCCATCTATTCTGATTGTTGCTGGTATTTGTGGACTGGATGAAAAATCTGTGTCAAATCTAAACATTGATTCATGAGTGATTTCACTGAAGATTTAACACAGCTTCAAGGATTCAAGGATTCAAGGATTCAAGGATTCAAGGATTGGTTCATTGCGGTCTGTTATTTGGGTTCTTTACTATAGTTAAGTGTGGAAAGACCTTTTGTGCTTTGTAGGTCAGAAGTGGAAGTAGGAAAAGATAGGTATAAGAAACACAGGGTGCAGATACAGTGGAAGTAGGAAGAAGATAGAAGGGGATGAATATTGTATGGAAGTGATTTGGAAGATTTGCTGTGTAACTAAAGGAAACGTGGGCGGCATGGTGCTCCAGTGACCAACACACACAAGGTTCTGGGGTTTTAACCTCACTGAGATGGCGACCTTTCTGTGTGGAGTTTGCATATTCTCTGTGCTTGTGTGGGCTCTCTCCGGGTTCTCCGGCCTCTTTCCACTATCCAAAAACATGTATGTTAGGTTAATTGAGGATTTTAAAATGCCTGTGTCAGATAAATGTCAGCTTTTGTGTTGCCCCTGTGATGAGCCTCCAAAGTAAGGTGGAATAGACTCCAGCCCAGTCCAGGAAAGGTATAGATAACAGATGGATAGAGTAATGGAATGAAATGCATGGACAGACTGTTCCTAAAAGTTTAAAAGACGATATTGTACATACAGTATCGATATAAAATGAATAAAATGTTATGCATGATATTAAATATTGTGACATCCTGCTGTTGAACACTTGAACTGCTGTCAGAACAATCAGTTTGCGACGGTGCTCTTTCCTGCACCGTGGGTGCAGCAGTCCTCTGCACATTACTGTGTGAATGGGTGAACAGCAAACTGTAAAGCGCTTTGAAACAGCTAAGGTGGTAGCTAATTGCTATATATATATATATGCAACCACTTATCATTTCATGGGACTGAGTATTGGATCTTGATGTCCATAGAATTTGAAAACCTATAACCAGGACAGCATGAAGGGGTGAATTATGTTAAGTAGAAAAGCTTTGCACCCTAATTGGACTGTTTCTTGAAACTGTGATCTGAACAGGTTAAACCTGTGCAGGCTGGGTCCAGGAATCAGGGACTACCTCCCAAAGGGCTGAAGCTTCCTGGGTAGAGGAGTCCAAACCTGTGGATGCATAAGTAACCGTCAATGGAGCCCTAAATATTTTGAGCAGAACGAGACTCTGTACACGCTGCATATGAAGCGGCACTGGTGACTTTGGCCGTGAGGTTGACTGTTAGCATAAACCTATGAAAATATGATGCTAACAAATACTAACATTGTAACAATGACAAAATAGTAACGTGATGCAATTCGTTCTAAGGATATTGTGGTGGGATTTGAGAATTCATTTTCTTTTTTTTTTACTTTCAATTTGGAGTGATGTGGAGCTGAAGCAGAATGAAGTTCAATCTGGTTCCCAGCTTCCTCCATGCTGGTGAGAGAGAGAGAGAGAGAAAAAAAACGAGAGAGAGAGAGAGAAAACGAGAGAGAGAGATATGGAGAGAGAAAACGAGAGAGAGAACGAGCGTGCGAGAGAGAGTGAGAGAGAGAGAATGAGAGAGAGAGAGAACGACAGAGCGAGAGAAAGAGAGAAAAAGAGAGAGAGAAAGCGAGAGAGAAAGAGAGCGAGAGAACGAGAGAGAGAATGAGAAAGAGAGAGAGAATGAGATCAAGAGACTTCTACTAGTTCTAATACTAATATTTCTACTAGTTCTAATACTAATATTTCTACTAGTTCTAATACTAATAGTTCTACTAGTTCTAATACTAATACTTCTACTAGTTCTAATACGAATACTTCTACTAGACACAGTCCTCCGCTAACGGACCGGCCTAACGACGAGGTACAGCCACACGCTTCATACCTGCTCATTTAACACACAACCTTTGCTTCCTGTTACCAACCCTCCAACGCCCTTTTTTGTTTGAAGACATGTAAGTGAATTGAAGATCGTCAGATCAAACAGCGTTTATGTTGGATACCAGAAATCTCTTGATGTCTTTACTGCACCTTTGTGATATAATTACAACTCAACAGCTTCAAAGAGAAATGTACTTTTTAAAAAAAAAAACATTTCATTGTACCTCAAAGCCAAATTGTGTTAAATTTGAACTTTTCACGTGATTTTTTCTTCTTTTTTCCACTGAATTTGGAAAATCAAACACCCTTATCTGTTGTAATGAGCACAGGTGACACGGAAAGTTTGTGTGCCAACTATGGCACTTTAATCTGAACAAAACAAGACTGAAAATTTGACCTTTTTTTTTTTTTTTTTTTGCTAATACTTCTACTAGTTCTAAAACTAATATTTCTACTAGTTCTAATACGAATACTTCTACTAGTTCTAATACTAATATTTCTACTAGTTCTAAAACTAATATTTCTACTAGTTCTAATACGAATACTTCTACTAGTTCTAATACTAATATTTCTACTAGTTCTAAAACTAATATTTCTACTAGTTCTAATACGAATACTTCTATTAGTTCTAATATGAACACTTCTACTAGTTCTTATACCAATATTTCTACTAGTTCTAAAACTAATACTTCTACCAGTTCTAAAACTAATATAGTTTTACTGGTGAAATTGCGGACACAAAGGGACTTGAAACAACTTTGGCCATGTAGTGTATCCCATTTGCAATAGGACTGATGAAGAAATTTGTTCGGAAACACTTAGTTTAAACTGACGCACTGGAATGCAGTTTTATGCTGTATTTGAGCTTCTCTCGCTGAGAAAAGGCTGTTTTTGAAACATTGTGTTTCCTGTGAAATTATCCACACAAAGTGACTTGAAACCACTTTGGCCATGTAGTTTATCCCATTGCAATAGGACTGATGAAGAAATTTGTTTGTAAACACTTAGTTTAAGCCGTGACGCTGTGATGCAGTTTTAAACTAGGCAGAGAAAGTGAGATTTGAAATACTTGTTTTCTGTTAAATTGCAGACACAAAGTGACTTGATACAACTTTGGCCATGTAGTGTATCCCATTTGCCATAGTTCTGAGGAGGAAACTTCTTTTTAAAAACATAGTTTATGCCGTGGCACTATAATGCAGTTTTACGCTGTATTAGAGCTTCTCTCAATGAGAAAAGTCTGTTTTTGAAACATTGTGTTTCCTGTGAAATTATCCCCACAATGTGACTTGAAACCACTTTGGCCATGTAGTTTATCCACTTGCATTGGTAATGGCAATTTCAATTGCAATACTATTGATGAAGAAACTTCTTTGTAAACACTTAGTTTAAGCCGTGGCGCTGTAATGCAGTTTTGCATTATGCAGAGAAAGTGCGATTTGAAATACTTGTTTTCTGTTAAATTGAAGACACAAAGTGACTTGAAGCCACTTAGGCCGTGTAGTTTATCCCATTTGCCATATTCCTGATGAAGAAAAATTTGTTCGTAAACACTTAGTTTAAAGCCATGGCACTGTAACGCAGTTTTATGCTGTATTTGAGCTTCTCTCGCTGAGAAAAGTCTGTTTTTGAAACATTGTGGTTCCTGTGAAAATTGTCCACTCAGAGTGACGTGAAACCACTTTGGCCATGTAGTTTATCCTTTTTCCCATAGTTCTGAGTAGTAAACTTGTTTGTAAACACTTAGTCTAAGATGTCATGCACTTTTACATTAGGCAGACAAAGTGAGATTTGAAATACTTGTTTTCTGTTAAATTGCAGACACAAATTGACTTGAAACCACTTTGGCTAGTTGCCATAGATCTGAGTAGGAAACTTATTTGTAAACACTTAGTTTAAGCCGTGGCGCTGTAATGCAGTTTTACATTATGCAGAGAAAGTGCGATTTGAAATACTTGTTTTCTGTTAAATTGAAGACACAAAGTGACTTGAAACCACTTTGGCCAGTTGCCATAGATCTGAGATCTTCTTTGTAAAAACATAGTTTAAACCGTGGCACTGTAATGCAGTTTTATGCTGTTTTTGAGCATTTCTCGCTGAGAAAAGGCTGTTTTTGAAACATTGTGGTTCCTGTGAAATTGTCCACTCAGAGTGACGTGAAACCACTTTGGCCATGTAGTTTATCCCAATTACAATAGGACTGATGAAGAAATTTGTTTGTAAACACTTAGTTTAAGACGTGACGCTGTGATGCAGTTATAAATTAGGCAGAGAGAGTGCGATTTGAAATACTTGTTTTCTGTTAAATTGCAGACACAAAGTGACTTAATACAACTTTGGCCATGTAGTGTATCCCATTTGCCATAGTTCTGAGGAGGAAACTTCTTTTTAAAAACATAGTTTATGCCGTGGCACTGTAATGCAGTTTTACGCTGTATTAGAGCTTCTCTAACAGAGAAAAGTCTGTTTTTGAAACATTGTGTTTCCTGTGAAATTATCCCCACAATGTGACTTGAAACCACTTTGGCCATGTAGTTTATCCCAATTGCAATAGGACTGATGAAGAAATTTGTTTGTAAACACTTAGTTTAACACGTGACGCTGTGATGCAGTTTCAAATTAGGCAGAGAAAGTGAGACTTGAAATGCTGTTTTCTATGAAATTGCTGACACAAAGTGACTTGAAACAACTTTGGCCATGTAGTGTATCCCATTGAAATGGTAATGGCAATTTCAATTGCAATACTATTGATGAAGAAACTTATTTGTAAACACTTAGTTTAAGCCGTGGCGCTGTAATGCAGTTTTACTTTAGGCAGAGAAAGTGCGATTTGAAATACTTGTTTTCTGTTAAATTGCAGACACAAAGTGACTTGAAGCCACTTAGGCCGTGTAGTTTATCCCATTTGCCATATTCCTGATGAAGAAAAATTTGTTCGTAAACACTTAGTTTAAAGCCATGGCACTGTAACGCAGTTTTATGCTGTATTTGAGCTTCTCTCGCTGAGAAAAGTCTGTTTTTGAAACATTGTGGTTCCTGTGAAAATTGTCCACTCAGAGTGACGTGAAACCACTTTGGCCATGTAGTTTATCCTTTTTGCCATAGTTCTGAGTAGTAAACTTCTTTGTAAACACTTAGTTTAAGCAGTGTCACTGTAATGCAGCTGTATTTGAGCATCTCTCGCTGACAAAAGGCTGTTTTTAAAACATTGTGTTTCCTGTGAAATTATCCCCACAATGTGACGTGAAAACATTTTGGCCATGTAGTGTATCCCATTTACCATAGTTCTGAGTAGGAAACTTCTTTGTAAAAACATAGTTTATGCCGTGGCACTGTAATGCAGTTTTATGCTGTATTAGAGCTTCTCTCACTGAGAAAAGTCTGTTTTTGAAACATTGTGTTTCCTGTGAAATTATCCCCACAATGTGACTTGAAACCACTTTGGCCATGTAGTTGATCCCAATTGCAATAGGACTGATGAAGAAATTTGTTTGTAAACACTTAGTTTAAGCCGTGGCGCTGTAATGCAGTTTTACATTAGGCAGAGAAAGTGCGATTTGAAATACTTGTTTTCTGTTAAATTGCAGACACAAAGTGACTTGAAACAACTTTGGCCATGTAGTGTATCCCATTGAAATGGTAATGGCAATTTCAATTGCAATACTATTGCTGAAGAAACTTATTTGTAAACACTTAGTTTAAGCCGTGGCGCTGTAATGCAGTTTTACATTATGCAGAGAAAGTGCGATTTGAAATACTTGTTTTCTGTTAAATTGAAGACACAAAGTGACTTGAAACCACTTTGGCCAGTTGCCATAGATCTGAGATCTTCTTTGTAAAAACATAGTTTAAACCGTGGCACTGTAATGCAGTTTTATGCTGTTTTTGAGCTTTTCTCGCTGAGAAAAGGCTGTTTTTGAAACATTGTGGTTCCTGTGAAATTGTCCACTCAGAGTGACGTGAAACCACTTTGGCCATGTAGTTTATCCCAATTACAATAGGACTGATGAAGAAATTTGTTTGTAAACACTTAGTTTAAGACGTGACGCTGTGATGCAGTTATAAATTAGGCAGAGAGAGTGCGATTTGAAATACTTGTTTTCTGTTAAATTGCAGACACAAAGTGACTTAATACAACTTTGGCCATGTAGTGTATCCCATTTGCCATAGTTCTGAGGAGGAAACTTCTTTTTAAAAACATAGTTTATGCCGTGGCACTGTAATGCAGTTTTACGCTGTATTAGAGCTTCTCTCACAGAGAAAAGTCTGTTTTTGAAACATTGTGTTTCCTGTGAAATTATCCCCACAATGTGACTTGAAACCACTTTGGCCATGTAGTTTATCCCAATTGCAATAGGACTGATGAAGAAATTTGTTTGTAAACACTTAGTTTAACACGTGACGCTGTGATGCAGTTTCAAATTAGGCAGAGAAAGTGAGACTTGAAATGCTGTTTTCTATGAAATTGCTGACACAAAGTGACTTGAAACAACTTTGGCCATGTAGTGTATCCCATTGAAATGGTAATGGCAATTTCAATTGCAATACTATTGCTGAAGAAACTTATTTGTAAACACTTAGTTTAAGCCGTGGCGCTGTAATGCAGTTTTACGTTATGCAGAGAAAGTGCGATTTGAAATACTTGTTTTCTGTTAAATTGAAGACACAAAGTGACTTGAAAACACTTTGGCCAGTTGCCATAGATGTGAGATCTTCTTTATAAAAACATAGTTTAAACCGTGGCACTGTAATGCAGTTTTATGCTGTTTTTGAGCTTTTCTCGCTGAGAAAAGGCTGTTTTTGAAACATTGTGGTTCCTGTGAAATTGTCCACTCAGAGTGACGTGAAACCACTTTGGCCAAGTAGTTTATCCTTTTTGCCATAGTTCTGAGTAGTAAACTTGTTTGTAAACACTTAGTCTAAGATGTCATGCACTTTTACATTAGGCAGAGAAATTGCGATTTGAAATACTTGTTTTCTGTTAAATTGATGACACAAAGTGACTTGAAACCACTTTGGCCAGTTGCCATAGATCTGAGATCTTCTTTGTAAAAACATAGTTTAAACCGTGGCACTGTAATGCAGTTTTATGCTGTTTTTGAGCTTTTCTCGCTGAGAAAAGGCTGTTTTTGAAACATTGTGGTTCCTGTGAAATTGTCCACTCAGAGTGACGTGAAACCACTTTGGCCATGTAGTTTATCCCAATTGCAATAGGACTGATGAAGAAATTTGTTTGTAAACACTTAGTTTAAGACGTGACGCTGTGATGCAGTTTTAAATTAGGCAGAGAGAGTGCGATTTGAAATACTTGTTTTCTGTTAAATTGCAGACACAAAGTGACTTGAAGCCACTTAAGCCGTGTAGTTTATCCCATTTGCCATTTTCCTGATGAAGAAAAATTTGTTCGTAAACACTTAGTTTAAAGCCATGGCACTGTAACGCAGTTTTATGCTTTGTTTGAGCTTCTCTCGCTGAGAAAAGTCTGTTTTTGAAACATTGTGGTTCCTGTGAAAATTGTCCACTCAGAGTGACGTGAAACCACTTAGGCCATGTAGTTTATCCTTTTTGCCATAGTTCTGAGTAGTAAACCTGTTTGTAAACACTTAGTTTAAGATGTCATGCACATTTACATTAGGCAGACAAAGTGAGATTTGAAATACTTGTTTTCTGTTAAATTACAGACATAAATTGAATTGAAACCACTTTGGCTAGTTGCCATAGATCTGAGTAGGAAACTTCTTTGTAAAAACATAGTTTAAGCCGTGTCACTGTAATGCAGCTGTATTTGAGCATCTCTCGCTGAGAAAAGGCTGTTTTTGAAACATTGTGTTTCCTGTGAAATTATCCCCACAATGTGAAGTGAAACCATTTTGGCCATGTAGTGTATCCCATTTACCATAGTTCTGAGTAGGAAACTTCTTTGTAAAAACATAGTTTATGCCGTGGCACTGTAATGCAGTTTTATCTGTATTAGAGCTTCTCTCACTGAGAAAAGTCTGTTTTTGAAACATTGTGTTTCCTGTGAAATTTTCCCCACAATGTGACTTGAAACCACTTTGGCCATGTAGTTGATCCCAATTGCAATAGGACTGATGAAGAAATTTGTTTGTAAACACTTAGTTTAAGCCGTGGCGCTGTAATGCAGTTTTACATTAGGCAGAGAAAGTGCGATTTGAAATACTTGTTTTCTGTTAAATTGCAGACACGAAGTGACTTGAAACAACTTTAGCCATGTAGTGTATCCCATTGAAATGGTAATGGCAATTTCAATTGCAATACTATTGCTGAAGAAACTTATTTGTAAACACTTAGTTTAAGCCGTGGCGCTGTAATTCAGTTTTACATTATGCAGAGAAAGTGCGATTTGAAATACTTGTTTTCTGTTTCATTGAAGATACAAAGTGACTTGAAACCACTTTGGCCAGTTGCCATAGATCTGAGATCTTCTTTGTAAAAACATAGTTTAAACCGTGGCACTGTAATGCAGTTTTATGCTGTTTTTGAGCTTTTCTCGCTGAGAAAAGGCTGTTTTTGAAACATTGTGGTTCCTGTGAAATTGTCCACTCAGAGTGACGTGAAACCACTTTGGCCATGTAGTTGATCCTTTTTGCCATAGTTCTGAGTAGTAAACTTGTTTGTAAACACTTTGTATAAGATGTCATGCACTTTTACATTAGGCAGACAAAGTGAGATTTGAAATACTTGTTTTCTGTTAAACTGCAGACACAAATTGAATTGAAACCACTTTGGCTCGTTGCCATAGATCTGAGTAGGAAACTTCTTTGTAAAAACATAGTTTAAGCCGTGTCACTGTAATGCAGCTGTATTTGAGCATCTCTCGCTGAGAAAAGGCTGTTTTTGAAACATTGTGTTTCCTGTGAAAGCATCCCCACAATGTGACTTCAAACCACTTTGGCCATGTAGTTTATCCACTTGCAATAGGACTGATGAAGAAATTTGTTTGTAAACACTTAGTTTAAGACGTGACGCTGTGATGCAGTTTTAAATTAGGCAGAGAAAGTGAGACTTGAAATGCTGTTTTCTATGAAATTGCAGACACGAAGTGACTTGAAACAACTTTGGCCATGTAGTGTATCCCATTGAAATGGTAATGGCAATTTCAATTGCAATACTATTGATGAAGAAACTTATTTGTAAACACTTAGTTTAAGCCGTGGCGCTGTAATGCAGTTTTACATTAGGCAGAGAAAGTGCGATTTGAAATACTTGTTTTCTATTAAATTGCAGACACAAAATGACTTGAAGCCACTTAGGCCGTGTAGTTTATCCCATTTGCCATATTCCTGATGAAGAAAAATTTGTTCGTAAACACTTAGTTTAAAGCCATGGCACTGTAACGCAGTTTTATGCTGTGTTTGAGCTTCTCTCGCTGAGAAAAGTCTGTTTTTGAAACATTGTGGTTCCTGTGAAAATTGTCCACTCAGAGTGACGTGAAACCACTTTGGCCATGTAGTTTATCCTTTTTACCATAGTTCTGAGTAGTAAACTTGTTTGTAAACACTTAGTTTAAGATGTCATGCACTTTTACAATAGGCAGACAAAGTGAGATTTGAAATACTTGTTTTCTGTTAAATTGCAGACACAAATTGAATTGAAACCACTTTGGCTAGTTGCCATAGATCTGAGTAGGAAACTTCTTTGTAAAAACATAGTTTAAGCCGTGTCACTGTAATGCAGCTGTATTTGAGCATCTCTCGCTGAGAAAAGGCTGTTTATGAAACATTGTGTTTCCTGTGAAATTGTTCACTCAGAGTGACGTGAAACAACTTTGGCCATGTAGTGTATCCCATTTGCCATAGTTCTGAGTAGGAAACTTCTTTGTAAAAACATAGTTTATGCCGTGGCACTGTAATGCAGTTTTACGATGTATTAGAGCTTCTCTCGCTGAGAAAAGGCTGTTTTTGAAACATTGTGGTTCCTGTGAAATTGTCCACTCAGAGTGACGTGAAACCACTTTGGCCATGTAGTTTATCCCAATTGCAATAGGACTGATGAAGAAATTTGTTTGTAAACACTTAGTTTAAGACGTGACGCTGTGATGCAGTTTTAAATTAGGCAGAGAGAGTGCGATTTGAAATACTTGTTTTCTGTTAAATTGCAGACACAAAGTGACTTGAAGCCACTTAGGCCGTGTAGTTTATCCCATTTGCCATATTCCTGATGAAGAAAAATTTGTTCGTAAACACTTAGTTTAAAGCCATGGCACTGTAACGCAGTTTTATGCTGTGTTTGAGCTTCTCTCGCTGAGAAAAGTCTGTTTTTGAAACATTGTGGTTCCTGTGAAAATTGTCCACTCAGAGTGACGTGAAACCACTTTGGCCATGTAGTTTATCCTTTTTGCCATAGTTCTGAGTAGTAAACTTGTTTGTAAACACTTAGTTTAAGATGTCATGCACTTTTACATTAGGCAGACAAAGTGAGATTTGAAATACTTGTTTTCTGTTAAATTGCAGACACAAATTGAATTGAAACCACTTTGGCTAGTTGCCATAGATCTGAGTAGGAAACTTCTTTCTAAAAACATAGTTTAAGCCGTGTCACTGTAATGCAGCTGTATTTGAGCATCTCTCGCTGAGAAAAGGCTGTTTTTGAAACATTGTGTTTCCTGTGAAATTGTCCACTCAGAGTGACGTGAAACAACTTTGGCCATGTAGTGTATCCCATTTGCCATAGTTCTGAGTAGGAAACTTCTTTGTAAAAACATAGTTTATGCCGTGGCACTGTAATGCAGTTTTACGATGTATTAGAGCTTCTCTCGCTGAGAAAAGGCTGTTTTTGAAACATTGTGGTTCCTGTGAAATTGTCCACTCAGAGTGACGTGAAACCACTTTGGCCATGTAGTTTATCCCAATTGCAATAGGACTGATGAAGAAATTTGTTTGTAAACACTTAGTTTAAGACGTGACGCTGTGATGCAGTTTTAAATTAGGCAGAGAGAGTGCGATTTGAAATACTTGTTTTCTGTTAAATTGCAGACACAAAGTGACTTGAAGCCACTTAGGCCGTGTAGTTTATCCCATTTGCCATATTCCTGATGAAGAAAAATTTGTTCGTAAACACATAGTTTAAAGCCATGGCACTGTAACGCAGTTTTATGCTGTGTTTGAGCTTCTCTCGCTGAGAAAAGTCTGTTTTTGAAACATTGTGGTTCCTGTGAAAATTGTCCACTCAGAGTGACGTGAAACCACTTTGGCCATGTAGTTTATCCTTTTTGCCATAGTTCTGAGTAGTAAACTTGTTTGTAAACACTTAGTTTAAGCCGTGGCGCTGTAATGCAGTTTTACATTAGGCAGAGAAAGTGCGATTTGAAATACTTGTTTTCTGTTAAATTGCAGACACAAAGTGACTTGAAACAACTTTGGCCATGTAGTGTATCCCATTGAAATGGTAATGGCAATTTCAATTGCAATACTATTGCTGAAGAAACTTATTTGTAAACACTTAGTTTAAGCCGTGGCGCTGTAATTCAGTTTTACATTATGCAGAGAAAGTGCGATTTGAAATACTTGTTTTCTGTTAAATTGAAGACACAAAGTGACTTGAAACCACTTTGGCCAGTTGCCATAGATGTGAGATCTTCTTTGTAAAAACATAGTTTAAACCGTGGCACTGTAATGCAGTTTTATGCTGTTTTTGAGCTTTTCTCGCTGAGAAAAGGCTGTTTTTGAAACATTGTGGTTCCTGTGAAATTGTCCACTCAGAGTGACGTGAAACCACTTTGGCCATGTAGTTGATCCTTTTTGCCATAGTTCTGAGTAGTAAACTTGTTTGTAAACACTTTGTATAAGATGTCATGCACTTTTACATTAGGCAGACAAAGTGAGATTTGAAATACTTGTTTTCTGTTAAACT
Organism: Embiotoca jacksoni; assembly: GCF_022577435.1. Taxonomy (NCBI): domain Eukaryota; kingdom Metazoa; phylum Chordata; class Actinopteri; family Embiotocidae; genus Embiotoca; species Embiotoca jacksoni. Next base: position 1,313,781 of record NW_027185428.1, read on the forward strand.
GCAGACACAAATTGAATTGAAACCACTTTGGCTCGTTGCCATAGATCTGAGTAGGAAACTTCTTTGTAAAAACATAGTTTAAGCCGTGTCACTGTAATGCAGCTGTATTTGAGCATCTCTCGCTGAGAAAAGGCTGTTTTTGAAACATTGTGTTTCCTGTGAAAGCATCCCCACAATGTGACTTCAAACCACTTTGGCCATGTAGTTTATCCACTTGCAATAGGACTGATGAAGAAATTTGTTTGTAAACACTTAGTTTAAGACGTGACGCTGTGATGCAGTTTTAAATTAGGCAGAGAAAGTGAGACTTGAAATGCTGTTTTCTATGAAATTGCAGACACGAAGTGACTTGAAACAACTTTGGCCATGTAGTGTATCCCATTGAAATGGTAATGGCAATTTCAATTGCAATACTATTGATGAAGAAACTTATTTGTAAACACTTAGTTTAAGCCGTGGCGCTGTAATGCAGTTTTACATTAGGCAGAGAAAGTGCGATTTGAAATACTTGTTTTCTATTAAATTGCAGACACAAAATGACTTGAAGCCACTTAGGCCGTGTAGTTTATCCCATTTGCCATATTCCTGATGAAGAAAAATTTGTTCGTAAACACTTAGTTTAAAGCCATGGCACTGTAACGCAGTTTTATGCTGTGTTTGAGCTTCTCTCGCTGAGAAAAGTCTGTTTTTGAAACATTGTGGTTCCTGTGAAAATTGTCCACTCAGAGTGACGTGAAACCACTTTGGCCATGTAGTTTATCCTTTTTACCATAGTTCTGAGTAGTAAACTTGTTTGTAAACACTTAGTTTAAGATGTCATGCACTTTTACAATAGGCAGACAAAGTGAGATTTGAAATACTTGTTTTCTGTTAAATTGCAGACACAAATTGAATTGAAACCACTTTGGCTAGTTGCCATAGATCTGAGTAGGAAACTTCTTTGTAAAAACATAGTTTAAGCCGTGTCACTGTAATGCAGCTGTATTTGAGCATCTCTCGCTGAGAAAAGGCTGTTTATGAAACATTGTGTTTCCTGTGAAATTGTTCACTCAGAGTGACGTGAAACAACTTTGGCCATGTAGTGTATCCCATTTGCCATAGTTCTGAGTAGGAAACTTCTTTGTAAAAACATAGTTTATGCCGTGGCACTGTAATGCAGTTTTACGATGTATTAGAGCTTCTCTCGCTGAGAAAAGGCTGTTTTTGAAACATTGTGGTTCCTGTGAAATTGTCCACTCAGAGTGACGTGAAACCACTTTGGCCATGTAGTTTATCCCAATTGCAATAGGACTGATGAAGAAATTTGTTTGTAAACACTTAGTTTAAGACGTGACGCTGTGATGCAGTTTTAAATTAGGCAGAGAGAGTGCGATTTGAAATACTTGTTTTCTGTTAAATTGCAGACACAAAGTGACTTGAAGCCACTTAGGCCGTGTAGTTTATCCCATTTGCCATATTCCTGATGAAGAAAAATTTGTTCGTAAACACTTAGTTTAAAGCCATGGCACTGTAACGCAGTTTTATGCTGTGTTTGAGCTTCTCTCGCTGAGAAAAGTCTGTTTTTGAAACATTGTGGTTCCTGTGAAAATTGTCCACTCAGAGTGACGTGAAACCACTTTGGCCATGTAGTTTATCCTTTTTGCCATAGTTCTGAGTAGTAAACTTGTTTGTAAACACTTAGTTTAAGATGTCATGCACTTTTACATTAGGCAGACAAAGTGAGATTTGAAATACTTGTTTTCTGTTAAATTGCAGACACAAATTGAATTGAAACCACTTTGGCTAGTTGCCATAGATCTGAGTAGGAAACTTCTTTCTAAAAACATAGTTTAAGCCGTGTCACTGTAATGCAGCTGTATTTGAGCATCTCTCGCTGAGAAAAGGCTGTTTTTGAAACATTGTGTTTCCTGTGAAATTGTCCACTCAGAGTGACGTGAAACAACTTTGGCCATGTAGTGTATCCCATTTGCCATAGTTCTGAGTAGGAAACTTCTTTGTAAAAACATAGTTTATGCCGTGGCACTGTAATGCAGTTTTACGATGTATTAGAGCTTCTCTCGCTGAGAAAAGGCTGTTTTTGAAACATTGTGGTTCCTGTGAAATTGTCCACTCAGAGTGACGTGAAACCACTTTGGCCATGTAGTTTATCCCAATTGCAATAGGACTGATGAAGAAATTTGTTTGTAAACACTTAGTTTAAGACGTGACGCTGTGATGCAGTTTTAAATTAGGCAGAGAGAGTGCGATTTGAAATACTTGTTTTCTGTTAAATTGCAGACACAAAGTGACTTGAAGCCACTTAGGCCGTGTAGTTTATCCCATTTGCCATATTCCTGATGAAGAAAAATTTGTTCGTAAACACATAGTTTAAAGCCATGGCACTGTAACGCAGTTTTATGCTGTGTTTGAGCTTCTCTCGCTGAGAAAAGTCTGTTTTTGAAACATTGTGGTTCCTGTGAAAATTGTCCACTCAGAGTGACGTGAAACCACTTTGGCCATGTAGTTTATCCTTTTTGCCATAGTTCTGAGTAGTAAACTTGTTTGTAAACACTTAGTTTAAGCCGTGGCGCTGTAATGCAGTTTTACATTAGGCAGAGAAAGTGCGATTTGAAATACTTGTTTTCTGTTAAATTGCAGACACAAAGTGACTTGAAACAACTTTGGCCATGTAGTGTATCCCATTGAAATGGTAATGGCAATTTCAATTGCAATACTATTGCTGAAGAAACTTATTTGTAAACACTTAGTTTAAGCCGTGGCGCTGTAATTCAGTTTTACATTATGCAGAGAAAGTGCGATTTGAAATACTTGTTTTCTGTTAAATTGAAGACACAAAGTGACTTGAAACCACTTTGGCCAGTTGCCATAGATGTGAGATCTTCTTTGTAAAAACATAGTTTAAACCGTGGCACTGTAATGCAGTTTTATGCTGTTTTTGAGCTTTTCTCGCTGAGAAAAGGCTGTTTTTGAAACATTGTGGTTCCTGTGAAATTGTCCACTCAGAGTGACGTGAAACCACTTTGGCCATGTAGTTTATCCCAATTGCAATAGGACTGATGAAGAAATTTGTTTGTAAACACTTAGTTTAAGACGTGACGCTGTGATGCAGTTTTAAATTAGGCAGAGAAAGTGACACTTGAAATGCTGTTTTCTATGAAATTGCAGACACGAAGTGACTTGAAACAACTTTGGCCATGTAGTGTATCCCATTGAAATGGTAATGGCAATTTCAATTGCAATACTATTGATGAAGAAACTTATTTGTAAACACTTAGTTTAAGCCGTGGCGCTGTAATGCAGTTTTACATTAGGCAGAGAAAGTGCGATTTGAAATACTTGTTTTCTGTTAAATTGCAGACACAAAGTGACTTGAAGCCACTTAGGCCGTGTAGTTTATCCCATTTGCCATATTCCTGATGAAGAAAAATTTGTTCGTAAACACTTAGTTTAAAGCCATGGCACTGTAACGCAGTTTTATGCTGTGTTTGAGCTTCTCTCGCTGAGAAAAGTCTGTTTTTGAAACATTGTGGTTCCTGTGAAAATTGTCCACTCAGAGTGACGTGAAACCACTTTGGCCATGTAGTTTATCCTTTTTACCATAGTTCTGAGTAGTAAACTTGTTTGTAAACACTTAGTTTAAGATGTCATGCACTTTTACAATAGGCAGACAAAGTGAGATTTGAAATACTTGTTTTCTGTTAAATTGCAGACACAAATTGAATTGAAACCACTTTGCCTAGTTGCCATAGATCTGAGTAGGAAACTTCTTTGTAAAAACATAGTTTAAGCCGTGTCACTGTAATGCAGCTGTATTTGAGCATCTCTCGCTGAGAAAAGGCTGTTTATGAAACATTGTGTTTCCTGTGAAATTGTTCACTCAGAGTGACGTGAAACAACTTTGGCCATGTAGTGTATCCCATTTGCCATAGTTCTGAGTAGGAAACTTCTTTGTAAAAACATAGTTTATGCCGTGGCACTGTAATGCAGTTTTACGATGTATTAGAGCTTCTCTCGCTGAGAAAAGGCTGTTTTTGAAACATTGTGGTTCCTGTGAAATTGTCCACTCAGAGTGACGTGAAACCACTTTGGCCATGTAGTTTATCCCAATTGCAATAGGACTGATGAAGAAATTTGTTTGTAAACACTTAGTTTAAGACGTGACGCTGTGATGCAGTTTTAAATTAGGCAGAGAGAGTGCGATTTGAAATACTTGTTTTCTGTTAAATTGCAGACACAAAGTGACTTGAAGCCACTTAAGCCGTGTAGTTTATCCCATTTGCCATTTTCCTGATGAAGAAAAATTTGTTCGTAAACACTTAGTTTAAAGCCATGGCACTGTAACGCAGTTTTATGCTTTGTTTGAGCTTCTCTCGCTGAGAAAAGTCTGTTTTTGAAACATTGTGGTTCCTGTGAAAATTGTCCACTCAGAGTGACGTGAAACCACTTAGGCCATGTAGTTTATCCTTTTTGCCATAGTTCTGAGTAGTAAACCTGTTTGTAAACACTTAGTTTAAGATGTCATGCACATTTACATTAGGCAGACAAAGTGAGATTTGAAATACTTGTTTTCTGTTAAATTACAGACATAAATTGAATTGAAACCACTTTGGCTAGTTGCCATAGATCTGAGTAGGAAACTTCTTTGTAAAAACATAGTTTAAGCCGTGTCACTGTAATGCAGCTGTATTTGAGCATCTCTCGCTGAGAAAAGGCTGTTTTTGAAACATTGTGTTTCCTGTGAAATTATCCCCACAATGTGAAGTGAAACCATTTTGGCCATGTAGTGTATCCCATTTACCATAGTTCTGAGTAGGAAACTTCTTTGTAAAAACATAGTTTATGCCGTGGCACTGTAATGCAGTTTTATCTGTATTAGAGCTTCTCTCACTGAGAAAAGTCTGTTTTTGAAACATTGTGTTTCCTGTGAAATTTTCCCCACAATGTGACTTGAAACCACTTTGGCCATGTAGTTGATCCCAATTGCAATAGGACTGATGAAGAAATTTGTTTGTAAACACTTAGTTTAAGCCGTGGCGCTGTAATGCAGTTTTACATTAGGCAGAGAAAGTGCGATTTGAAATACTTGTTTTCTGTTAAATTGCAGACACGAAGTGACTTGAAACAACTTTAGCCATGTAGTGTATCCCATTGAAATGGTAATGGCAATTTCAATTGCAATACTATTGCTGAAGAAACTTATTTGTAAACACTTAGTTTAAGCCGTGGCGCTGTAATTCAGTTTTACATTATGCAGAGAAAGTGCGATTTGAAATACTTGTTTTCTGTTTCATTGAAGATACAAAGTGACTTGAAACCACTTTGGCCAGTTGCCATAGATCTGAGATCTTCTTTGTAAAAACATAGTTTAAACCGTGGCACTGTAATGCAGTTTTATGCTGTTTTTGAGCTTTTCTCGCTGAGAAAAGGCTGTTTTTGAAACATTGTGGTTCCTGTGAAATTGTCCACTCAGAGTGACGTGAAACCACTTTGGCCATGTAGTTGATCCTTTTTGCCATAGTTCTGAGTAGTAAACTTGTTTGTAAACACTTTGTATAAGATGTCATGCACTTTTACATTAGGCAGACAAAGTGAGATTTGAAATACTTGTTTTCTGTTAAACTGCAGACACAAATTGAATTGAAACCACTTTGGCTCGTTGCCATAGATCTGAGTAGGAAACTTCTTTGTAAAAACATAGTTTAAGCCGTGTCACTGTAATGCAGCTGTATTTGAGCATCTCTCGCTGAGAAAAGGCTGTTTTTGAAACATTGTGTTTCCTGTGAAAGCATCCCCACAATGTGACTTCAAACCACTTTGGCCATGTAGTTTATCCACTTGCAATAGGACTGATGAAGAAATTTGTTTGTAAACACTTAGTTTAAGACGTGACGCTGTGATGCAGTTTTAAATTAGGCAGAGAAAGTGAGACTTGAAATGCTGTTTTCTATGAAATTGCAGACACGAAGTGACTTGAAACAACTTTGGCCATGTAGTGTATCCCATTGAAATGGTAATGGCAATTTCAATTGCAATACTATTGATGAAGAAACTTATTTGTAAACACTTAGTTTAAGCCGTGGCGCTGTAATGCAGTTTTACATTAGGCAGAGAAAGTGCGATTTGAAATACTTGTTTTCTATTAAATTGCAGACACAAAATGACTTGAAGCCACTTAGGCCGTGTAGTTTATCCCATTTGCCATATTCCTGATGAAGAAAAATTTGTTCGTAAACACTTAGTTTAAAGCCATGGCACTGTAACGCAGTTTTATGCTGTGTTTGAGCTTCTCTCGCTGAGAAAAGTCTGTTTTTGAAACATTGTGGTTCCTGTGAAAATTGTCCACTCAGAGTGACGTGAAACCACTTTGGCCATGTAGTTTATCCTTTTTACCATAGTTCTGAGTAGTAAACTTGTTTGTAAACACTTAGTTTAAGATGTCATGCACTTTTACAATAGGCAGACAAAGTGAGATTTGAAATACTTGTTTTCTGTTAAATTGCAGACACAAATTGAATTGAAACCACTTTGGCTAGTTGCCATAGATCTGAGTAGGAAACTTCTTTGTAAAAACATAGTTTAAGCCGTGTCACTGTAATGCAGCTGTATTTGAGCATCTCTCGCTGAGAAAAGGCTGTTTATGAAACATTGTGTTTCCTGTGAAATTGTTCACTCAGAGTGACGTGAAACAACTTTGGCCATGTAGTGTATCCCATTTGCCATAGTTCTGAGTAGGAAACTTCTTTGTAAAAACATAGTTTATGCCGTGGCACTGTAATGCAGTTTTACGATGTATTAGAGCTTCTCTCGCTGAGAAAAGGCTGTTTTTGAAACATTGTGGTTCCTGTGAAATTGTCCACTCAGAGTGACGTGAAACCACTTTGGCCATGTAGTTTATCCCAATTGCAATAGGACTGATGAAGAAATTTGTTTGTAAACACTTAGTTTAAGACGTGACGCTGTGATGCAGTTTTAAATTAGGCAGAGAGAGTGCGATTTGAAATACTTGTTTTCTGTTAAATTGCAGACACAAAGTGACTTGAAGCCACTTAGGCCGTGTAGTTTATCCCATTTGCCATATTCCTGATGAAGAAAAATTTGTTCGTAAACACTTAGTTTAAAGCCATGGCACTGTAACGCAGTTTTATGCTGTGTTTGAGCTTCTCTCGCTGAGAAAAGTCTGTTTTTGAAACATTGTGGTTCCTGTGAAAATTGTCCACTCAGAGTGACGTGAAACCACTTTGGCCATGTAGTTTATCCTTTTTGCCATAGTTCTGAGTAGTAAACTTGTTTGTAAACACTTAGTTTAAGATGTCATGCACTTTTACATTAGGCAGACAAAGTGAGATTTGAAATACTTGTTTTCTGTTAAATTGCAGACACAAATTGAATTGAAACCACTTTGGCTAGTTGCCATAGATCTGAGTAGGAAACTTCTTTCTAAAAACATAGTTTAAGCCGTGTCACTGTAATGCAGCTGTATTTGAGCATCTCTCGCTGAGAAAAGGCTGTTTTTGAAACATTGTGTTTCCTGTGAAATTGTCCACTCAGAGTGACGTGAAACAACTTTGGCCATGTAGTGTATCCCATTTGCCATAGTTCTGAGTAGGAAACTTCTTTGTAAAAACATAGTTTATGCCGTGGCACTGTAATGCAGTTTTACGATGTATTAGAGCTTCTCTCGCTGAGAAAAGGCTGTTTTTGAAACATTGTGGTTCCTGTGAAATTGTCCACTCAGAGTGACGTGAAACCACTTTGGCCATGTAGTTTATCCCAATTGCAATAGGACTGATGAAGAAATTTGTTTGTAAACACTTAGTTTAAGACGTGACGCTGTGATGCAGTTTTAAATTAGGCAGAGAGAGTGCGATTTGAAATACTTGTTTTCTGTTAAATTGCAGACACAAAGTGACTTGAAGCCACTTAGGCCGTGTAGTTTATCCCATTTGCCATATTCCTGATGAAGAAAAATTTGTTCGTAAACACATAGTTTAAAGCCATGGCACTGTAACGCAGTTTTATGCTGTGTTTGAGCTTCTCTCGCTGAGAAAAGTCTGTTTTTGAAACATTGTGGTTCCTGTGAAAATTGTCCACTCAGAGTGACGTGAAACCACTTTGGCCATGTAGTTTATCCTTTTTGCCATAGTTCTGAGTAGTAAACTTGTTTGTAAACACTTAGTTTAAGCCGTGGCGCTGTAATGCAGTTTTACATTAGGCAGAGAAAGTGCGATTTGAAATACTTGTTTTCTGTTAAATTGCAGACACAAAGTGACTTGAAACAACTTTGGCCATGTAGTGTATCCCATTGAAATGGTAATGGCAATTTCAATTGCAATACTATTGCTGAAGAAACTTATTTGTAAACACTTAGTTTAAGCCGTGGCGCTGTAATTCAGTTTTACATTATGCAGAGAAAGTGCGATTTGAAATACTTGTTTTCTGTTAAATTGAAGACACAAAGTGACTTGAAACCACTTTGGCCAGTTGCCATAGATGTGAGATCTTCTTTGTAAAAACATAGTTTAAACCGTGGCACTGTAATGCAGTTTTATGCTGTTTTTGAGCTTTTCTCGCTGAGAAAAGGCTGTTTTTGAAACATTGTGGTTCCTGTGAAATTGTCCACTCAGAGTGACGTGAAACCACTTTGGCCATGTAGTTGATCCTTTTTGCCATAGTTCTGAGTAGTAAACTTGTTTGTAAACACTTTGTATAAGATGTCATGCACTTTTACATTAGGCAGACAAAGTGAGATTTGAAATACTTGTTTTCTGTTAAACTGCAGACACAAATTGAATTGAAACCACTTTGGCTCGTTGCCATAGATCTGAGTAGGAAACTTCTTTGTAAAAACATAGTTTAAGCCGTGTCACTGTAATGCAGCTGTATTTGAGCATCTCTCGCTGAGAAAAGGCTGTTTTTGAAACATTGTGTTTCCTGTGAAAGCATCCCCACAATGTGACTTCAAACCACTTTGGCCATGTAGTTTATCCACTTGCAATAGGACTGATGAAGAAATTTGTTTGTAAACACTTAGTTTAAGACGTGACGCTGTGATGCAGTTTTAAATTAGGCAGAGAAAGTGAGACTTGAAATGCTGTTTTCTATGAAATTGCAGACACGAAGTGACTTGAAACAACTTTGGCCATGTAGTGTATCCCATTGAAATGGTAATGGCAATTTCAATTGCAATACTATTGATGAAGAAACTTATTTGTAAACACTTAGTTTAAGCCGTGGCGCTGTAATGCAGTTTTACATTAGGCAGAGAAAGTGCGATTTGAAATACTTGTTTTCTATTAAATTGCAGACACAAAATGACTTGAAGCCACTTAGGCCGTGTAGTTTATCCCATTTGCCATATTCCTGATGAAGAAAAATTTGTTCGTAAACACTTAGTTTAAAGCCATGGCACTGTAACGCAGTTTTATGCTGTGTTTGAGCTTCTCTCGCTGAGAAAAGTCTGTTTTTGAAACATTGTGGTTCCTGTGAAAATTGTCCACTCAGAGTGACGTGAAACCACTTTGGCCATGTAGTTTATCCTTTTTACCATAGTTCTGAGTAGTAAACTTGTTTGTAAACACTTAGTTTAAGATGTCATGCACTTTTACAATAGGCAGACAAAGTGAGATTTGAAATACTTGTTTTCTGTTAAATTGCAGACACAAATTGAATTGAAACCACTTTGGCTAGTTGCCATAGATCTGAGTAGGAAACTTCTTTGTAAAAACATAGTTTAAGCCGTGTCACTGTAATGCAGCTGTATTTGAGCATCTCTCGCTGAGAAAAGGCTGTTTATGAAACATTGTGTTTCCTGTGAAATTGTTCACTCAGAGTGACGTGAAACAACTTTGGCCATGTAGTGTATCCCATTTGCCATAGTTCTGAGTAGGAAACTTCTTTGTAAAAACATAGTTTATGCCGTGGCACTGTAATGCAGTTTTACGATGTATTAGAGCTTCTCTCGCTGAGAAAAGGCTGTTTTTGAAACATTGTGGTTCCTGTGAAATTGTCCACTCAGAGTGACGTGAAACCACTTTGGCCATGTAGTTTATCCCAATTGCAATAGGACTGATGAAGAAATTTGTTTGTAAACACTTAGTTTAAGACGTGACGCTGTGATGCAGTTTTAAATTAGGCAGAGAGAGTGCGATTTGAAATACTTGTTTTCTGTTAAATTGCAGACACAAAGTGACTTGAAGCCACTTAGGCCGTGTAGTTTATCCCATTTGCCATATTCCTGATGAAGAAAAATTTGTTCGTAAACACTTAGTTTAAAGCCATGGCACTGTAACGCAGTTTTATGCTGTGTTTGAGCTTCTCTCGCTGAGAAAAGTCTGTTTTTGAAACATTGTGGTTCCTGTGAAAATTGTCCACTCAGAGTGACGTGAAACCACTTTGGCCATGTAGTTTATCCTTTTTGCCATAGTTCTGAGTAGTAAACTTGTTTGTAAACACTTAGTTTAAGATGTCATGCACTTTTACATTAGGCAGACAAAGTGAGATTTGAAATACTTGTTTTCTGTTAAATTGCAGACACAAATTGAATTGAAACCACTTTGGCTAGTTGCCATAGATCTGAGTAGGAAACTTCTTTCTAAAAACATAGTTTAAGCCGTGTCACTGTAATGCAGCTGTATTTGAGCATCTCTCGCTGAGAAAAGGCTGTTTTTGAAACATTGTGTTTCCTGTGAAATTGTCCACTCAGAGTGACGTGAAACAACTTTGGCCATGTAGTGTATCCCATTTGCCATAGTTCTGAGTAGGAAACTTCTTTGTAAAAACATAGTTTATGCCGTGGCACTGTAATGCAGTTTTACGATGTATTAGAGCTTCTCTCGCTGAGAAAAGGCTGTTTTTGAAACATTGTGGTTCCTGTGAAATTGTCCACTCAGAGTGACGTGAAACCACTTTGGCCATGTAGTTTATCCCAATTGCAATAGGACTGATGAAGAAATTTGTTTGTAAACACTTAGTTTAAGACGTGACGCTGTGATGCAGTTTTAAATTAGGCAGAGAGAGTGCGATTTGAAATACTTGTTTTCTGTTAAATTGCAGACACAAAGTGACTTGAAGCCACTTAGGCCGTGTAGTTTATCCCATTTGCCATATTCCTGATGAAGAAAAATTTGTTCGTAAACACATAGTTTAAAGCCATGGCACTGTAACGCAGTTTTATGCTGTGTTTGAGCTTCTCTCGCTGAGAAAAGTCTGTTTTTGAAACATTGTGGTTCCTGTGAAAATTGTCCACTCAGAGTGACGTGAAACCACTTTGGCCATGTAGTTTATCCTTTTTGCCATAGTTCTGAGTAGTAAACTTGTTTGTAAACACTTAGTTTAAGCCGTGGCGCTGTAATGCAGTTTTACATTAGGCAGAGAAAGTGCGATTTGAAATACTTGTTTTCTGTTAAATTGCAGACACAAAGTGACTTGAAACAACTTTGGCCATGTAGTGTATCCCATTGAAATGGTAATGGCAATTTCAATTGCAATACTATTGCTGAAGAAACTTATTTGTAAACACTTAGTTTAAGCCGTGGCGCTGTAATTCAGTTTTACATTATGCAGAGAAAGTGCGATTTGAAATACTTGTTTTCTGTTAAATTGAAGACACAAAGTGACTTGAAACCACTTTGGCCAGTTGCCATAGATGTGAGATCTTCTTTGTAAAAACATAGTTTAAACCGTGGCACTGTAATGCAGTTTTATGCTGTTTTTGAGCTTTTCTCGCTGAGAAAAGGCTGTTTTTGAAACATTGTGGTTCCTGTGAAATTGTCCACTCAGAGTGACGTGAAACCACTTTGGCCATGTAGTTTATCCCAATTGCAATAGGACTGATGAAGAAATTTGTTTGTAAACACTTAGTTTAAGACGTGACGCTGTGATGCAGTTTTAAATTAGGCAGAGAAAGTGACACTTGAAATGCTGTTTTCTATGAAATTGCAGACACGAAGTGACTTGAAACAACTTTGGCCATGTAGTGTATCCCATTGAAATGGTAATGGCAATTTCAATTGCAATACTATTGATGAAGAAACTTATTTGTAAACACTTAGTTTAAGCCGTGGCGCTGTAATGCAGTTTTACATTAGGCAGAGAAAGTGCGATTTGAAATACTTGTTTTCTGTTAAATTGCAGACACAAAGTGACTTGAAGCCACTTAGGCCGTGTAGTTTATCCCATTTGCCATATTCCTGATGAAGAAAAATTTGTTCGTAAACACTTAGTTTAAAGCCATGGCACTGTAACGCAGTTTTATGCTGTGTTTGAGCTTCTCTCGCTGAGAAAAGTCTGTTTTTGAAACATTGTGGTTCCTGTGAAAATTGTCCACTCAGAGTGACGTGAAACCACTTTGGCCATGTAGTTTATCCTTTTTACCATAGTTCTGAGTAGTAAACTTGTTTGTAAACACTTAGTTTAAGATGTCATGCACTTTTACAATAGGCAGACAAAGTGAGATTTGAAATACTTGTTTTCTGTTAAATTGCAGACACAAATTGAATTGAAACCACTTTGCCTAGTTGCCATAGATCTGAGTAGGAAACTTCTTTGTAAAAACATAGTTTAAGCCGTGTCACTGTAATGCAGCTGTATTTGAGCATCTCTCGCTGAGAAAAGGCTGTTTATGAAACATTGTGTTTCCTGTGAAATTGTTCACTCAGAGTGACGTGAAACAACTTTGGCCATGTAGTGTATCCCATTTGCCATAGTTCTGAGTAGGAAACTTCTTTGTAAAAACATAGTTTATGCCGTGGCACTGTAATGCAGTTTTACGATGTATTAGAGCTTCTCTCGCTGAGAAAAGGCTGTTTTTGAAACATTGTGGTTCCTGTGAAATTGTCCACTCAGAGTGACGTGAAACCACTTTGGCCATGTAGTTTATCCCAATTGCAATAGGACTGATGAAGAAATTTGTTTGTAAACACTTAGTTTAAGACGTGACGCTGTGATGCAGTTTTAAATTAGGCAGAGAGAGTGCGATTTGAAATACTTGTTTTCTGTTAAATTGCAGACACAAAGTGACTTGAAGCCACTTAGGCCGTGTAGTTTATCCCATTTGCCATATTCCTGATGAAGAAAAATTTGTTCGTAAACACTTAGTTTAAAGCCATGGCACTGTAACGCAGTTTTATGCTGTGTTTGAGCTTCTCTCGCTGAGAAAAGTCTGTTTTTGAAACATTGTGGTTCCTGTGAAAATTGTCCACTCAGAGTGACGTGAAACCACTTTGGCCATGTAGTTTATCCTTTTTGCCATAGTTCTGAGTAGTAAACTTGTTTGTAAACACTTAGTTTAAGCCGTGGCGCTGTAATGCAGTTTTACATTAGGCAGAGAAAGTGCGATTTGAAATACTTGTTTTCTGTTAAATTGCAGACACAAAGTGACTTGAAACAACTTTGGCCATGTAGTGTATCCCATTGAAATGGTAATGGCAATTTCAATTGCAATACTATTGCTGAAGAAACTTATTTGTAAACACTTAGTTTAAGCCGTGGCGCTGTAATTCAGTTTTACATTATGCAGAGAAAGTGCGATTTGAAATACTTGTTTTCTGTTAAATTGAAGACACAAAGTGACTTGAAACCACTTTGGCCAGTTGCCATAGATGTGAGATCTTCTTTGTAAAAACATAGTTTAAACCGTGGCACTGTAATGCAGTTTTATGCTGTTTTTGAGCTTTTCTCGCTGAGAAAAGGCTGTTTTTGAAACATTGTGGTTCCTGTGAAATTGTCCACTCAGAGTGACGTGAAACCACTTTGGCCATGTAGTTTATCCCAATTGCAATAGGACTGATGAAGAAATTTGTTTGTAAACACTTAGTTTAAGACGTGACGCTGTGATGCAGTTTTAAATTAGGCAGAGAAAGTGCGATTTGAAATACTTGTTTTCTGTAAAATTGCAGACACAAAGTGACTTGAAGCCAGTTAGGCCGTGTAGTTTATCCCATTTGCCATATTCCTGATGAAGAAAAATTTGTTCGTAAACACTTAGTTAAAAGCCATGGCACTGTAACGCAGTTTTATGCTGTGTTTGAGCTTCTCTCGCTGAGAAAAGTCTGTTTTTGAAAAATTGTGGTTCCTGTGAAAATTGTCCACTCAGAGTGACGTGAAACCACTTTGGCCAAGTAGTTTATCCTTTTTGCCATAGTTCTGAGTAGTAAAATTGTTTGTAAACACTTAGTCTAAGATGTCATGCACTTTTACATTAGGCAGACAAAGTGAGATTTGAAATACTTGTTTTCTGTTAAATTGCAGACACAAATTGACTTGAAACCACTTTGGCTAGTTGCCATAGATCTGAGTAGGAAACTTCTTTGTAAAAACATAGTTTAAGCCGTGTCACTGTAATGCAGCTGTATTTGAGCATCTCTCGCTGAGAAAAGGCTGTTTTTGAAACATTGTGTTTCCTGTGAAATTATCCCCACAATGTGACTTGAAACCACTTTGGCCATGTAGTTTATCCACTTGCAATAGGACAGATGAAGAAATTTGTTTGTAAACACTTAGTTTAAGACGTGACGCTGTGATGCAGTTTTAAATTAGGCAGAGAAAGTGAGACTTGAAATGCTGTTTTCTATGAAATTGCAGACACGAAGTGACTTGAAACAACTTTGGCCATGTAGTGTATCCCATTGAAATGGTAATGGCAATTTCAATTGCAATACTATTGATGAAGAAACTTATTTGTAAACACTTAGTTTAAGCCGTGGCGCTGTAATGCAGTTTTACATTAGGCAGAGAAAGTGCGATTTGAAATACTTGTTTTCTGTTAAATTGCAGACACAAAGTGACTTGAAGCCACTTAGGCCGTGTAGTTTATCCCATTTGCCATATTCCTGATGAAGAAAAATTTGTTCGTAAACACTTAGTTTAAAGCCATGGCACTGTAACGCAGTTTTATGCTGTATTTGAGCTTCTCTCGCTGAGAAAAGTCTGTTTTTGAAACATTGTGGTTCCTGTGAAAATTGTCCACTCAGAGTGACGTGAAACCACTTTGGCCATGTAGTTTATCCTTTTTGCCATAGTTCTGAGTAGTAAACTTCTTTGTAAACACTTAGTTTAAGCAGTGTCACTGTAATGCAGTTTTATCTGTATTAGAGCTTCTCTCACTGAGAAAAGTCTTTTTTTGAAACATTGTGTTTCCTGTGAAATTATCCCCACAATGTGACTTGAAACCACTTTGGCCATGTAGTTGATCCCAATTGCAATAGGACTGATGAAGAAATTTGTTTGTAAACACTTAGTTTAAGCCGTGACGCTGTGATGCAGTTTTAAATTAGGCAGAGAAAGTGAGATTTGAAATACTTGTTTTCTGTTCAATTGCAGACACAAAGTGACTTGATACAACTTTGGCCATGTACTGTATCCCATTTGCAATAGTTCTGAAGAGGAAACTTCTTTTTAAAAACATAGTTTATGCCGTGGCACTGTAATGCAGTTTTACGCTGTATTTCAGCTTCTCTCGCTGAGAAAAGTATGTTTTTGAAACATTGTGGTTCCTGTGAAATTGTCCACTCAGAGTGACGTGAAACCACTTTGGCCATGTAGTTTATCCCAATTGCAATAGGACTGATGAAGAAATTTGTTTGTAAACACTTAGTTTAAGACGTGACGCTGTGATGCAGTTTTAAATTAGACAGAAAAAGTGCGATTTGAAATATTTGTTTTCTGTTAAATTGTAGACACAAAGTGACTTGACACAACTTTGGCCATGGAGTGTATCCCATTTGCCATATTTCTAAGGAGGAAACTTCTTTTTAAAAACATAGTTTATGCCGTGACACTGTAATGCAGTTTTACGCTGTATTTGAGCTTCTCTCGCTGAGAAAAGTCTGTTTTTGAAACATTGTGGTTCCTGTGAAATTGTCCACTCAGAGTGACGTGAAACCACTTTGGCCATGTAGTGTATCCCATTTACCATAGTTCTGAGTAGGAAACTTCTTTGTAAAAACATAGGTTACGCCGTGGCACTGTAATGTAGTTTTACGCTGTATTAGAGCTTCTCTCACAGAGAAAAGTCTGTTTTTGAAACATTGTGTTTCCTGTGAAATTATCGCCACAATGTGACTTGAAACCACTTTGGCCATGTAGTTTTTCCCAATTGCAATAGGACTGATGAAGAAAATTTTTTTGTAAACACTTAGTTTAAGACGTGACGCTGTGATGCAGTTTCAAATTAGGCAGAGAAAGTGAGACTTGAAATGCTGTTTTCTATGAAATTGCTGACACAAAGTGACTTGAAACAACTTTGGCCATGTAGTGTATCCCATTGAAATGGTAATGGCAATTTCAATTGCAATACTATTGATGAAGAAACTTATTTGTAAACACTTAGTTTAAGCCGTGGCGCTGTAATGCAGTTTTACATTAGGCAGAGAAAGTGCGATTTGAAATACTTGTTTTCTGTTAAATTGCAGACACAAAGTGACTTGAAGCCACTTAGGCCGTGTAGTTTATCCCATTTGCCATATTCCTGATGAAGAAAAATTTGTTCGTAAACACTTAGTTTAAAGCCATGGCACTGTAACGCAGTTTTATGCTGTATTTGAGCTTCTCTCGCTGAGAAAAGTCTGTTTTTGAAACATTGTGGTTCCTGTGAAAATTGTCCACTCAGAGTGACGTGAAACCACTTTGGCCATGTAGTTTATCCTTTTTGCCATAGTTCTGAGTAGTAAACTTCTTTGTAAACACTTAGTTTAAGCAGTGTCACTGTAATGCAGTTTTATCTGTATTAGAGCTTCTCTCACTGAGAAAAGTCTTTTTTTGAAACATTGTGTTTCCTGTGAAATTATCCCCACAATGTGACTTGAAACCACTTTGGCCATGTAGTTGATCCCAATTGCAATAGGACTGATGAAGAAATTTGTTTGTAAACACTTAGTTTAAGCCGTGACGCTGTGATGCAGTTTTAAATTAGGCAGAGAAAGTGAGATTTGAAATACTTGTTTTCTGTTCAATTGCAGACACAAAGTGACTTGATACAACTTTGGCCATGTACTGTATCCCATTTGCAATAGTTCTGAAGAGGAAACTTCTTTTTAAAAACATAGTTTATGCCGTGGCACTGTAATGCAGTTTTACGCTGTATTTGAGCTTCTCTCGCTGAGAAAAGTATGTTTTTGAAACATTGTGGTTCCTGTGAAATTGTCCACTCAGAGTGACGTGAAACCACTTTGGCCATGTAGTTTATCCCAATTGCAATAGGACTGATGAAGAAATTTGTTTGTAAACACTTAGTTTAAGACGTGACGCTGTGATGCAGTTTTAAATTAGAAAGAAAAAGTGCGATTTGAAATATTTGTTTTCTGTTAAATTGTAGACACAAAGTGACTTGACACAACTTTGGCCATGGAGTGTATCCCATTTGCCATATTTCTAAGGAGGAAACTTCTTTTTAAAAACATAGTTTATGCCGTGACACTGTAATGCAGTTTTACGCTGTATTTGAGCTTCTCTCGCTGAGAAAAGTCTGTTTTTGAAACATTGTGGTTCCTGTGAAATTGTCCACTCAGAGTGACGTGAAACCACTTTGGCCATGTAGTGTATCCCATTTACCATAGTTCTGAGTAGGAAACTTCTTTGTAAAAACATAGGTTACGCCGTGGCACTGTAATGTAGTTTTACGCTGTATTAGAGCTTCTCTCACAGAGAAAAGTCTGTTTTTGAAACATTGTGTTTCCTGTGAAATTATCGCCACAATGTGACTTGAAACCACTTTGGCCATGTAGTTTTTCCCAATTGCAATAGGACTGATGAAGAAAATTTGTTTGTAAACACTTAGTTTAAGACGTGACGCTGTGATGCAGTTTCAAATTAGGCAGAGAAAGTGAGACTTGAAATGCTGTTTTCTATGAAATTGCTGACACAAAGTGACTTGAAACAACTTTGGCCATGTAGTGTATCCCATTGAAATGGTAATGGCAATTTCAATTGCAATACTATTGATGAAGAAACTTATTTGTAAACACTTAGTTTAAGCCGTGGCGCTGTAATGCAGTTTTACATTAGGCAGAGAAAGTGCGATTTGAAATACTTGTTTTCTATTAAATTGCAGACACAAAATGACTTGAAGCCACTTAGGCCGTGTAGTTTATCCCATTTGCCATATTCCTGATGAAGAAAAATTTGTTCGTAAACACTTAGTTTAAAGCCATGGCACTGTAACGCAGTTTTATGCTGTGTTTGAGCTTCTCTCGCTGAGAAAAGTCTGTTTTTGAAACATTGTGTTTCCTGTGAAAATTGTCCACTCAGAGTGACGTGAAACCACTTTGGCCATGTAGTTTATCCTTTTTGCCATAGTTCTGAGTAGTAAACTTGTTTGTAAACACTTAGTTTAAGCCGTGGCGCTGTAATGCAGTTTTACATTAGGCAGAGAAAGTGCGATTTGAAATACTTGTTTTCTGTTAAATTGCAGACACAAAGTGACTTGAAACAACTTTGGCCATGTAGTGTATCCCATTGAAATGGTAATGGCAATTTCAATTGCAATACTATTGCTGAAGAAACTTATTTGTAAACACTTAGTTTAAGCCGTGGCGCTGTAATTCAGTTTTACATTATGCAGAGAAAGTGCGATTTGAAATACTTGTTTTCTGTTAAATTGAAGACACAAAGTGACTTGAAACCACTTTGGCCAGTTGCCATAGATGTGAGATCTTCTTTGTAAAAACATAGTTTAAACCGTGGCACTGTAATGCAGTTTTATGCTGTTTTTGAGCTTTTCTCGCTGAGAAAAGGCTGTTTTTGAAACATTGTGGTTCCTGTGAAATTGTCCACTCAGAGTGACGTGAAACCACTTTGGCCATGTAGTTTATCCCAATTGCAATAGGACTGATGAAGAAATTTGTTTGTAAACACTTAGTTTAAGACGTGACGCTGTGATGCAGTTTTAAATTAGGCAGAGAAAGTGACACTTGAAATGCTGTTTTCTATGAAATTGCAGACACGAAGTGACTTGAAACAACTTTGGCCATGTAGTGTATCCCATTGAAATGGTAATGGCAATTTCAATTGCAATACTATTGATGAAGAAACTTATTTGTAAACACTTAGTTTAAGCCGTGGCGCTGTAATGCAGTTTTACATTAGGCAGAGAAAGTGCGATTTGAAATACTTGTTTTCTGTTAAATTGCAGACACAAAGTGACTTGAAGCCACTTAGGCCGTGTAGTTTATCCCATTTGCCATATTCCTGATGAAGAAAAATTTGTTCGTAAACACTTAGTTTAAAGCCATGGCACTGTAACGCAGTTTTATGCTGTGTTTGAGCTTCTCTCGCTGAGAAAAGTCTGTTTTTGAAACATTGTGGTTCCTGTGAAAATTGTCCACTCAGAGTGACGTGAAACCACTTTGGCCATGTAGTTTATCCTTTTTACCATAGTTCTGAGTAGTAAACTTGTTTGTAAACACTTAGTTTAAGATGTCATGCACTTTTACAATAGGCAGACAAAGTGAGATTTGAAATACTTGTTTTCTGTTAAATTGCAGACACAAATTGAATTGAAACCACTTTGGCTAGTTGCCATAGATCTGAGTAGGAAACTTCTTTGTAAAAACATAGTTTAAGCCGTGTCACTGTAATGCAGCTGTATTTGAGCATCTCTCGCTGAGAAAAGGCTGTTTATGAAACATTGTGTTTCCTGTGAAATTGTTCACTCAGAGTGACGTGAAACAACTTTGGCCATGTAGTGTATCCCATTTGCCATAGTTCTGAGTAGGAAACTTCTTTGTAAAAACATAGTTTATGCCGTGGCACTGTAATGCAGTTTTACGATGTATTAGAGCTTCTCTCGCTGAGAAAAGGCTGTTTTTGAAACATTGTGGTTCCTGTGAAATTGTCCACTCAGAGTGACGTGAAACCACTTTGGCCATGTAGTTTATCCCAATTGCAATAGGACTGAT
This sequence comes from Embiotoca jacksoni, assembly GCF_022577435.1. NCBI lineage: Eukaryota > Metazoa > Chordata > Actinopteri > Embiotocidae > Embiotoca > Embiotoca jacksoni. Next base: position 1,333,673 of record NW_027185428.1, read on the forward strand.
GAAGAAATTTGTTTGTAAACACTTAGTTTAAGACGTGACGCTGTGATGCAGTTTTAAATTAGGCAGAGAGAGTGCGATTTGAAATACTTGTTTTCTGTTAAATTGCAGACACAAAGTGACTTGAAGCCACTTAGGCCGTGTAGTTTATCCCATTTGCCATATTCCTGATGAAGAAAAATTTGTTCGTAAACACTTAGTTTAAAGCCATGGCACTGTAACGCAGTTTTATGCTGTGTTTGAGCTTCTCTCGCTGAGAAAAGTCTGTTTTTGAAACATTGTGGTTCCTGTGAAAATTGTCCACTCAGAGTGACGTGAAACCACTTTGGCCATGTAGTTTATCCTTTTTGCCATAGTTCTGAGTAGTAAACTTGTTTGTAAACACTTAGTTTAAGATGTCATGCACTTTTACATTAGGCAGACAAAGTGAGATTTGAAATACTTGTTTTCTGTTAAATTGCAGACACAAATTGAATTGAAACCACTTTGGCTAGTTGCCATAGATCTGAGTAGGAAACTTCTTTCTAAAAACATAGTTTAAGCCGTGTCACTGTAATGCAGCTGTATTTGAGCATCTCTCGCTGAGAAAAGGCTGTTTTTGAAACATTGTGTTTCCTGTGAAATTGTCCACTCAGAGTGACGTGAAACAACTTTGGCCATGTAGTGTATCCCATTTGCCATAGTTCTGAGTAGGAAACTTCTTTGTAAAAACATAGTTTATGCCGTGGCACTGTAATGCAGTTTTACGATGTATTAGAGCTTCTCTCGCTGAGAAAAGGCTGTTTTTGAAACATTGTGGTTCCTGTGAAATTGTCCACTCAGAGTGACGTGAAACCACTTTGGCCATGTAGTTTATCCCAATTGCAATAGGACTGATGAAGAAATTTGTTTGTAAACACTTAGTTTAAGACGTGACGCTGTGATGCAGTTTTAAATTAGGCAGAGAGAGTGCGATTTGAAATACTTGTTTTCTGTTAAATTGCAGACACAAAGTGACTTGAAGCCACTTAGGCCGTGTAGTTTATCCCATTTGCCATATTCCTGATGAAGAAAAATTTGTTCGTAAACACATAGTTTAAAGCCATGGCACTGTAACGCAGTTTTATGCTGTGTTTGAGCTTCTCTCGCTGAGAAAAGTCTGTTTTTGAAACATTGTGGTTCCTGTGAAAATTGTCCACTCAGAGTGACGTGAAACCACTTTGGCCATGTAGTTTATCCTTTTTGCCATAGTTCTGAGTAGTAAACTTGTTTGTAAACACTTAGTTTAAGCCGTGGCGCTGTAATGCAGTTTTACATTAGGCAGAGAAAGTGCGATTTGAAATACTTGTTTTCTGTTAAATTGCAGACACAAAGTGACTTGAAACAACTTTGGCCATGTAGTGTATCCCATTGAAATGGTAATGGCAATTTCAATTGCAATACTATTGCTGAAGAAACTTATTTGTAAACACTTAGTTTAAGCCGTGGCGCTGTAATTCAGTTTTACATTATGCAGAGAAAGTGCGATTTGAAATACTTGTTTTCTGTTAAATTGAAGACACAAAGTGACTTGAAACCACTTTGGCCAGTTGCCATAGATGTGAGATCTTCTTTGTAAAAACATAGTTTAAACCGTGGCACTGTAATGCAGTTTTATGCTGTTTTTGAGCTTTTCTCGCTGAGAAAAGGCTGTTTTTGAAACATTGTGGTTCCTGTGAAATTGTCCACTCAGAGTGACGTGAAACCACTTTGGCCATGTAGTTTATCCCAATTGCAATAGGACTGATGAAGAAATTTGTTTGTAAACACTTAGTTTAAGACGTGACGCTGTGATGCAGTTTTAAATTAGGCAGAGAAAGTGCGATTTGAAATACTTGTTTTCTGTAAAATTGCAGACACAAAGTGACTTGAAGCCAGTTAGGCCGTGTAGTTTATCCCATTTGCCATATTCCTGATGAAGAAAAATTTGTTCGTAAACACTTAGTTAAAAGCCATGGCACTGTAACGCAGTTTTATGCTGTGTTTGAGCTTCTCTCGCTGAGAAAAGTCTGTTTTTGAAACATTGTGGTTCCTGTGAAAATTGTCCACTCAGAGTGACGTGAAACCACTTTGGCCAAGTAGTTTATCCTTTTTGCCATAGTTCTGAGTAGTAAACTTGTTTGTAAACACTTAGTCTAAGATGTCATGCACTTTTACATTAGGCAGACAAAGTGAGATTTGAAATACTTGTTTTCTGTTAAATTGCAGACACAAATTGACTTGAAACCACTTTGACTAGTTGCCATAGATCTGAGTAGGAAACTTCTTTGTAAAAACATAGTTTAAGCCGTGTCACTGTAATGCAGCTGTATTTGAGCATCTCTCGCTGAGAAAAGGCTGTTTTTGAAACATTGTGTTTCCTGTGAAATTATCCCCACAATGTGACTTGAAACCACTTTGGCCATGTAGTTTATCCACTTGCAATAGGACAGATGAAGAAATTTGTTTGTAAACACTTAGTTTAAGACGTGACGCTGTGATGCAGTTTTAAATTAGGCAGAGAAAGTGAGACTTGAAATGCTGTTTTCTATGAAATTGCAGACACGAAGTGACTTGAAACAACTTTGGCCATGTAGTGTATCCCATTGAAATGGTAATGGCAATTTCAATTGCAATACTATTGATGAAGAAACTTATTTGTAAACACTTAGTTTAAGCCGTGGCGCTGTAATGCAGTTTTACATTAGGCAGAGAAAGTGCGATTTGAAATACTTGTTTTCTGTTAAATTGCAGACACAAAGTGACGTGAAGCCACTTAGGCCGTGTAGTTTATCCCATTTGCCATATTCCTGATGAAGAAAAATTTGTTCGTAAACACTTAGTTTAAAGCCATGGCACTGTAACGCAGTTTTATGCTGTATTTGATCTTCTCTCGCTGAGAAAAGTCTGTTTTTGAAACATTGTGGTTCCTGTGAAAATTGTCCACTCAGAGTGACGTGAAACCACTTTGGCCATGTAGTTTATCCTTTTTGCCATAGTTCTGAGTAGTAAACTTCTTTGTAAACACTTAGTTTAAGCAGTGTCACTGTAATGCAGTTTTATCTGTATTAGAGCTTCTCTCACTGAGAAAAGTCTTTTTTTGAAACATTGTGTTTCCTGTGAAATTATCCCCACAATGTGACTTGAAACCACTTTGGCCATGTAGTTGATCCCAATTGCAATAGGACTGATGAAGAAATTTGTTTGTAAACACTTAGTTTAAGCCGTGACGCTGTGATGCAGTTTTAAATTAGGCAGAGAAAGTGAGATTTGAAATACTTGTTTTCTGTTCAATTGCAGACACAAAGTGACTTGATACAACTTTGGCCATGTACTGTATCCCATTTGCAATAGTTCTGAAGAGGAAACTTCTTTTTAAAAACATAGTTTATGCCGTGGCACTGTAATGCAGTTTTACGCTGTATTTGAGCTTCTCTCGCTGAGAAAAGTATGTTTTTGAAACATTGTGGTTCCTGTGAAATTGTCCACTCAGAGTGACGTGAAACCACTTTGGCCATGTAGTTTATCCCAATTGCAATAGGACTGATGAAGAAATTTGTTTGTAAACACTTAGTTTAAGACGTGACGCTGTGATGCAGTTTTAAATTAGACAGAAAAAGTGCGATTTGAAATATTTGTTTTCTGTTAAATTGTAGACACAAAGTGACTTGACACAACTTTGGCCATGGAGTGTATCCCATTTGCCATATTTCTAAGGAGGAAACTTCTTTTTAAAAACATAGTTTATGCCGTGACACTGTAATGCAGTTTTACGCTGTATTTGAGCTTCTCTCGCTGAGAAAAGTCTGTTTTTGAAACATTGTGGTTCCTGTGAAATTGTCCACTCAGAGTGACGTGAAACCACTTTGGCCATGTAGTGTATCCCATTTACCATAGTTCTGAGTAGGAAACTTCTTTGTAAAAACATAGGTTACGCCGTGGCACTGTAATGTAGTTTTACGCTGTATTAGAGCTTCTCTCACAGAGAAAAGTCTGTTTTTGAAACATTGTGTTTCCTGTGAAATTATCGCCACAATGTGACTTGAAACCACTTTGGCCATGTAGTTTTTCCCAATTGCAATAGGACTGATGAAGAAAATTTGTTTGTAAACACTTAGTTTAAGACGTGACGCTGTGATGCAGTTTCAAATTAGGCAGAGAAAGTGAGACTTGAAATGCTGTTTTCTATGAAATTGCTGACACAAAGTGACTTGAAACAACTTTGGCCATGTAGTGTATCCCATTGAAATGGTAATGGCAATTTCAATTGCAATACTATTGATGAAGAAACTTATTTGTAAACACTTAGTTTAAGCCGTGGCGCTGTAATGCAGTTTTACATTAGGCAGAGAAAGTGCGATTTGAAATACTTGTTTTCTATTAAATTGCAGACACAAAATGACTTGAAGCCACTTAGGCCGTGTAGTTTATCCCATTTGCCATATTCCTGATGAAGAAAAATTTGTTCGTAAACACTTAGTTTAAAGCCATGGCACTGTAACGCAGTTTTATGCTGTGTTTGAGCTTCTCTCGCTGAGAAAAGTCTGTTTTTGAAACATTGTGTTTCCTGTGAAAATTGTCCACTCAGAGTGACGTGAAACCACTTTGGCCATGTAGTTTATCCTTTTTGCCATAGTTCTGAGTAGTCAACTTGTTTGTAAACACTTAGTTTAAGACGTGACGCTGTGATGCAGTTTTAAATTAGGCAGAGAGAGTGCGATTTGAAATACTTGTTTTCTGTTAAATTGCAGACACAAAGTGACTTGAAGCCACTTAGGCCGTGTAGTTTATCCCATTTGCCATATTCCTGATGAAGAAAAATTTGTTCGTAAACACTTAGTTTAAAGCCATGGCACTGTAACGCAGTTTTATGCTGTGTTTGAGCTTCTCTCGCTGAGAAAAGTCTGTTTTTGAAACATTGTGGTTCCTGTGAAAATTGTCCACTCAGAGTGACGTCAAACCACTTTGGCCATGTAGTTTATCCTTTTTGCCATAGTTCTGAGTAGTAAACTTGTTTGTAAACACTTAGTTTAAGATGTCATGCACTTTTACGTTAGGCAGACAAAGTGAGATTTGAAATACTTGTTTTCTGTTAAATTGCAGACACAAATTGAATTGAAACCACTTTGGCTAGTTGCCATAGATCTGAGTAGGAAACTTCTTTGTAAAAACATATTTTAAGCCGTGTCACTGTAATGCAGCTGTATTTGAGCATCTCTCGCTGAGAAAAGGCTGTTTTTGAAACATTGTGTTTCCTGTGAAATTGTCCACTCAGAGTGACGTGAAACAACTTTGGCCATGTAGTGTATCCCATTTGCCATAGTTCTGAGCAGGAAACTTCTTTGTAAAAACATAGTTTATGCCGTGGCACTGTAAAGCAGTTTTACGATGTATTAGAGCTTCTCTCGCAGAGAAAAGGCTGTTTTTGAAACATTGTGGTTCCTGTGAAATTGTCCACTCAGAGTGACGTGAAACCACTTTGGCCATGTAGTTTATCCACTTGCAATAGGACAGATGAAGAAATTTGTTTGTAAACACTTAGTTTAAGACGTGACGCTGTGATGCAGTTTTAAATTAGGCAGAGAAAGTGCGATTTGAAATACTTGTTTTCTGTAAAATTGCAGACACAAAGTGACTTGAAGCCAGTTAGGCCGTGTAGTTTATCCCATTTGCCATATTCCTGATGAAGAAAAATTTGTTCGTAAACACTTAGTTAAAAGCCATGGCACTGTAACGCAGTTTTATGCTGTGTTTGAGCTTCTCTCGCTGAGAAAAGTCTGTTTTTGAAACATTGTGGTTCCTGTGAAAATTGTCCACTCAGAGTGACGTGAAACCACTTTGGCCAAGTAGTTTATCCTTTTTGCCATAGTTCTGAGTAGTAAACTTGTTTGTAAACACTTAGTCTAAGATATCATGCACTTTTACATTAGGCAGACAAAGTGAGATTTGAAATACTTGTTTTCTGTTAAATTGCAGACACAAATTGACTTGAAACCACTTTGGCTAGTTGCCATAGATCTGAGTAGGAAACTTCTTTGTAAAAACATAGTTTAAGCCGTGTCACTGTAATGCAGCTGTATTTGAGCATCTCTCGCTGAGAAAAGGCTGTTTTTGAAACATTGTTTTTCCTGTGAAATTATCCCCACAATGTGACTTGAAACCACTTTGGCCATGTAGTTTATCCACTTGCAATAGGACAGATGAAGAAATTTGTTTGTAAACACTTAGTTTAAGACGTGACGCTGTGATGCAGTTTTAAATTAGGCAGAGAAAGTGCGATTTGAAATACTTGTTTTCTGTAAAATTGCAGACACAAAGTGACTTGAAGCCAGTTAGGCCGTGTAGTTTATCCCATTTGCCATATTCCTGATGAAGAAAAATTTGTTCGTAAACACTTAGTTAAAAGCCATGGCACTGTAACGCAGTTTTATGCTGTGTTTGAGCTTCTCTCGCTGAGAAAAGTCTGTTTTTGAAACATTGTGGTTCCTGTGAAAATTGTCCACTCAGAGTGACGTGAAACCACTTTGGCCAAGTAGTTTATCCTTTTTGCCATAGTTCTGAGTAGTAAACTTGTTTGTAAACACTTAGTCTAAGATGTCATGCACTTTTACATTAGGCAGACAAAGTGAGATTTGAAATACTTGTTTTCTGTTAAATTGCAGACACAAATTGACTTGAAACCACTTTGGCTAGTTGCCATAGATCTGAGTAGGAAACTTCTTTGTAAAAACATAGTTTAAGCCGTGTCACTGTAATGCAGCTGTATTTGAGCATCTCTCGCTGAGAAAAGTCTGTTTTTGAAACATTGTGTTTCCTGTGAAATTATCCCCACAATGTGACTTGAAACCACTTCGGCCATGTAGTTTATCCACTTGCAATAGGACAGATGAAGAAATTTGTTTGTAAACACTTAGTTTAAGACGTGACGCTGTGATGCAGTTTTAAATTAGGCAGAGAAAGTGAGACTTGAAATGCTGTTTTCTATGAAATTGCAGACACGAAGTGACTTGAAACAACTTTGGCCATGTAGTGTATCCCATTGAAATGGTAATGGCAATTTCAATTGCAATACTATTGATGAAGAAACTTATTTGTAAACACTTAGTTTAAGCCGTGGCGCTGTAATGCAGTTTTACATTAGGCAGAGAAAGTGCGATTTGAAATACTTGTTTTCTGTTAAATTGCAGACACAAAGTGACTTGAAGCCACTTAGGCCGTGTAGTTTATCCCATTTGCCATATTCCTGATGAAGAAAAATTTGTTCGTAAACACTTAGTTTAAAGCCATGGCACTGTAACGCAGTTTTATGCTGTATTTGAGCTTCTCTCGCTGAGAAAAGTCTGTTTTTGAAACATTGTGGTTCCTGTGAAAATTGTCCACTCAGAGTGACGTGAAACCACTTTGGCCATGTAGTTTATCCTTTTTGCCATAGTTCTGAGTAGTAAACTTCTTTGTAAACACTTAGTTTAAGCAGTGTCACTGTAATGCAGTTTTATCTGTATTAGAGCTTCTCTCACTGAGAAAAGTCTTTTTTTGAAACATTGTGTTTCCTGTGAAATTATCCCCACAATGTGACTTGAAACCACTTTGGCCATGTAGTTGATCCCAATTGCAATAGGACTGATGAAGAAATTTGTTTGTAAACACTTAGTTTAAGCCGTGACGCTGTGATGCAGTTTTAAATTAGGCAGAGAAAGTGAGATTTGAAATACTTGTTTTCTGTTCAATTGCAGACACAAAGTGACTTGATACAACTTTGGCCATGTACTGTATCCCATTTGCAATAGTTCTGAAGAGGAAACTTCTTTTTAAAAACATAGTTTATGCCGTGGCACTGTAATGCAGTTTTACGCTGTATTTGAGCTTCTCTCGCTGAGAAAAGTATGTTTTTGAAACATTGTGGTTCCTGTGAAATTGTCCACTCAGAGTGACGTGAAACCACTTTGGCCATGTAGTTTATCCCAATTGCAATAGGACTGATGAAGAAATTTGTTTGTAAACACTTAGTTTAAGACGTGACGCTGTGATGCAGTTTTAAATTAGACAGAAAAAGTGCGATTTGAAATATTTGTTTTCTGTTAAATTGTAGACACAAAGTGACTTGACACAACTTTGGCCATGGAGTGTATCCCATTTGCCATATTTCTAAGGAGGAAACTTCTTTTTTAAAACATAGTTTATGCCGTGACACTGTAATGCAGTTTTACGCTGTATTTGAGCTTCTCTCGCTGAGAAAAGTCTGTTTTTGAAACATTGTGGTTCCTGTGAAATTGTCCACTCAGAGTGACGTGAAACCACTTTGGCCATGTAGTGTATCCCATTTACCATAGTTCTGAGTAGGAAACTTCTTTGTAAAAACATAGGTTACGCCGTGGCACTGTAATGTAGTTTTACGCTGTATTAGAGCTTCTCTCACAGAGAAAAGTCTGTTTTTGAAACATTGTGTTTCCTGTGAAATTATCGCCACAATGTGACTTGAAACCACTTTGGCCATGTAGTTTTTCCCAATTGCAATAGGACTGATGAAGAAAATTTGTTTGTAAACACTTAGTTTAAGACGTGACGCTGTGATGCAGTTTCAAATTAGGCAGAGAAAGTGAGACTTGAAATGCTGTTTTCTATGAAATTGCTGACACAAAGTGACTTGAAACAACTTTGGCCATGTAGTGTATCCCATTGAAATGGTAATGGCAATTTCAATTGCAATACTATTGATGAAGAAACTTATTTGTAAACACTTAGTTTAAGCCGTGGCGCTGTAATGCAGTTTTACATTAGGCAGAGAAAGTGCGATTTGAAATACTTGTTTTCTATTAAATTGCAGACACAAAATGACTTGAAGCCACTTAGGCCGTGTAGTTTATCCCATTTGCCATATTCCTGATGAAGAAAAATTTGTTCGTAAACACTTAGTTTAAAGCCATGGCACTGTAACGCAGTTTTATGCTGTGTTTGAGCTTCACTCGCTGAGAAAAGTCTGTTTTTGAAACATTGTGTTTCCTGTGAAAATTGTCCACTCAGAGTGACGTGAAACCACTTTGGCCATGTAGTGTATCCCATTTACCATAGATCTGAATAGGAAACTTCTTTGTAAAAACATAGTTTAAGCCGTGTCACTGTAATGCAGCTGTATTTGAGCATCTCTCGCTGAGAAAAGGCTGTTTTTGAAACATTGTGTTTCCTGTGAAATTGTCCACTCAGAGTGACGTGAAACAACTTTGGCCATGTAGTGTATCCCATTTGCCATAGTTCTGAGCAGGAAACTTCTTTGTGAAAACATAGTTTATGCCGTGGCACTGTAAAGCAGTTTTACGATGTATTAGAGCTTCTCTCGCAGAGAAAAGGCTGTTTTTGAAACATTGTGGTTCCTGTGAAATTGTCCACTCAGAGTGACGTGAAACCACTTTGGCCATGTAGTTTATCCCAATTGCAATAGGACTGATGAAGAAATTTGTTTGTAAACACTTAGTTTAAGACGTGACGCTGTGATGCAGTTTTAAATTAGGCAGAGAGAGTGCGATTTGAAATACTTGTTTTCTGTTAAATTGCAGACATAAAGTGACTTGAAGCCACTTAGGCCGTGTAGTTTATCCCATTTGCCATATTCCTGATGAAGAAAAATTTGTTCGTAAACACATAGTTTAAAGCCATGGCACTGTAACGCAGTTTTATGCTGTGTTTGAGCTTCTCTCGCTGAGAAAAGTCTGTTTTTGAAACATTGTGGTTCCTGTGAAAATTGTCCACTCAGAGTGACGTGAAACCACTTTGGCCATGTAGTTTATCCTTTTTGCCATAGTTCTGAGTAGTCAACTTGTTTGTAAACACTTAGTTTAAGACGTGACGCTGTGATGCAGTTTTAAATTAGGCAGAGAGAGTGCGATTTGAAATACTTGTTTTCTGTTAAATTGCAGACACAAAGTGACTTGAAGCAACTTAGGCCGTGTAGTTTATCCCATTTGCCATATTCCTGATGAAGAAAAATTTGTTCGTAAACACTTAGTTTAAAGCCATGGCACTGTAACGCAGTTTTATGCTGTGTTTGAGCTTCTCTCGCTGAGAAAAGTCTGTTTTTGAAACATTGTGGTTCCTGTGAAAATTGTCCACTCAGAGTGACGTGAAACCACTTTGGCCATGTAGTTTATCCTTTTTGCCATAGTTCTGAGTAGTAAACTTGTTTGTAAACACTTAGTTTAAGATGTCATGCACTTTTACATTAGGCAGACAAAGTGAGATTTGAAATACTTGTTTTCTGTTAAATTGCAGACACAAATTGAATTGAAACCACTTTGGCTAGTTGCCATAGATCTGAGTAGGAAACTTTTTTGTAAAAACATAGTTTAAGCCGTGTCACTGTAATGCAGCTGTATTTGAGCATCTCTCGCTGAGAAAAGGCTGTTTTTGAAACATTGTGTTTCCTGTGAAATTGTCCACTCAGAGTGACGTGAAACAACTTTGGCCATGTAGTGTATCCCATTTGCCATAGTTCTGAGCAGGAAACTTCTTTGTAAAAACATAGTTTATGCCGTGGCACTGTAAAGCAGTTTTACGATGTATTAGAGCTTCTCTCGCAGAGAAAAGGCTGTTTTTGAAACATTGTGGTTCCTGTGAAATTGTCCACTCAGAGTGACGTGAAACCACTTTGGCCATGTAGTTTATCCCAATTGCAATAGGACTGATGAAGAAATTTGTTTGTAAACACTTAGTTTAAGACGTGACGCTGTGATGCAGTTTTAAATTAGGCAGAGAGAGTGCGATTTGAAATACTTGTTTTCTGTTAAATTGCAGACATAAAGTGACTTGAAGCCACTTAGGCCGTGTAGTTTATCCCATTTGCCATATTCCTGATGAAGAAAAATTTGTTCGTAAACACATAGTTTAAAGCCATGGCACTGTAACGCAGTTTTATGCTGTGTTTGAGCTTCTCTCGCTGAGAAAAGTCTGTTTTTGAAACATTGTGGTTCCTGTGAAAATTGTCCACTCAGAGTGACGTGAAACCACTTTGGCCATGTAGTTTATCCTTTTTGCCATAGTTCTGAGTAGTCAACTTGTTTGTAAACACTTAGTTTAAGACGTGACGCTGTGATGCAGTTTTACATTAGGCAGAGAGAGTGCGATTTGAAATACTTGTTTTCTGTTAAATTGCAGACACAAAGTGACTTGAAACAACTTTGGCCATGTAGTGTATCCCATTGAAATGGTAATGGCAATTTCAATTGCAATACTATTGCTGAAGAAACTTATTTGTAAACACTTAGTTTAAGCCGTGGCGCTGTAATTCAGTTTTACATTATGCAGAGAAAGTGCGATTTGAAATACTTGTTTTCTGTTAAATTGAAGACACAAAGTGACTTGAAACCACTTTGGCCAGTTGCCATAGATGTGAGATCTTCTTTGTAAAAACATAGTTTAAACCGTGGCACTGTAATGCAGTTTTATGCTGTTTTTGAGCTTTTCTCGCTGAGAAAAGGCTGTTTTTGAAACATTGTGGTTCCTGTAAAATTGTCCACTCAGACTGACGTGAAACCACTTTGGCCATGTAGTTTATCCCAATTGCAATAGGACTGATGAAGAAATTTGTTTGTAAACACTTAGTTTAAGACGTGACGCTGTGATGCAGTTTTAAATTAGGCAGAGAAAGTGCGATTTGAAATACTTGTTTTCTGTAAAATTGCAGACACAAAGTGACTTGAAGCCAGTTAGGCCGTGTAGTTTATCCCATTTGCCATATTCCTGATGAAGAAAAATTTGTTCGTAAACACTTAGTTAAAAGCCATGGCACTGTAACGCAGTTTTATGCTGTGTTTGAGCTTCTCTCGCTGAGAAAAGTCTGTTTTTGAAACATTGTGGTTCCTGTGAAAATTGTCCACTCAGAGTGACGTGAAACCACTTTGGCCAAGTAGTTTATCCTTTTTGCCATAGTTCTGAGTAGTAAACTTGTTTGTAAACACTTAGTCTAAGATGTCATGCACTTTTACATTAGGCAGACAAAGTGAGATTTGAAATATTTGTTTTCTGTTAAATTGTAGACACAAAGTGACTTGACACAACTTTGGCCATGGAGTGTATCCCATTTGCCATATTTCTAAGGAGGAAACTTCTTTTTTAAAACATAGTTTATGCCGTGACACTGTAATGCAGTTTTACGCTGTAGTTGAGCTTCTCTCGCTGAGAAAAGTCTGTTTTTGAAACATTGTGGTTCCTGTGAAAATTGTCCACTCAGAGTGACGTGAAACCACTTTGGCCATGTAGTTTATCCTTTTTGCCATAGTTCTGAGTAGTCAACTTGTTTGTAAACACTTAGTTTAAGACGTGACGCTGTGATGCAGTTTTAAATTAGGCAGAGAGAGTGCGATTTGAAATACTTGTTTTCTGTTAAATTGCAGACACAAAGTGACTTGAAGCCACTTAGGCCGTGTAGTTTATCCCATTTGCCATATTCCTGATGAAGAAAAATTTGTTCGTAAACACTTAGTTTAAAGCCATGGCACTGTAACGCAGTTTTATGCTGTGTTTGAGCTTCTCTCGCTGAGAAAAGTCTGTTTTTGAAACATTGTGGTTCCTGTGAAAATTGTCCACTCAGAGTGACGTGAAACCACTTTGGCCATGTAGTTTATCCTTTTTGCCATAGTTCTGAGTAGTAAACTTGTTTGTAAACACTTAGTTTAAGATGTCATGCACTTTTACATTAGGCAGACAAAGTGAGATTTGAAATACTTGTTTTCTGTTAAATTGCAGACACAAATTGAATTGAAACCACTTTGGCTAGTTGCCATAGATCTGAGTAGGAAACTTTTTTGTAAAAACATAGTTTAAGCCGTGTCACTGTAATGCAGCTGTATTTGAGCATCTCTCGCTGAGAAAAGGCTGTTTTTGAAACATTGTGTTTCCTGTGAAATTGTCCACTCAGAGTGACGTGAAACAACTTTGGCCATGTAGTGTATCCCATTTGCCATAGTTCTGAGCAGGAAACTTCTTTGTAAAAACATAGTTTATGCCGTGGCACTGTAAAGCAGTTTTACGATGTATTGGAGCTTCTCTCGCAGAGAAAAGGCTGTTTTTGAAACATTGTGGTTCCTGTGAAATTGTCCACTCAGAGTGACGTGAAACCACTTTGGCCATGTAGTTTATCCCAATTGCAATAGGACTAATGAAGAAATTTGTTTGTAAACACTTAGTTTAAGACGTGACGCTGTGATGCAGTTTTAAATTAGGCAGAGAGAGTGCGATTTGAAATACTTGTTTTCTGTTAAATTGCAGACATAAAGTGACTTGAAGCCACTTAGGCCGTGTAGTTTATCCCATTTGCCATATTCCTGATGAAGAAAAATTTGATCGTAAACACATAGTTTAAAGCCATGGCACTGTAACGCAGTTTTATGCTGTGTTTGAGCTTCTCTCGCTGAGAAAAGTCTGTTTTTGAAACATTGTGGTTCCTGTGAAAATTGTCCACTCAGAGTGACGTGAAACCACTTTGGCCATGTAGTTTATCCTTTTTGCCATAGTTCTGAGTAGTCAACTTGTTTGTAAACACTTAGTTTAAGACGTGACGCTGTGATGCAGTTTTAAATTAGGCAGAGAGAGTGCGATTTGAAATACTTGTTTTCTGTTAAATTGCAGACACAAAGTGACTTGAAACAACTTTGGCCATGTAGTGTATCCCATTGAAATGGTAATGGCAATTTCAATTGCAATACTATTGCTGAAGAAACTTATTTGTAAACACTTAGTTTAAGCCGTGGCGCTGTAATTCAGTTTTACATTATGCAGAGAAAGTGCGATTTGAAATACTTGTTTTCTGTTAAATTGAAGACACAAAGTGACTTGAAACCACTTTGGCCAGTTGCCATAGATGTGAGATCTTCTTTGTAAAAACATAGTTTAAACCGTGGCACTGTAATGCAGTTTTATGCTGTTTTTGAGCTTTTCTCGCTGAGAAACGGCTGTTTTTGAAACATTGTGGTTCCTGTAAAATTGTCCACTCAGACTGACGTGAAACCACTTTGGCCATGTAGTTTATCCCAATTGCAATAGGACTGATGAAGAAATTTGTTTGTAAACACTTAGTTTAAGACGTGACGCTGTGATGCAGTTTTAAATTAGGCAGAGAAAGTGCGATTTGAAATACTTGTTTTCTGTAAAATTGCAGACACAAAGTGACTTGAAGCCAGTTAGGCCGTGTAGTTTATCCCATTTGCCATATTCCTGATGAAGAAAAATTTGTTCGTAAACACTTAGTTAAAAGCCATGGCACTGTAACGCAGTTTTATGCTGTGTTTGAGCTTCTCTCGCTGAGAAAAGTCTGTTTTTGAAACATTGTGGTTCCTGTGAAAATTGTCCACTCAGAGTGACGTGAAACCACTTTGGCCAAGTAGTTTATCCTTTTTGCCATAGTTCTGAGTAGTAAACTTGTTTGTAAACACTTAGTCTAAGATGTCATGCACTTTTACATTAGGCAGACAAAGTGAGATTTGAAATACTTGTTTTCTGTTAAATTGCAGACACAAATTGACTTGAAACCACTTTGGCTAGTTGCCATAGATCTGAGTAGGAAACTTCTTTGTAAAAACATAGTTTAAGCCGTGTCACTGTAATGCAGCTGTATTTGAGCATCTCTCGCTGAGAAAAGGCTGTTTTTGAAACATTGTGTTTCCTGTGAAATTATCCCCACAATGTGACTTGAAACCACTTTGGCCATGTAGTTTATCCCATTTGCCATAGTTCTGAGCAGGAAATTTCTTTGTAAAAACATAGTTTATGCCGTGGCACTGTAAAGCAGTTTTACGATGTATTGGAGCTTCTCTCGCAGAGAAAAGGCTGTTTTTGAAACATTGTGGTTCCTGTGAAATTGTCCACTCAGAGTGACGTGAAACCACTTTGGCCATGTAGTTTATCCCAATTGCAATAGGACTGATGAAGAAATTTGTTTGTAAACACTTAGTTTAAGACGTGACGCTGTGATGCAGTTTTAAATTAGGCAGAGAGAGTGCGATTTGAAATACTTGTTTTCTGTTAAATTGCAGACATAAAGTGACTTGAAGCCACTTAGGCCGTGTAGTTTATCCCATTTGCCATATTCCTGATGAAGAAAAATTTGATCGTAAACACATAGTTTAAAGCCATGGCACTGTAACGCAGTTTTATGCTGTGTTTGAGCTTCTCTCGCTGAGAAAAGTCTGTTTTTGAAACATTGTGGTTCCTGTGAAAATTGTCCACTCAGAGTGACGTGAAACCACTTTGGCCATGTAGTTTATCCTTTTTGCCATAGTTCTGAGTAGTCAACTTGTTTGTAAACACTTAGTTTAAGACGTGACGCTGTGATGCAGTTTTAAATTAGGCAGAGAGAGTGCGATTTGAAATACTTGTTTTCTGTTAAATTGCAGACACAAAGTGACTTGAAACAACTTTGGCCATGTAGTGTATCCCATTGAAATGGTAATGGCAATTTCAATTGCAATACTATTGCTGAAGAAACTTATTTGTAAACACTTAGTTTAAGCCGTGGCGCTGTAATTCAGTTTTACATTATGCAGAGAAAGTGCGATTTGAAATACTTGTTTTCTGTTAAATTGAAGACACAAAGTGACTTGAAACCACTTTGGCCAGTTGCCATAGATGTGAGATCTTCTTTGTAAAAACATAGTTTAAACCGTGGCACTGTAATGCAGTTTTATGCTGTTTTTGAGCTTTTCTCGCTGAGAAACGGCTGTTTTTGAAACATTGTGGTTCCTGTAAAATTGTCCACTCAGACTGACGTGAAACCACTTTGGCCATGTAGTTTATCCCAATTGCAATAGGACTGATGAAGAAATTTGTTTGTAAACACTTAGTTTAAGACGTGACGCTGTGATGCAGTTTTAAATTAGGCAGAGAAAGTGCGATTTGAAATACTTGTTTTCTGTAAAATTGCAGACACAAAGTGACTTGAAGCCAGTTAGGCCGTGTAGTTTATCCCATTTGCCATATTCCTGATGAAGAAAAATTTGTTCGTAAACACTTAGTTTAAAGCCATGGCACTGTAACGCAGTTTTATGCTGTGTTTGAGCTTCTCTCGCTGAGAAAAGTCTGTTTTTGAAACATTGTGGTTCCTGTGAAAATTGTCCACTCAGAGTGACGTGAAACCACTTTGGCCAAGTAGTTTATCCTTTTTGCCATAGTTCTGAGTAGTAAACTTGTTTGTAAACACTTAGTCTAAGATGTCATGCACTTTTACATTAGGCAGACAAAGTGAGATTTGAAATACTTGTTTTCTGTTAAATTGCAGACACAAATTGACTTGAAACCACTTTGGCTAGTTGCCATAGATCTGAGTAGGAAACTTCTTTGTAAAAACATAGTTTAAGCCGTGTCACTGTAATGCAGCTGTATTTGAGCATCTCTCGCTGAGAAAAGGCTGTTTTTGAAACATTGTGTTTCCTGTGAAATTATCCCCACAATGTGACTTGAAACCACTTTGGCCATGTAGTTTATCCCATTTGCCATAGTTCTGAGCAGGAAACTTCTTTGTAAAAACATAGTTTATGCCGTGGCACTGTAAAGCAGTTTTACGATGTATTGGAGCTTCTCTCGCAGAGAAAAGGCTGTTTTTGAAACATTGTGGTTCCTGTGAAATTGTCCACTCAGAGTGACGTGAAACCACTTTGGCCATGTAGTTTATCCCAATTGCAATAGGACTGATGAAGAAATTTGTTTGTAAACACTTAGTTTAAGACGTGACGCTGTGATGCAGTTTTAAATTAGGCAGAGAGAGTGCGATTTGAAATACTTGTTTTCTGTTAAATTGCAGACATAAAGTGACTTGAAGCCACTTAGGCCGTGTAGTTTATCCCATTTGCCATATTCCTGATGAAGAAAAATTTGATCGTAAACACATAGTTTAAAGCCATGGCACTGTAACGCAGTTTTATGCTGTGTTTGAGCTTCTCTCGCTGAGAAAAGTCTGTTTTTGAAACATTGTGGTTCCTGTGAAAATTGTCCACTCAGAGTGACGTGAAACCACTTTGGCCATGTAGTTTATCCTTTTTGCCATAGTTCTGAGTAGTCAACTTGTTTGTAAACACTTAGTTTAAGACGTGACGCTGTGATGCAGTTTTAAATTAGGCAGAGAGAGTGCGATTTGAAATACTTGTTTTCTGTTAAATTGCAGACACAAAGTGACTTGAAACAACTTTGGCCATGTAGTGTATCCCATTGAAATGGTAATGGCAATTTCAATTGCAATACTATTGCTGAAGAAACTTATTTGTAAACACTTAGTTTAAGCCGTGGCGCTGTAATTCAGTTTTACATTATGCAGAGAAAGTGCGATTTGAAATACTTGTTTTCTGTTAAATTGAAGACACAAAGTGACTTGAAACCACTTTGGCCAGTTGCCATAGATGTGAGATCTTCTTTGTAAAAACATAGTTTAAACCGTGGCACTGTAATGCAGTTTTATGCTGTTTTTGAGCTTTTCTCGCTGAGAAACGGCTGTTTTTGAAACATTGTGGTTCCTGTAAAATTGTCCACTCAGACTGACGTGAAACCACTTTGGCCATGTAGTTTATCCCAATTGCAATAGGACTGATGAAGAAATTTGTTTGTAAACACTTAGTTTAAGACGTGACGCTGTGATGCAGTTTTAAATTAGGCAGAGAAAGTGCGATTTGAAATACTTGTTTTCTGTAAAATTGCAGACACAAAGTGACTTGAAGCCAGTTAGGCCGTGTAGTTTATCCCATTTGCCATATTCCTGATGAAGAAAAATTTGTTCGTAAACACTTAGTTAAAAGCCATGGCACTGTAACGCAGTTTTATGCTGTGTTTGAGCTTCTCTCGCTGAGAAAAGTCTGTTTTTGAAACATTGTGGTTCCTGTGAAAATTGTCCACTCAGAGTGACGTGAAACCACTTTGGCCAAGTAGTTTATCCTTTTTGCCATAGTTCTGAGTAGTAAACTTGTTTGTAAACACTTAGTCTAAGATGTCATGCACTTTTACATTAGGCAGACAAAGTGAGATTTGAAATACTTGTTTTCTGTTAAATTGCAGACACAAATTGACTTGAAACCACTTTGGCTAGTTGCCATAGATCTGAGTAGGAAACTTCTTTGTAAAAACATAGTTTAAGCCGTGTCACTGTAATGCAGCTGTATTTGAGCATCTCTCGCTGAGAAAAGGCTGTTTTTGAAACATTGTGTTTCCTGTGAAATTATCCCCACAATGTGACTTGAAACCACTTTGGCCATGTAGTTTATCCACTTGCAATAGGACAGATGAAGAAATTTGTTTGTAAACACTTAGTTTAAGACGTGACGCTGTGATGCAGTTTTAAATTAGGCAGAGAAAGTGAGATTTGAAATACTTGTTTTCTGTTCAATTGCAGACACAAAGTGACTTGATACAACTTTGGCCATGTACTGTATCCCATTTGCAATAGTTCTGAAGAGGAAACTTCTTTTTAAAAACATAGTTTATGCCGTGGCACTGTAATGCAGTTTTACGCTGTATTTGAGCTTCTCTCGCTGAGAAAAGTATGTTTTTGAAACATTGTGGTTCCTGTGAAATTGTCCACTCAGAGTGACGTGAAACCACTTTGGCCATGTAGTTTATCCCAATTGCAATAGGACTGATGAAGAAATTTGTTTGTAAACACTTAGTTTAAGACGTGACGCTGTGATGCAGTTTTAAATTAGACAGAAAAAGTGCGATTTGAAATATTTGTTTTCTGTTAAATTGTAGACACAAAGTGACTTGACACAACTTTGGCCATGGAGTGTATCCCATTTGCCATATTTCTAAGGAGGAAACTTCTTTTTTAAAACATAGTTTATGCCGTGACACTGTAATGCAGTTTTACGCTGTATTTGAGCTTCTCTCGCTGAGAAAAGTCTGTTTTTGAAACATTGTGGTTCCTGTGAAATTGTCCACTCAGAGTGACGTGAAACCACTTTGGCCATGTAGTGTATCCCATTTACCATAGTTCTGAGTAGGAAACTTCTTTGTAAAAACATAGGTTACGCCGTGGCACTGTAATGTAGTTTTACGCTGTATTAGAGCTTCTCTCACAGAGAAAAGTCTGTTTTTGAAACATTGTGTTTCCTGTGAAATTATCGCCACAATGTGACTTGAAACCACTTTGGCCATGTAGTTTTTCCCAATTGCAATAGGACTGATGAAGAAAATTTATTTTTAAACACTTAGTTTAAGACGTGACGCTGTGATGCAGTTTCAAATTAGGCAGAGAAAGTGAGACTTGAAATGCTGTTTTCTATGAAATTGCTGACACAAAGTGACTTGAAACAACTTTGGCCATGTAGTGTATCCCATTGAAATGGTAATGGCAATTTCAATTGCAATACTATTGATGAAGAAACTTATTTGTAAACACTTAGTTTAAGCCGTGGCGCTGTAATGCAGTTTTACATTAGGCAGAGAAAGTGCGATTTGAAATACTTGTTTTCTATTAAATTGCAGACACAAAATGACTTGAAGCCACTTAGGCCGTGTAGTTTATCCCATTTGCCATATTCCTGATGAAGAAAAATTTGTTTGTAAACACTTAGTTTAAAGCCATGGCACTGTAACGCAGTTTTATGCTGTGTTTGAGCTTCTCTCGCTGAGAAAAGTATGTTTTTGAAACATTGTGTTTCCTGTGAAAATTGTCCACTCAGAGTGACGTGAAACCACTTTGGCCATGTAGTGTATCCCATTTACCATAGATCTGAATAGGAAACTTCTTTGTAAAAACATAGTTTAAGCCGTGTCACTGTAATGCAGCTGTATTTGAGCATCTCTCGCTGAGAAAAGGCTGTTTTTGAAACATTGTGTTTCCTGTGAAATTGTCCACTCAGAGTGACGTGAAACAACTTTGGCCATGTAGTGTATCCCATTTGCCATAGTTCTGAGCAGGAAACTTCTTTGTGAAAACATAGTTTATGCCGTGGCACTGTAAAGCAGTTTTACGATGTATTAGAGCGTCTCTCGCAGAGAAAAGGCTGTTTTTGAAACATTGTGGTTCCTGTGAAATTGTCCACTCAGAGTGACGTGAAACCACTTTGGCCATGTAGTTTATCCCAATTGCAATAGGACTGATGAAGAAATTTGTTTGTAAACACTTAGTTTAAGACGTGACGCTGTGATGCAGTTTTAAATTAGGCAGAGAGAGTGCGATTTGAAATACTTGTTTTCTGTTAAATTGCAGACATAAAGTGACTTGAAGCCACTTAGGCCGTGTAGTTTATCCCATTTGCCATATTCCTGATGAAGAAAAATTTGTTCGTAAACACATAGTTTAAAGCCATGGCACTGTAACGCAGTTTTATGCTGTGTTTGAGCTTCTCTCGCTGAGAAAAGTCTGTTTTTGAAACATTGTGGTTCCTGTGAAAATTGTCCACTCAGAGTGACGTGAAACCACTTTGGCCATGTAGTTTATCCTTTTTGCCATAGTTCTGAGTAGTCAACTTGTTTGTAAACACTTAGTTTAAGACGTGACGCTGTGATGCAGTTTTAAATTAGGCAGAGAGAGTGCGATTTGAAATACTTGTTTTCTGTTAAATTGAAGACACAAAGTGACTTGAAACCACTTTGGCCAGTTGCCATAGATCTGAGATCTTCTTTGTAAAAACATAGTTTAAACCGTGGCACTGTATTGCAGTTTTATGCTGTTTTTGAGCTTTTCTCGCTGAGAAAAGGCTGTTTTTGAAACATTGTGGTTCCTGTGAAATTGTCCACTCAGAGTGACGTGAAACCACTTTGGCCATGTAGTTTATCCCATTTGCAATAATATTGATGAAGAAATTTGTTCGTAAACACTTAGTTTAAGCCGTGGCACTGTAATGCAGTTTTATGCTGTCTTGGAGCTTCTCTCGCTGAGATAAGGCTGTTTTTGAAACATTGTGTTTCCTGTGAAATTATCCCCACAATGTGACTTCAAACCACTTTGGCCATGTAGTTTATCCCAATTACAATAAGACTGATGAAGAAATTTGTTTGTAAACACTTAGTTTAAGACGTGACGCTGTGATGCAGTTTTAAACTAGGCAGAGAAAGTGAGACTTGAAATGCTGTTTTCTATGAAATTGCTGACACAAAGTGACTTGAAACAACTTTGGCCATGTAGTGTATCCCATTGAAATGGTATTGGCAATTTCAATTGCGATACTATTGCTGAAGAAACTTATTTGTAAACACTTAGTTTAAGCCGTGGCGCTGTAATGCAGTTTTACATTATGCAGAGAAAGTGCGATTCGAAAAACTTGTTTTCTGTTAAATTGAAGACACAAAGTGACTTGAAACCACTTTGGCCAGTTGCCATAGATCTGAGATCTTCTTTGTAAAAACATAGTTTAAACCGTGGCACTGTATTGCAGTTTTATGCTGTTTTTGAGCTTTTCTCGCTGAGAAAAGGCTGTTTTTGAAACATTGTGGTTCCTGTGAAATTGTCCACTCAGAGTGACGTGAAACCACTTTGGCCATATAGTTTATCCTTTTTGCCATAGTTCTGAGTAGTAAACTTGTTTGTAAACACTTAGTTTAAGATGTCATGCACTTTTACATTAGGCAGACAAAGTGAGATTTGAAATACTTGTTCTCTGTTAAATTGCAGACACAAATTGAATTGAAACCACTTTGGCTTGTTGCCATAGATCTGAGTAGGAAACTTCTTTGTAAAAACATAGTTTAAGCTGTGTCACTGTAATGCAGCTGTATTTGAGCATCTCTCGCTGAGAAAAGCCTGTTTTTGAAACATTGTGTTTCATGTGAAATTATCCCCACAATGTGACTTCAAACCACTTTGGCCATGTAGTTTATCCCAATTACAATAGGACTGATGAAGAAATTTGTTTGTAAACACTTAGTTTAAGACGTGACGCTGTGATGCAGTTTTAAACTAGGCAGAGAAAGTGAGACTTGAAATGCTGTTTTCTATGAAATTGCTGACACAAAGTGACTTGAAACAACTTTGGCCATGTAGTGTATCCCATTTGCCATAGTTCTGAGTAGGAAACTTCTTTGTAAAAACATAGTTTAAGCCGTGGCACTGTAATGCAGTTTTACACTGTATTTGAGCTTCTCTCGCTGAGATAAGGCTGTTTTTGAAACATTGTGTTTCCTGTGAAATTGTCCACACAGAGTGACTTGAAACCACTTTGGCCATGTAGTTTATCCCATTTGTAATAGTATTGATGAAGAAATTTGTTTGGAAACACTTAGTTTAAACTGACGCACTGGAATGCAGTTTTATGCTGTATTTGAGCTTCTCTCGCTGAGAAAAGGCTGTTTTTGAAACATTGTGTTTCCTGTGAAATTATCCACACAAAGTGACGTGAAACCACTTTGGCCATGTAGTTTATCCCATTGCAATGGTAATGGCAATTGCAATTGCAGTAGTATTGATGAAGAAACTTGTTTGTAAACACTTAGTTTAAGCCGTGGCGCTGTGATGCAGTTTTACATTAGGCAGAGAAAGTGAGATTTGAAATACTTGTTTGTGGTTAAATTGCAGACACAATGTGACTGAAACAACTTTGGCCATGTAGTGTATCCCATTTGCCATAGTTCTGAGTAGGAAACATCTTTGTAAAAACATAGTTTAAGCCGTGGCACTGTAATGCAGTTTTACGCTTTATTTGAGCTTCTCTCGCTGAGATAAGGCTGTTTTTGAAACATTGTGTTTCCTGTGAAATTGTCCACACAGAGTGACTTGAAACCACTTTGGCCATGTAGTTTATCCCATTTGCCATAGTTCTGAGTAGGAAACTTTTTTGTAAACACTTAGTTTAAGCCGTGGCTCTGTAATGCAGTTTTACATTAGACAGAGAAAGTGAGATATGAAATACTTGTTTCCTGTGAAATTATCCACACCAAGTGTCTTGAAACCACTTTGGCCATGTAGTTTATCCTATTTGCAATAGTATTGATGAAGAAATTTGTTCGTAAACACTTAGTTTAAGCCGTGGCACTGTAATGCAGTTTTATGCTGTCTTGGAGCTTCTCTCGCTGAGAAAAGTCTGTTTTTGAAACATTGTGTTTCCTGTGAAAATTGTCCACTCAGAGTGACGTGAAACCACTTTGGCCATGTAGTGTATCCCATTTACCATAGATCTGAATAGGAAACTTCTTTGTAAAAACATAGTTTAAGCCGTGTCACTGTAATGCAGCTGTATTTGAGCATCTCTCGCTGAGAAAAGGCTGTTTTTGAAACATTGTGTTTCCTGTGAAATTGTCCACTCAGAGTGACGTGAAACAACTTTGGCCATGTAGTGTATCCCATTTGCCATAGTTCTGAGCAGGAAACTTCTTTGTGAAAACATAGTTTATGCCGTGGCACTGTAAAGCAGTTTTACGATGTATTAGAGCTTCTCTCGCAGAGAAAAGGCTGTTTTTGAAACATTGTGGTTCCTGTGAAATTGTCCACTCAGAGTGACGTGAAACCACTTTGGCCATGTAGTTTATCCCAATTGCAATAGGACTGATGAAGAAATTTGTTTGTAAACACTTAGTTTAAGACGTGACGCTGTGATGCAGTTTTAAATTAGGCAGAGAGAGTGCGATTTGAAATACTTGTTTTCTGTTAAATTGCAGACATAAAGTAACTTGAAGCCACTTAGGCCGTGTAGTTTATCCCATTTGCCATATTCCTGATGAAGAAAAATTTGTTCGTAAACACATAGTTTAAAGCCATGGCACTGTAACGCAGTTTTATGCTGTGTTTGAGCTTCTCTCGCTGAGAAAAGTCTGTTTTTGAAACATTGTGGTTCCTGTGAAAATTGTCCACTCAGAGTGACGTGAAACCACTTTGGCCATGTAGTTTATCCTTTTTGCCATAGTTCTGAGTAGTCAACTTGTTTGTAAACACTTAGTTTAAGACGTGACGCTGTGATGCAGTTTTAAATTAGGCAGAGAGAGTGCGATTTGAAATACTTGTTTTCTGTTAAATTGCAGACACAAAGTGACTTGAAGCCACTTAGGCCGTGTAGTTTATCCCATTTGCCATATTCCTGATGAAGAAAAATTTGTTCGTAAACACATAGTTTAAAGCCATGGCACTGTAACGCAGTTTTATGCTGTGTTTGAGCTTCTCTCGCTGAGAAAAGCCTGTTTTTGAAACATTGTGTTTCATGTGAAATTATCCCCACAATGTGACTTCAAACCACTTTGGCCATGTAGTTTATCCCAATTACAATAGGACTGATGAAGAAATTTGTTTGTAAACACTTAGTTTAAGACGTGACGCTGTGATGCAGTTTTAAACTAGGCAGAGAAAGTGAGACTTGAAATGCTGTTTTCTATGAAATTGCTGACACAAAGTGACTTGAAACAACTTTGGCCATGTAGTGTATCCCATTTGCCATAGTTCTGAGTAGGAAACTTCTTTGTAAAAACATAGTTTAAGCCGTGGCACTGTAATGCAGTTTTAACACTGTATTTGAGCTTCTCTCGCTGAGATAAGGCTGTTTTTGAAACATTGTGTTTCCTGTGAAATTGTCCACACAGAGTGACTTGAAACCACTTTGGCCATGTAGTTTATCCCATTTGTAATAGTATTGATGAAGAAATTTGTTTGGAAACACTTAGTTTAAACTGACGCACTGGAATGCAGTTTTATGCTGTATTTGAGCTTCTCTCGCTGAGAAAAGGCTGTTTTTGAAACATTGTGTTTCCTGTGAAATTATCCACACAAAGTGACGTGAAACCACTTTGGCCAGTTGCCATAGATCTGAGATCTTCTTTGTAAAAACATAGTTTAAACCGTGGCACTGTATTGCAGTTTTATGCTGTTTTTGAGCTTTTCTCGCTGAGAAAAGGCTGTTTTTGAAACATTGTGGTTCCTGTGAAATTGTCCACTCAGAGTGACGTGAAACCACTTTGGCCATGTAGTTTATCCCATTTGCAATAATATTGATGAAGAAATTTGTTCGTAAACACTTAGTTTAAGCCGTGGCACTGTAATGCAGTTTTATGCTGTCTTGGAGCTTCTCTCGCTGAGATAAGGCTGTTTTTGAAACATTGTGTTTCCTGTGAAATTATCCCCACAATGTGACTTCAAACCACTTTGGCCATGTAGTTTATCCCAATTACAATAGGACTGATGAAGAAATTTGTTTGTAAACACTTAGTTTAAGACGTGACGCTGTGATGCAGTTTTAAACTAGGCAGAGAAAGTGAGACTTGAAATGCTGTTTTCTATGAAATTGCTGACACAAAGTGACTTGAAACAACTTTGGCCATGTAGTGTATCCCATTGAAATGGTATTGGCAATTTCAATTGCGATACTATTGCTGAAGAAACTTATTTGTAAACACTTAGTTTAAGCCGTGGCGCTGTAATGCAGTTTAACATTATGCAGAGAAAGTGCGATTCGAAAAACTTGTTTTCTGTTAAATTGAAGACACAAAGTGACTTGAAACCACTTTGGCCAGTTGCCATAGATCTGAGATCTTCTTTGTAAAAACATAGTTTAAACCGTGGCACTGTATTGCAGTTTTATGCTGTTTTTGAGCTTTTCTCGCTGAGAAAAGGCTGTTTTTGAAACATTGTGGTTCCTGTGAAATTGTCCACTCAGAGTGACGTGAAACCACTTTGGCCATGTAGTTTATCCTTTTTGCCATAGTTCTGAGTAGTAAACTTGTTTGTAAACACTTAGTTTAAGATGTCATGCACTTTTACATTAGGCAGACAAAGTGAGATTTGAAATACTTGTTCTCTGTTAAATTGCAGACACAAATTGAATTGAAACCACTTTGGCTTGTTGCCATAGATCTGAGTAGGAAACTTCTTTGTAAAAACATAGTTTAAGCTGTGTCACTGTAATGCAGCTGTATTTGAGCATCTCTCGCTGAGAAAAGCCTGTTTTTGAAACATTGTGTTTCATGTGAAATTATCCCCACAATGTGACTTCAAACCACTTTGGCCATGTAGTTTATCCCAATTACAATAGGACTGATGAAGAAATTTGTTTGTAAACACTTAGTTTAAGACGTGACGCTGTGATGCAGTTTTAAACTAGGCAGAGAAAGTGAGACTTGAAATGCTGTTTTCTATGAAATTGCTGACACAAAGTGACTTGAAACAACTTTGGCCATGTAGTTTATCCCATTGCAATGGTAATGGCAATTGCAATTGCAGTAGTATTGATGAAGAAACTTGTTTGTAAACACTTAGTTTAAGCCGTGGCGCTGTGATGCAGTTTTACATTAGGCAGAGAAAGTGAGATTTGAAATACTTGTTTGTGGTTAAATTGCAGACACAATGTGACTGAAACAACTTTGGCCATGTAGTGTATCCCATTTGCCATAGTTCTGAGTAGGAAACTTCTTTGTAAAAACAGAGTTTAAGCCGTGGCACTGTAATGCAGTTTTACACTGTATTTGAGCTTCTCTCGCTGAGATAAGGCTGTTTTTGAAACATTGTGGTTCCTGTGAAATTGTCCACACAGAGTGACTTGAAACCACTTTGGCCATGTAGTTTATCCCATTTGCCATAGTTCTGAGTAGGAAACTTTTTTGTAAACACTTAGTTTAAGCCGTGGCTCTGTAATGCAGTTTTACATTAGACAGAGAAAGTGAGATATGAAATACTTGTTTCCTGTGAAATTATCCACACCAAGTGTCTTGAAACCACTTTGGCCATGTAGTTTATCCTATTTGCAATAGTATTGATGAAGAAATTTGTTCGTAAACACTTAGTTTAAGCCGTGGCACTGTAATGCAGTTTTACATTAGGCAGAGAAAGTGAGATTTGAAATACTTGTTTCTTGTGAAATTATCCACACAAAGTGACTTGAAACCACTTTGGCCATGTAGTTTATCCCATTTGCAATAATATTGATGAAGAAATTTGTTTCTTAAACACTTAGTTTAAGCCGTGGCACTGTAATGCAGTTTTATGCTGTCTTGGAGCTTCTCTCGCTGAGATAAGGCTGTTTTTGAAACATTGTGTTTCCTGTGAAATTATCCCCACAATGTGACTTCAAACCACTTTGGCCATGTAGTTTATCCCAATTACAATAGGACTGATGAAGAAATTTGTTTGTAAACACTTAGTTTAAGACGTGACGCTGTGATGCAGTTTTAAACTAGGCAGAGAAAGTGAGACTTGAAATGCTGTTTTCTATGAAATTGCTGACACAAAGTGACTTGAAACCACTTTGGCCATGTAGGTTATCCTTTTTGCCATAGTTCTGAGTAGTAAACTTGTTTGTAAACACTTAGTTTAAGCCGTGGCGCTGAAATGCAGTTTTACATTATGCAGAGAAAGTGCGATTCGAAAAACTTGTTTTCTGTTAAATTGAAGACACAAAGTGACTTGAAACCACTTTGGCCAGTTGCCATAGATCTGAGATCTTCTTTGTAAAAACATAGTTTAAACCGTGGCACTGTATTGCAGTTTTATGCTGTTTTTGAGCTTTTCTCGCTGAGAAAAGGCTGTTTTTGAAACATTGTGGTTCCTGTGAAATTGTCCACTCAGAGTGACGTGAAACCACTTTGGCCATGTAGTTTATCCCATTTGCAATAATATTGATGAAGAAATTTGTTCGTAAACACTTAGTTTAAGCCGTGGCACTGTAATGCAGTTTTATGCTGTCTTGGACCTTCTCTCGCTGAGATAAGGCTGTTTTTGAAACATTGTGTTTCCTGTGAAATTATCCCCACAATGTGACTTCAAACCACTTTGGCCATGTAGTGTATCCCATTGAAATGGTATTGGCAATTTCAATTACAATAAGACTGATGAAGAAATTTGTTTGTAAACACTTAGTTTAAGACGTGACGCTGTGATGCAGTTTTAAACTAGGCAGAGAAAGTGAGACTTGAAATGCTGTTTTCTATGAAATTGCTGACACAAAGTGACTTGAAACAACTTTGGCCATGTAGTGTATCCCATTTGCCATAGTTCTGAGTAGGAAACTTCTTTGTAAAAACATAGTTTAAGCCGTGGCACTGTAATGCAGTTTTAACACTGTATTTGAGCTTCTCTCGCTGAGATAAGGCTGTTTTTGAAACATTGTGTTTCCTGTGAAATTGTCCACACAGAGTGACTTGAAACCACTTTGGCCATGTAGTTTATCCCATTTGTAATAGTATTGATGAAGAAATTTGTTTGGAAACACTTAGTTTAAACTGACGCACTGGAATGCAGTTTTATGCTGTATTTGAGCTTCTCTCGCTGAGAAAAGGCTGTTTTTGAAACATTGTGTTTCCTGTGAAATTATCCACACAAAGTGACGTGAAACCACTTTGGCCAGTTGCCATAGATCTGAGATCTTCTTTGTAAAAACATAGTTTAAACCGTGGCACTGTATTGCAGTTTTATGCTGTTTTTGAGCTTTTCTCGCTGAGAAAAGGCTGTTTTTGAAACATTGTGGTTCCTGTGAAATTGTCCACTCAGAGTGACGTGAAACCACTTTGGCCATGTAGTTTATCCCATTTGCAATAATATTGATGAAGAAATTTGTTCGTAAACACTTAGTTTAAGCCGTGGCACTGTAATGCAGTTTTATGCTGTCTTGGAGCTTCTCTCGCTGAGATAAGGCTGTTTTTGAAACATTGTGTTTCCTGTGAAATTATCCCCACAATGTGACTTCAAACCACTTTGGCCATGTAGTTTATCCCAATTACAATAGGACTGATGAAGAAATTTGTTTGTAAACACTTAGTTTAAGACGTGACGCTGTGATGCAGTTTTAAACTAGGCAGAGAAAGTGAGACTTGAAATGCTGTTTTCTATGAAATTGCTGACACAAAGTGACTTGAAACAACTTTGGCCATGTAGTGTATCCCATTGAAATGGTATTGGCAATTTCAATTGCGATACTATTGCTGAAGAAACTTATTTGTAAACACTTAGTTTAAGCCGTGGCGCTGTAATGCAGTTTAACATTATGCAGAGAAAGTGCGATTCGAAAAACTTGTTTTCTGTTAAATTGAAGACACAAAGTGACTTGAAACCACTTTGGCCAGTTGCCATAGATCTGAGATCTTCTTTGTAAAAACATAGTTTAAACCGTGGCACTGTATTGCAGTTTTATGCTGTTTTTGAGCTTTTCTCGCTGAGAAAAGGCTGTTTTTGAAACATTGTGGTTCCTGTGAAATTGTCCACTCAGAGTGACGTGAAACCACTTTGGCCATGTAGTTTATCCTTTTTGCCATAGTTCTGAGTAGTAAACTTGTTTGTAAACACTTAGTTTAAGATGTCATGCACTTTTACATTAGGCAGACAAAGTGAGATTTGAAATACTTGTTCTCTGTTAAATTGCAGACACAAATTGAATTGAAACCACTTTGGCTTGTTGCCATAGATCTGAGTAGGAAACTTCTTTGTAAAAACATAGTTTAAGCTGTGTCACTGTAATGCAGCTGTATTTGAGCATCTCTCGCTGAGAAAAGCCTGTTTTTGAAACATTGTGTTTCATGTGAAATTATCCCCACAATGTGACTTCAAACCACTTTGGCCATGTAGTTTATCCCAATTACAATAGGACTGATGAAGAAATTTGTTTGTAAACACTTAGTTTAAGACGTGACGCTGTGATGCAGTTTTAAACTAGGCAGAGAAAGTGAGACTTGAAATGCTGTTTTCTATGAAATTGCTGACACAAAGTGACTTGAAACAACTTTGGCCATGTAGTTTATCCCATTGCAATGGTAATGGCAATTGCAATTGCAGTAGTATTGATGAAGAAACTTGTTTGTAAACACTTAGTTTAAGCCGTGGCGCTGTGATGCAGTTTTACATTAGGCAGAGAAAGTGAGATTTGAAATACTTGTTTGTGGTTAAATTGCAGACACAATGTGACTGAAACAACTTTGGCCATGTAGTGTATCCCATTTGCCATAGTTCTGAGTAGGAAACTTCTTTGTAAAAACAGAGTTTAAGCCGTGGCACTGTAATGCAGTTTTACACTGTATTTGAGCTTCTCTCGCTGAGATAAGGCTGTTTTTGAAACATTGTGGTTCCTGTGAAATTGTCCACACAGAGTGACTTGAAACCACTTTGGCCATGTAGTTTATCCCATTTGCCATAGTTCTGAGTAGGAAACTTTTTTGTAAACACTTAGTTTAAGCCGTGGCTCTGTAATGCAGTTTTACATTAGACAGAGAAAGTGAGATATGAAATACTTGTTTCCTGTGAAATTATCCACACCAAGTGTCTTGAAACCACTTTGGCCATGTAGTTTATCCTATTTGCAATAGTATTGATGAAGAAATTTGTTCGTAAACACTTAGTTTAAGCCGTGGCACTGTAATGCAGTTTTACATTAGGCAGAGAAAGTGAGATTTGAAATACTTGTTTCTTGTGAAATTATCCACACAAAGTGACTTGAAACCACTTTGGCCATGTAGTTTATCCCATTTGCAATAATATTGATGAAGAAATTTGTTTCTTAAACACTTAGTTTAAGCCGTGGCACTGTAATGCAGTTTTATGCTGTCTTGGAGCTTCTCTCGCTGAGATAAGGCTGTTTTTGAAACATTGTGTTTCCTGTGAAATTATCCCCACAATGTGACTTCAAACCACTTTGGCCATGTAGTTTATCCCAATTACAATAGGACTGATGAAGAAATTTGTTTGTAAACACTTAGTTTAAGACGTGACGCTGTGATGCAGTTTTAAACTAGGCAGAGAAAGTGAGACTTGAAATGCTGTTTTCTATGAAATTGCTGACACAAAGTGACTTGAAACCACTTTGGCCATGTAGGTTATCCTTTTTGCCATAGTTCTGAGTAGTAAACTTGTTTGTAAACACTTAGTTTAAGCCGTGGCGCTGAAATGCAGTTTTACATTATGCAGAGAAAGTGCGATTCGAAAAACTTGTTTTCTGTTAAATTGAAGACACAAAGTGACTTGAAACCACTTTGGCCAGTTGCCATAGATCTGAGATCTTCTTTGTAAAAACATAGTTTAAACCGTGGCACTGTATTGCAGTTTTATGCTGTTTTTGAGCTTTTCTCGCTGAGAAAAGGCTGTTTTTGAAACATTGTGGTTCCTGTGAAATTGTCCACTCAGAGTGACGTGAAACCACTTTGGCCATGTAGTTTATCCCATTTGCAATAATATTGATGAAGAAATTTGTTCGTAAACACTTAGTTTAAGCCGTGGCACTGTAATGCAGTTTTATGCTGTCTTGGACCTTCTCTCGCTGAGATAAGGCTGTTTTTGAAACATTGTGTTTCCTGTGAAATTATCCCCACAATGTGACTTCAAACCACTTTGGCCATGTAGTGTATCCCATTGAAATGGTATTGGCAATTTCAATTACAATAAGACTGATGAAGAAATTTGTTTGTAAACACTTAGTTTAAGACGTGACGCTGTGATGCAGTTTTAAACTAGGCAGAGAAAGTGAGACTTGAAATGCTGTTTTCTATGAAATTGCTGACACAAAGTGACTTGAAACAACTTTGGCCATGTAGTGTATCCCATTGAAATGGTATTGGCAATTTCAATTGCGATACTATTGCTGAAGAAACTTATTTGTAAACACTTAGTTTAAGCCGTGGCGCTGTAATGCAGTTTTACATTATGCAGAGAAAGTGCGATTCGAAAAACTTGTTTTCTGTTAAATTGAAGACACAAAGTGACTTGAAACCACTTTGGCCAGTTGCCATAGATCTGAGATCTTCTTTGTAAAAACATAGTTTAAACCGTGGCACTGTATTGCAGTTTTATGCTGTTTTTGAGCTTTTCTCGCTGAGAAAAGGCTGTTTTTGAAACATTGTGGTTCCTGTGAAATTGTCCACTCAGAGTGACGTGAAACCACTTTGGCCATGTAGTGTATCCCATTTGCCATAGTTCTGAGTAGGAAACTTCTTTGTAAAAACAGAGTTTAAGCCGTGGCACTGTAATGCAGTTTTACACTGTATTTGAGCTTCTCTCGCTGAGATAAGGCTGTTTTTGAAACATTGTGGTTCCTGTGAAATTGTCCACACAGAGTGACTTGAAACCACTTTGGCCATGTAGTTTATCCCATTTGCCATAGTTCTGAGTAGGAAACTTTTTTGTAAACACTTAGTTTAAGCCGTGGCTCTGTAATGCAGTTTTACATTAGACAGAGAAAGTGAGATATGAAATACTTGTTTCCTGTGAAATTATCCACACCAAGTGTCTTGAAACCACTTTGGCCATGTAGTTTATCCTATTTGCAATAGTATTGATGAAGAAATTTGTTCGTAAACACTTAGTTTAAGCCGTGGCACTGTAATGCAGTTTTACATTAGGCAGAGAAAGTGAGATTTGAAATACTTGTTTCTTGTGAAATTATCCACACAAAGTGACTTGAAACCACTTTGGCCATGTAGTTTATCCCATTTGCAATAATATTGATGAAGAAATTTGTTTCTTAAACACTTAGTTTAAGCCGTGGCACTGTAATGCAGTTTTATGCTGTCTTGGAGCTTCTCTCGCTGAGATAAGGCTGTTTTTGAAACATTGTGTTTCCTGTGAAATTATCCCCACAATGTGACTTCAAACCACTTTGGCCATGTAGTTTATCCCAATTACAATAGGACTGATGAAGAAATTTGTTTGTAAACACTTAGTTTAAGACGTGACGCTGTGATGCAGTTTTAAACTAGGCAGAGAAAGTGAGACTTGAAATGCTGTTTTCTATGAAATTGCTGACACAAAGTGACTTGAAACCACTTTGGCCATGTAGGTTATCCTTTTTGCCATAGTTCTGAGTAGTAAACTTGTTTGTAAACACTTAGTTTAAGCCGTGGCGCTGAAATGCAGTTTTACATTATGCAGAGAAAGTGCGATTCGAAAAACTTGTTTTCTGTTAAATTGAAGACACAAAGTGACTTGAAACCACTTTGGCCAGTTGCCATAGATCTGAGATCTTCTTTGTAAAAACATAGTTTAAACCGTGGCACTGTATTGCAGTTTTATGCTGTTTTTGAGCTTTTCTCGCTGAGAAAAGGCTGTTTTTGAAACATTGTGGTTCCTGTGAAATTGTCCACTCAGAGTGACGTGAAACCACTTTGGCCATGTAGTTTATCCCATTTGCAATAATATTGATGAAGAAATTTGTTCGTAAACACTTAGTTTAAGCCGTGGCACTGTAATGCAGTTTTATGCTGTCTTGGACCTTCTCTCGCTGAGATAAGGCTGTTTTTGAAACATTGTGTTTCCTGTGAAATTATCCCCACAATGTGACTTCAAACCACTTTGGCCATGTAGTGTATCCCATTGAAATGGTATTGGCAATTTCAATTACAATAAGACTGATGAAGAAATTTGTTTGTAAACACTTAGTTTAAGACGTGACGCTGTGATGCAGTTTTAAACTAGGCAGAGAAAGTGAGACTTGAAATGCTGTTTTCTATGAAATTGCTGACACAAAGTGACTTGAAACAACTTTGGCCATGTAGTGTATCCCATTTGCCATAGTTCTGAGTAGGAAACTTCTTTGTAAAAACATAGTTTAAGCCGTGGCACTGTAATGCAGTTTTAACACTGTATTTGAGCTTCTCTCGCTGAGATAAGGCTGTTTTTGAAACATTGTGTTTCCTGTGAAATTGTCCACACAGAGTGACTTGAAACCACTTTGGCCATGTAGTTTATCCCATTTGTAATAGTATTGATGAAGAAATTTGTTTGGAAACACTTAGTTTAAACTGACGCACTGGAATGCAGTTTTATGCTGTATTTGAGCTTCTCTCGCTGAGAAAAGGCTGTTTTTGAAACATTGTGTTTCCTGTGAAATTATCCACACAAAGTGACGTGAAACCACTTTGGCCAGTTGCCATAGATCTGAGATCTTCTTTGTAAAAACATAGTTTAAACCGTGGCACTGTATTGCAGTTTTATGCTGTTTTTGAGCTTTTCTCGCTGAGAAAAGGCTGTTTTTGAAACATTGTGGTTCCTGTGAAATTGTCCACTCAGAGTGACGTGAAACCACTTTGGCCATGTAGTTTATCCCATTTGCAATAATATTGATGAAGAAATTTGTTCGTAAACACTTAGTTTAAGCCGTGGCACTGTAATGCAGTTTTATGCTGTCTTGGAGCTTCTCTCGCTGAGATAAGGCTGTTTTTGAAACATTGTGTTTCCTGTGAAATTATCCCCACAATGTGACTTCAAACCACTTTGGCCATGTAGTTTATCCCAATTACAATAGGACTGATGAAGAAATTTGTTTGTAAACACTTAGTTTAAGACGTGACGCTGTGATGCAGTTTTAAACTAGGCAGAGAAAGTGAGACTTGAAATGCTGTTTTCTATGAAATTGCTGACACAAAGTGACTTGAAACAACTTTGGCCATGTAGTGTATCCCATTGAAATGGTATTGGCAATTTCAATTGCGATACTATTGCTGAAGAAACTTATTTGTAAACACTTAGTTTAAGCCGTGGCGCTGTAATGCAGTTTAACATTATGCAGAGAAAGTGCGATTCGAAAAACTTGTTTTCTGTTAAATTGAAGACACAAAGTGACTTGAAACCACTTTGGCCAGTTGCCATAGATCTGAGATCTTCTTTGTAAAAACATAGTTTAAACCGTGGCACTGTATTGCAGTTTTATGCTGTTTTTGAGCTTTTCTCGCTGAGAAAAGGCTGTTTTTGAAACATTGTGGTTCCTGTGAAATTGTCCACTCAGAGTGACGTGAAACCACTTTGGCCATGTAGTTTATCCTTTTTGCCATAGTTCTGAGTAGTAAACTTGTTTGTAAACACTTAGTTTAAGATGTCATGCACTTTTACATTAGGCAGACAAAGTGAGATTTGAAATACTTGTTCTCTGTTAAATTGCAGACACAAATTGAATTGAAACCACTTTGGCTTGTTGCCATAGATCTGAGTAGGAAACTTCTTTGTAAAAACATAGTTTAAGCTGTGTCACTGTAATGCAGCTGTATTTGAGCATCTCTCGCTGAGAAAAGCCTGTTTTTGAAACATTGTGTTTCATGTGAAATTATCCCCACAATGTGACTTCAAACCACTTTGGCCATGTAGTTTATCCCAATTACAATAGGACTGATGAAGAAATTTGTTTGTAAACACTTAGTTTAAGACGTGACGCTGTGATGCAGTTTTAAACTAGGCAGAGAAAGTGAGACTTGAAATGCTGTTTTCTATGAAATTGCTGACACAAAGTGACTTGAAACAACTTTGGCCATGTAGTTTATCCCATTGCAATGGTAATGGCAATTGCAATTGCAGTAGTATTGATGAAGAAACTTGTTTGTAAACACTTAGTTTAAGCCGTGGCGCTGTGATGCAGTTTTACATTAGGCAGAGAAAGTGAGATTTGAAATACTTGTTTGTGGTTAAATTGCAGACACAATGTGACTGAAACAACTTTGGCCATGTAGTGTATCCCATTTGCCATAGTTCTGAGTAGGAAACTTCTTTGTAAAAACAGAGTTTAAGCCGTGGCACTGTAATGCAGTTTTACACTGTATTTGAGCTTCTCTCGCTGAGATAAGGCTGTTTTTGAAACATTGTGGTTCCTGTGAAATTGTCCACACAGAGTGACTTGAAACCACTTTGGCCATGTAGTTTATCCCATTTGCCATAGTTCTGAGTAGGAAACTTTTTTGTAAACACTTAGTTTAAGCCGTGGCTCTGTAATGCAGTTTTACATTAGACAGAGAAAGTGAGATATGAAATACTTGTTTCCTGTGAAATTATCCACACCAAGTGTCTTGAAACCACTTTGGCCATGTAGTTTATCCTATTTGCAATAGTATTGATGAAGAAATTTGTTCGTAAACACTTAGTTTAAGCCGTGGCACTGTAATGCAGTTTTACATTAGGCAGAGAAAGTGAGATTTGAAATACTTGTTTCTTGTGAAATTATCCACACAAAGTGACTTGAAACCACTTTGGCCATGTAGTTTATCCCATTTGCAATAATATTGATGAAGAAATTTGTTTCTTAAACACTTAGTTTAAGCCGTGGCACTGTAATGCAGTTTTATGCTGTCTTGGAGCTTCTCTCGCTGAGATAAGGCTGTTTTTGAAACATTGTGTTTCCTGTGAAATTATCCCCACAATGTGACTTCAAACCACTTTGGCCATGTAGTTTATCCCAATTACAATAGGACTGATGAAGAAATTTGTTTGTAAACACTTAGTTTAAGACGTGACGCTGTGATGCAGTTTTAAACTAGGCAGAGAAAGTGAGACTTGAAATGCTGTTTTCTATGAAATTGCTGACACAAAGTGACTTGAAACCACTTTGGCCATGTAGGTTATCCTTTTTGCCATAGTTCTGAGTAGTAAACTTGTTTGTAAACACTTAGTTTAAGCCGTGGCGCTGAAATGCAGTTTTACATTATGCAGAGAAAGTGCGATTCGAAAAACTTGTTTTCTGTTAAATTGAAGACACAAAGTGACTTGAAACCACTTTGGCCAGTTGCCATAGATCTGAGATCTTCTTTGTAAAAACATAGTTTAAACCGTGGCACTGTATTGCAGTTTTATGCTGTTTTTGAGCTTTTCTCGCTGAGAAAAGGCTGTTTTTGAAACATTGTGGTTCCTGTGAAATTGTCCACTCAGAGTGACGTGAAACCACTTTGGCCATGTAGTTTATCCCATTTGCAATAATATTGATGAAGAAATTTGTTCGTAAACACTTAGTTTAAGCCGTGGCACTGTAATGCAGTTTTATGCTGTCTTGGACCTTCTCTCGCTGAGATAAGGCTGTTTTTGAAACATTGTGTTTCCTGTGAAATTATCCCCACAATGTGACTTCAAACCACTTTGGCCATGTAGTGTATCCCATTGAAATGGTATTGGCAATTTCAATTACAATAAGACTGATGAAGAAATTTGTTTGTAAACACTTAGTTTAAGACGTGACGCTGTGATGCAGTTTTAAACTAGGCAGAGAAAGTGAGACTTGAAATGCTGTTTTCTATGAAATTGCTGACACAAAGTGACTTGAAACAACTTTGGCCATGTAGTGTATCCCATTGAAATGGTATTGGCAATTTCAATTGCGATACTATTGCTGAAGAAACTTATTTGTAAACACTTAGTTTAAGCCGTGGCGCTGTAATGCAGTTTTACATTATGCAGAGAAAGTGCGATTCGAAAAACTTGTTTTCTGTTAAATTGAAGACACAAAGTGACTTGAAACCACTTTGGCCAGTTGCCATAGATCTGAGATCTTCTTTGTAAAAACATAGTTTAAACCGTGGCACTGTATTGCAGTTTTATGCTGTTTTTGAGCTTTTCTCGCTGAGAAAAGGCTGTTTTTGAAACATTGTGGTTCCTGTGAAATTGTACACTCAGAGTGACGTGAAACCACTTTGGCCATGTAGTGTATCCCATTTGCCATAGTTCTGAGTAGGAAACTTCTTTGTAAAAACAGAGTTTAAGCCGTGGCACTGTAATGCAGTTTTACACTGTATTTGAGCTTCTCTCGCTGAGATAAGGCTGTTTTTGAAACATTGTGGTTCCTGTGAAATTGTCCACACAGAGTGACTTGAAACCACTTTGGCCATGTAGTTTATCCCATTTGCCATAGTTCTGAGTAGGAAACTTTTTTGTAAACACTTAGTTTAAGCCGTGGCTCTGTAATGCAGTTTTACATTAGACAGAGAAAGTGAGATATGAAATACTTGTTTCCTGTGAAATTATCCACACCAAGTGTCTTGAAACCACTTTGGCCATGTAGTTTATCCTATTTGCAATAGTATTGATGAAGAAATTTGTTCGTAAACACTTAGTTTAAGCCGTGGCACTGTAATGCAGTTTTACATTAGGCAGAGAAAGTGAGATTTGAAATACTTGTTTCTTGTGAAATTATCCACACAAAGTGACTTGAAACCACTTTGGCCATGTAGTTTATCCCATTTGCAATAATATTGATGAAGAAATTTGTTTCTTAAACACTTAGTTTAAGCCGTGGCACTGTAATGCAGTTTTATGCTGTCTTGGAGCTTCTCTCGCTGAGATAAGGCTGTTTTTGAAACATTGTGTTTCCTGTGAAATTATCCCCACAATGTGACTTCAAACCACTTTGGCCATGTAGTTTATCCCAATTACAATAGGACTGATGAAGAAATTTGTTTGTAAACACTTAGTTTAAGACGTGACGCTGTGATGCAGTTTTAAACTAGGCAGAGAAAGTGAGACTTGAAATGCTGTTTTCTATGAAATTGCTGACACAAAGTGACTTGAAACCACTTTGGCCATGTAGGTTATCCTTTTTGCCATAGTTCTGAGTAGTAAACTTGTTTGTAAACACTTAGTTTAAGCCGTGGCGCTGAAATGCAGTTTTACATTATGCAGAGAAAGTGCGATTCGAAAAACTTGTTTTCTGTTAAATTGAAGACACAAAGTGACTTGAAACCACTTTGGCCAGTTGCCATAGATCTGAGATCTTCTTTGTAAAAACATAGTTTAAACCGTGGCACTGTATTGCAGTTTTATGCTGTTTTTGAGCTTTTCTCGCTGAGAAAAGGCTGTTTTTGAAACATTGTGGTTCCTGTGAAATTGTCCACTCAGAGTGACGTGAAACCACTTTGGCCATGTAGTTTATCCCATTTGCAATAATATTGATGAAGAAATTTGTTCGTAAACACTTAGTTTAAGCCGTGGCACTGTAATGCAGTTTTATGCTGTCTTGGACCTTCTCTCGCTGAGATAAGGCTGTTTTTGAAACATTGTGTTTCCTGTGAAATTATCCCCACAATGTGACTTCAAACCACTTTGGCCATGTAGTGTATCCCATTGAAATGGTATTGGCAATTTCAATTACAATAAGACTGATGAAGAAATTTGTTTGTAAACACTTAGTTTAAGACGTGACGCTGTGATGCAGTTTTAAACTAGGCAGAGAAAGTGAGACTTGAAATGCTGTTTTCTATGAAATTGCTGACACAAAGTGACTTGAAACAACTTTGGCCATGTAGTGTATCCCATTGAAATGGTATTGGCAATTTCAATTGCGATACTATTGCTGAAGAAACTTATTTGTAAACACTTAGTTTAAGCCGTGGCGCTGTAATGCAGTTTTACATTATGCAGAGAAAGTGCGATTCGAAAAACTTGTTTTCTGTTAAATTGAAGACACAAAGTGACTTGAAACCACTTTGGCCAGTTGCCATAGATCTGAGATCTTCTTTGTAAAAACATAGTTTAAACCGTGGCACTGTATTGCAGTTTTATGCTGTTTTTGAGCTTTTCTCGCTGAGAAAAGGCTGTTTTTGAAACATTGTGGTTCCTGTGAAATTGTCCACTCAGAGTGACGTGAAACCACTTTGGCCATGTAGTTTATCCTTTTTGCCATAGTTCTGAGTAGTAAACTTGTTTGTAAACACTTAGTTTAAGATGTCATGCACTTTTACATTAGGCAGACAAAGTGAGATTTGAAATACTTGTTCTCTGTTAAATTGCAGACACAAATTGAATTGAAACCACTTTGGCTTGTTGCCATAGATCTGAGTAGGAAACTTCTTTGTAAAAACATAGTTTAAGCTGTGTCACTGTAATGCAGCTGTATTTGAGCATCTCTCGCTGAGAAAAGCCTGTTTTTGAAACATTGTGTTTCATGTGAAATTATCCCCACAATGTGACTTCAAACCACTTTGGCCATGTAGTTTATCCCAATTACAATAGGACTGATGAAGAAATTTGTTTGTAAACACTTAGTTTAAGACGTGACGCTGTGATGCAGTTTTAAACTAGGCAGAGAAAGTGAGACTTGAAATGCTGTTTTCTATGAAATTGCTGACACAAAGTGACTTGAAACAACTTTGGCCATGTAGTGTATCCCATTTGCCATAGTTCTGAGTAGGAAACTTCTTTGTAAAAACATAGTTTAAGCCGTGGCACTGTAATGCAGTTTTACACTGTATTTGAGCTTCTTTCGCTGAGATAAGGCTGTTTTTGAAACATTGTGTTTCCTGTGAAATTGTCCACACAGAGTGACTTGAAACCACTTTGGCCATGTAGTTTATCCCATTTGTAATAGTATTGATGAAGAAATTTGTTTGGAAACACTTAGTTTAAACTGACGCACTGGAATGCAGTTTTATGCTGTATTTGAGCTTCTCTCGCTGAGAAAAGGCTGTTTTTGAAACATTGTGTTTCCTGTGAAATTATCCACACAAAGTGACGTGAAACCACTTTGGCCATGTAGTTTATCCCATTGCAATGGTAATGGCAATTGCAATTGCAGTAGTATTGATGAAGAAACTTGTTTGTAAACACTTAGTTTAAGCCGTGGCGCTGTGATGCAGTTTTACATTAGGCAGAGAAAGTGAGATTTGAAATACTTGTTTGTGGTTAAATTGCAGACACAATGTGACTGAAACAACTTTGGCCATGTAGTGTATCCCATTTGCCATAGTTCTGAGTAGGAAACTTCTTTGTAAAAACAGAGTTTAAGCCGTGGCACTGTAATGCAGTTTTACACTGTATTTGAGCTTCTCTCGCTGAGATAAGGCTGTTTTTGAAACATTGTGTTTCCTGTGAAATTGTCCACACAGAGTGACTTGAAACCACTTTGGCCATGTAGTTTATCCCATTTGCCATAGTTCTGAGTAGGAAACTTTTTTGTAAACACTTAGTTTAAGCCGTGGCTCTGTAATGCAGTTTTACATTAGACAGAGAAAGTGAGATATGAAATACTTGTTTCCTGTGAAATTATCCACACCAAGTGTCTTGAAACCACTTTGGCCATGTAGTTTATCCTATTTGCAATAGTATTGATGAAGAAATTTGTTCGTAAACACTTAGTTTAAGCCGTGGCACTGTAATGCAGTTTTACATTAGGCAGAGAAAGTGAGATTTGAAATACTTGTTTCTTGTGAAATTATCCACACAAAGTGACTTGAAACCACTTTGGCCATGTAGTTTATCCCATTTGCAATAATATTGATGAAGAAATTTGTTTCTTAAACACTTAGTTTAAGCCGTGGCACTGTAATGCAGTTTTATGCTGTCTTGGAGCTTCTCTCGCTGAGATAAGGCTGTTTTTGAAACATTGTGTTTCCTGTGAAATTATCCCCACAATGTGACTTCAAACCACTTTGGCCATGTAGTTTATCCCAATTACAATAGGACTGATGAAGAAATTTGTTTGTAAACACTTAGTTTAAGACGTGACGCTGTGATGCAGTTTTAAACTAGGCAGAGAAAGTGAGACTTGAAATGCTGTTTTCTATGAAATTGCTGACACAAAGTGACTTGAAACCACTTTGGCCATGTAGGTTATCCTTTTTGCCATAGTTCTGAGTAGTAAACTTGTTTGTAAACACTTAGTTTAAGCCGTGGCGCTGTAATGCAGTTTTACATTATGCAGAGAAAGTGCGATTCGAAAAACTTGTTTTCTGTTAAATTGAAGACACAAAGTGACTTGAAACCACTTTGGCCAGTTGCCATAGATCTGAGATCTTCTTTGTAAAAACATAGTTTAAACCGTGGCACTGTATTGCAGTTTTATGCTGTTTTTGAGCTTTTCTCGCTGAGAAAAGGCTGTTTTTGAAACATTGTGGTTCCTGTGAAATTGTCCACTCAGAGTGACGTGAAACCACTTTGGCCATATAGTTTATCCTTTTTGCCATAGTTCTGAGTAGTAAACTTGTTTGTAAACACTTAGTTTAAGATGTCATGCACTTTTACATTAGGCAGACAAAGTGAGATTTGAAATACTTGTTCTCTGTTAAATTGCAGACACAAATTGAATTGAAACCACTTTGGCTTGTTGCCATAGATCTGAGTAGGAAACTTCTTTGTAAAAACATAGTTTAAGCTGTGTCACTGTAATGCAGCTGTATTTGAGCATCTCTCGCTGAGAAAAGCCTGTTTTTGAAACATTGTGTTTCATGTGAAATTATCCCCACAATGTGACTTCAAACCACTTTGGCCATGTAGTTTATCCCAATTACAATAGGACTGATGAAGAAATTTGTTTGTAAACACTTAGTTTAAGACGTGACGCTGTGATGCAGTTTTAAACTAGGCAGAGAAAGTGAGACTTGAAATGCTGTTTTCTATGAAATTGCTGACACAAAGTGACTTGAAACAACTTTGGCCATGTAGTGTATCCCATTTGCCATAGTTCTGAGTAGGAAACTTCTTTGTAAAAACATAGTTTAAGCCGTGGCACTGTAATGCAGTTTTACACTGTATTTGAGCTTCTTTCGCTGAGATAAGGCTGTTTTTGAAACATTGTGTTTCCTGTGAAATTGTCCACACAGAGTGACTTGAAACCACTTTGGCCATGTAGTTTATCCCATTTGTAATAGTATTGATGAAGAAATTTGTTTGGAAACACTTAGTTTAAACTGACGCACTGGAATGCAGTTTTATGCTGTATTTGAGCTTCTCTCGCTGAGAAAAGGCTGTTTTTGAAACATTGTGTTTCCTGTGAAATTATCCACACAAAGTGACGTGAAACCACTTTGGCCATGTAGTTTATCCCATTGCAATGGTAATGGCAATTGCAATTGCAGTAGTATTGATGAAGAAACTTGTTTGTAAACACTTAGTTTAAGCCGTGGCGCTGTGATGCAGTTTTACATTAGGCAGAGAAAGTGAGATTTGAAATACTTGTTTGTGGTTAAATTACAGACACAATGTGACTGAAACAACTTTGGCCATGTAGTGTATCCCATTTGCCATAGTTCTGAGTAGGAAACTTCTTTGTAAAAACAGAGTTTAAGCCGTGGCACTGTAATGCAGTTTTACACTGTATTTGAGCTTCTCTCGCTGAGATAAGGCTGTTTTTGAAACATTGTGTTTCCTGTGAAATTGTCCACACAGAGTGACTTGAAACCACTTTGGCCATGTAGTTTATCCCATTTGCCATAGTTCTGAGTAGGAAACTTTTTTGTAAACACTTAGTTTAAGCCGTGGCTCTGTAATGCAGTTTTACATTAGACAGAGAAAGTGAGATATGAAATACTTGTTTCCTGTGAAATTATCCACACCAAGTGTCTTGAAACCACTTTGGCCATGTAGTTTATCCTATTTGCAATAGTATTGATGAAGAAATTTGTTCGTAAACACTTAGTTTAAGCCGTGGCACTGTAATGCAGTTTTACATTAGGCAGAGAAAGTGAGATTTGAAATACTTGTTTCTTGTGAAATTATCCACACAAAGTGACTTGAAACCACTTTGGCCATGTAGTTTATCCCATTTGCAATAATATTGATGAAGAAATTTGTTTCTTAAACACTTAGTTTAAGCCGTGGCACTGTAATGCAGTTTTATGCTGTCTTGGAGCTTCTCTCGCTGAGATAAGGCTGTTTTTGAAACATTGTGTTTCCTGTGAAATTATCCCCACAATGTGACTTCAAACCACTTTGGCCATGTAGTTTATCCCAATTACAATAGGACTGATGAAGAAATTTGTTTGTAAACACTTAGTTTAAGACGTGACGCTGTGATGCAGTTTTAAACTAGGCAGAGAAAGTGAGACTTGAAATGCTGTTTTCTATGAAATTGCTGACACAAAGTGACTTGAAACCACTTTGGCCATGTAGGTTATCCTTTTTGCCATAGTTCTGAGTAGTAAACTTGTTTGTAAACACTTAGTTTAAGCCGTGGCGCTGAAATGCAGTTTTACATTATGCAGAGAAAGTGCGATTCGAAAAACTTGTTTTCTGTTAAATTGAAGACACAAAGTGACTTGAAACCACTTTGGCCAGTTGCCATAGATCTGAGATCTTCTTTGTAAAAACATAGTTTAAACCGTGGCACTGTATTGCAGTTTTATGCTGTTTTTGAGCTTTTCTCGCTGAGAAAAGGCTGTTTTTGAAACATTGTGGTTCCTGTGAAATTGTCCACTCAGAGTGACGTGAAACCACTTTGGCCATGTAGTTTATCCCATTTGCAATAATATTGATGAAGAAATTTGTTCGTAAACACTTAGTTTAAGCCGTGGCACTGTAATGCAGTTTTATGCTGTCTTGGAGCTTCTCTCGCTGAGATAAGGCTGTTTTTGAAACATTGTGTTTCCTGTGAAATTATCCCCACAATGTGACTTCAAACCACTTTGGCCATGTAGTTTATCCCAATTACAATAGGACTGATGAAGAAATTTGTTTGTAAACACTTAGTTTAAGACGTGACGCTGTGATGCAGTTTTAAACTAGGCAGAGAAAGTGAGACTTGAAATGCTGTTTTCTATGAAATTGCTGACACAAAGTGACTTGAAACAACTTTGGCCATGTAGTGTATCCCATTGAAATGGTATTGGCAATTTCAATTGCGATACTATTGCTGAAGAAACTTATTTGTAAACACTTAGTTTAAGCCGTGGCGCTGTAATGCAGTTTAACATTATGCAGAGAAAGTGCGATTCGAAAAACTTGTTTTCTGTTAAATTGAAGACACAAAGTGACTTGAAACCACTTTGGCCAGTTGCCATAGATCTGAGATCTTCTTTGTAAAAACATAGTTTAAACCGTGGCACTGTATTGCAGTTTTATGCTGTTTTTGAGCTTTTCTCGCTGAGAAAAGGCTGTTTTTGAAACATTGTGGTTCCTGTGAAATTGTCCACTCAGAGTGACGTGAAACCACTTTGGCCATGTAGTTTATCCTTTTTGCCATAGTTCTGAGTAGTAAACTTGTTTGTAAACACTTAGTTTAAGATGTCATGCACTTTTACATTAGGCAGACAAAGTGAGATTTGAAATACTTGTTCTCTGTTAAATTGCAGACACAAATTGAATTGAAACCACTTTGGCTTGTTGCCATAGATCTGAGTAGGAAACTTCTTTGTAA
Organism: Embiotoca jacksoni; assembly: GCF_022577435.1. Taxonomy (NCBI): domain Eukaryota; kingdom Metazoa; phylum Chordata; class Actinopteri; family Embiotocidae; genus Embiotoca; species Embiotoca jacksoni. Next base: position 1,378,333 of record NW_027185428.1, read on the forward strand.
AAACATAGTTTAAGCTGTGTCACTGTAATGCAGCTGTATTTGAGCATCTCTCGCTGAGAAAAGCCTGTTTTTGAAACATTGTGTTTCATGTGAAATTATCCCCACAATGTGACTTCAAACCACTTTGGCCATGTAGTTTATCCCAATTACAATAGGACTGATGAAGAAATTTGTTTGTAAACACTTAGTTTAAGACGTGACGCTGTGATGCAGTTTTAAACTAGGCAGAGAAAGTGAGACTTGAAATGCTGTTTTCTATGAAATTGCTGACACAAAGTGACTTGAAACAACTTTGGCCATGTAGTGTATCCCATTTGCCATAGTTCTGAGTAGGAAACTTCTTTGTAAAAACATAGTTTAAGCCGTGGCACTGTAATGCAGTTTTACACTGTATTTGAGCTTCTTTCGCTGAGATAAGGCTGTTTTTGAAACATTGTGTTTCCTGTGAAATTGTCCACACAGAGTGACTTGAAACCACTTTGGCCATGTAGTTTATCCCATTTGTAATAGTATTGATGAAGAAATTTGTTTGGAAACACTTAGTTTAAACTGACGCACTGGAATGCAGTTTTATGCTGTATTTGAGCTTCTCTCGCTGAGAAAAGGCTGTTTTTGAAACATTGTGTTTCCTGTGAAATTATCCACACAAAGTGACGTGAAACCACTTTGGCCATGTAGTTTATCCCATTGCAATGGTAATGGCAATTGCAATTGCAGTAGTATTGATGAAGAAACTTGTTTGTAAACACTTAGTTTAAGCCGTGGCGCTGTGATGCAGTTTTACATTAGGCAGAGAAAGTGAGATTTGAAATACTTGTTTGTGGTTAAATTGCAGACACAATGTGACTGAAACAACTTTGGCCATGTAGTGTATCCCATTTGCCATAGTTCTGAGTAGGAAACTTCTTTGTAAAAACAGAGTTTAAGCCGTGGCACTGTAATGCAGTTTTACACTGTATTTGAGCTTCTCTCGCTGAGATAAGGCTGTTTTTGAAACATTGTGTTTCCTGTGAAATTGTCCACACAGAGTGACTTGAAACCACTTTGGCCATGTAGTTTATCCCATTTGCCATAGTTCTGAGTAGGAAACTTTTTTGTAAACACTTAGTTTAAGCCGTGGCTCTGTAATGCAGTTTTACATTAGACAGAGAAAGTGAGATATGAAATACTTGTTTCCTGTGAAATTATCCACACCAAGTGTCTTGAAACCACTTTGGCCATGTAGTTTATCCTATTTGCAATAGTATTGATGAAGAAATTTGTTCGTAAACACTTAGTTTAAGCCGTGGCACTGTAATGCAGTTTTACATTAGGCAGAGAAAGTGAGATTTGAAATACTTGTTTCTTGTGAAATTATCCACACAAAGTGACTTGAAACCACTTTGGCCATGTAGTTTATCCCATTTGCAATAATATTGATGAAGAAATTTGTTTCTTAAACACTTAGTTTAAGCCGTGGCACTGTAATGCAGTTTTATGCTGTCTTGGAGCTTCTCTCGCTGAGATAAGGCTGTTTTTGAAACATTGTGTTTCCTGTGAAATTATCCCCACAATGTGACTTCAAACCACTTTGGCCATGTAGTTTATCCCAATTACAATAGGACTGATGAAGAAATTTGTTTGTAAACACTTAGTTTAAGACGTGACGCTGTGATGCAGTTTTAAACTAGGCAGAGAAAGTGAGACTTGAAATGCTGTTTTCTATGAAATTGCTGACACAAAGTGACTTGAAACCACTTTGGCCATGTAGGTTATCCTTTTTGCCATAGTTCTGAGTAGTAAACTTGTTTGTAAACACTTAGTTTAAGCCGTGGCGCTGAAATGCAGTTTTACATTATGCAGAGAAAGTGCGATTCGAAAAACTTGTTTTCTGTTAAATTGAAGACACAAAGTGACTTGAAACCACTTTGGCCAGTTGCCATAGATCTGAGATCTTCTTTGTAAAAACATAGTTTAAACCGTGGCACTGTATTGCAGTTTTATGCTGTTTTTGAGCTTTTCTCGCTGAGAAAAGGCTGTTTTTGAAACATTGTGGTTCCTGTGAAATTGTCCACTCAGAGTGACGTGAAACCACTTTGGCCATGTAGTTTATCCCATTTGCAATAATATTGATGAAGAAATTTGTTCGTAAACACTTAGTTTAAGCCGTGGCACTGTAATGCAGTTTTATGCTGTCTTGGACCTTCTCTCGCTGAGATAAGGCTGTTTTTGAAACATTGTGTTTCCTGTGAAATTATCCCCACAATGTGACTTCAAACCACTTTGGCCATGTAGTTTATCCCAATTACAATAAGACTGATGAAGAAATTTGTTTGTAAACACTTAGTTTAAGACGTGACGCTGTGATGCAGTTTTAAACTAGGCAGAGAAAGTGAGACTTGAAATGCTGTTTTCTATGAAATTGCTGACACAAAGTGACTTGAAACAACTTTGGCCATGTAGTGTATCCCATTGAAATGGTATTGGCAATTTCAATTGCGATACTATTGCTGAAGAAACTTATTTGTAAACACTTAGTTTAAGCCGTGGCGCTGTAATGCAGTTTTACATTATGCAGAGAAAGTGCGATTCGAAAAACTTGTTTTCTGTTAAATTGAAGACACAAAGTGACTTGAAACCACTTTGGCCAGTTGCCATAGATCTGAGATCTTCTTTGTAAAAACATAGTTTAAACCGTGGCACTGTATTGCAGTTTTATGCTGTTTTTGAGCTTTTCTCGCTGAGAAAAGGCTGTTTTTGAAACATTGTGGTTCCTGTGAAATTGTCCACTCAGAGTGACGTGAAACCACTTTGGCCATATAGTTTATCCTTTTTGCCATAGTTCTGAGTAGTAAACTTGTTTGTAAACACTTAGTTTAAGATGTCATGCACTTTTACATTAGGCAGACAAAGTGAGATTTGAAATACTTGTTCTCTGTTAAATTGCAGACACAAATTGAATTGAAACCACTTTGGCTTGTTGCCATAGATCTGAGTAGGAAACTTCTTTGTAAAAACATAGTTTAAGCTGTGTCACTGTAATGCAGCTGTATTTGAGCATCTCTCGCTGAGAAAAGCCTGTTTTTGAAACATTGTGTTTCATGTGAAATTATCCCCACAATGTGACTTCAAACCACTTTGGCCATGTAGTTTATCCCAATTACAATAGGACTGATGAAGAAATTTGTTTGTAAACACTTAGTTTAAGACGTGACGCTGTGATGCAGTTTTAAACTAGGCAGAGAAAGTGAGACTTGAAATGCTGTTTTCTATGAAATTGCTGACACAAAGTGACTTGAAACAACTTTGGCCATGTAGTGTATCCCATTTGCCATAGTTCTGAGTAGGAAACTTCTTTGTAAAAACATAGTTTAAGCCGTGGCACTGTAATGCAGTTTTACACTGTATTTGAGCTTCTTTCGCTGAGATAAGGCTGTTTTTGAAACATTGTGTTTCCTGTGAAATTGTCCACACAGAGTGACTTGAAACCACTTTGGCCATGTAGTTTATCCCATTTGTAATAGTATTGATGAAGAAATTTGTTTGGAAACACTTAGTTTAAACTGACGCACTGGAATGCAGTTTTATGCTGTATTTGAGCTTCTCTCGCTGAGAAAAGGCTGTTTTTGAAACATTGTGTTTCCTGTGAAATTATCCACACAAAGTGACGTGAAACCACTTTGGCCATGTAGTTTATCCCATTGCAATGGTAATGGCAATTGCAATTGCAGTAGTATTGATGAAGAAACTTGTTTGTAAACACTTAGTTTAAGCCGTGGCGCTGTGATGCAGTTTTACATTAGGCAGAGAAAGTGAGATTTGAAATACTTGTTTGTGGTTAAATTGCAGACACAATGTGACTGAAACAACTTTGGCCATGTAGTGTATCCCATTTGCCATAGTTCTGAGTAGGAAACTTCTTTGTAAAAACAGAGTTTAAGCCGTGGCACTGTAATGCAGTTTTACACTGTATTTGAGCTTCTCTCGCTGAGATAAGGCTGTTTTTGAAACATTGTGTTTCCTGTGAAATTGTCCACACAGAGTGACTTGAAACCACTTTGGCCATGTAGTTTATCCCATTTGCCATAGTTCTGAGTAGGAAACTTTTTTGTAAACACTTAGTTTAAGCCGTGGCTCTGTAATGCAGTTTTACATTAGACAGAGAAAGTGAGATATGAAATACTTGTTTCCTGTGAAATAATCCACACCAAGTGTCTTGAAACCACTTTGGCCATGTAGTTTATCCTATTTGCAATAGTATTGATGAAGAAATTTGTTCGTAAACACTTAGTTTAAGCCGTGGCACTGTAATGCAGTTTTACATTAGGCAGAGAAAGTGAGATTTGAAATACTTGTTTCTTGTGAAATTATCCACACAAAGTGACTTGAAACCACTTTGGCCATGTAGTTTATCCCATTTGCAATAATATTGATGAAGAAATTTGTTTCTTAAACACTTAGTTTAAGCCGTGGCACTGTAATGCAGTTTTATGCTGTCTTGGAGCTTCTCTCGCTGAGATAAGGCTGTTTTTGAAACATTGTGTTTCCTGTGAAATTATCCCCACAATGTGACTTCAAACCACTTTGGCCATGTAGTTTATCCCAATTACAATAGGACTGATGAAGAAATTTGTTTGTAAACACTTAGTTTAAGACGTGACGCTGTGATGCAGTTTTAAACTAGGCAGAGAAAGTGAGACTTGAAATGCTGTTTTCTATGAAATTGCTGACACAAAGTGACTTGAAACCACTTTGGCCATGTAGGTTATCCTTTTTGCCATAGTTCTGAGTAGTAAACTTGTTTGTAAACACTTAGTTTAAGCCGTGGCGCTGAAATGCAGTTTTACATTATGCAGAGAAAGTGCGATTCGAAAAACTTGTTTTCTGTTAAATTGAAGACACAAAGTGACTTGAAACCACTTTGGCCAGTTGCCATAGATCTGAGATCTTCTTTGTAAAAACATAGTTTAAACCGTGGCACTGTATTGCAGTTTTATGCTGTTTTTGAGCTTTTCTCGCTGAGAAAAGGCTGTTTTTGAAACATTGTGGTTCCTGTGAAATTGTCCACTCAGAGTGACGTGAAACCACTTTGGCCATGTAGTTTATCCCATTTGCAATAATATTGATGAAGAAATTTGTTCGTAAACACTTAGTTTAAGCCGTGGCACTGTAATGCAGTTTTATGCTGTCTTGGACCTTCTCTCGCTGAGATAAGGCTGTTTTTGAAACATTGTGTTTCCTGTGAAATTATCCCCACAATGTGACTTCAAACCACTTTGGCCATGTAGTTTATCCCAATTACAATAAGACTGATGAAGAAATTTGTTTGTAAACACTTAGTTTAAGACGTGACGCTGTGATGCAGTTTTAAACTAGGCAGAGAAAGTGAGACTTGAAATGCTGTTTTCTATGAAATTGCTGACACAAAGTGACTTGAAACAACTTTGGCCATGTAGTGTATCCCATTGAAATGGTATTGGCAATTTCAATTGCGATACTATTGCTGAAGAAACTTATTTGTAAACACTTAGTTTAAGCCGTGGCGCTGTAATGCAGTTTTACATTATGCAGAGAAAGTGCGACTCGAAAAACTTGTTTTCTGTTAAATTGAAGACACAAAGTGACTTGAAACCACTTTGGCCAGTTGCCATAGATCTGAGATCTTCTTTGTAAAAACATAGTTTAAACCGTGGCACTGTATTGCAGTTTTATGCTGTTTTTGAGCTTTTCTCGCTGAGAAAAGGCTGTTTTTGAAACATTGTGGTTCCTGTGAAATTGTCCACTCAGAGTGACGTGAAACCACTTTGGCCATATAGTTTATCCTTTTTGCCATAGTTCTGAGTAGTAAACTTGTTTGTAAACACTTAGTTTAAGATGTCATGCACTTTTACATTAGGCAGACAAAGTGAGATTTGAAATACTTGTTCTCTGTTAAATTGCAGACACAAATTGAATTGAAACCACTTTGGCTTGTTGCCATAGATCTGAGTAGGAAACTTCTTTGTAAAAACATAGTTTAAGCTGTGTCACTGTAATGCAGCTGTATTTGAGCATCTCTCGCTGAGAAAAGCCTGTTTTTGAAACATTGTGTTTCATGTGAAATTATCCCCACAATGTGACTTCAAACCACTTTGGCCATGTAGTTTATCCCAATTACAATAGGACTGATGAAGAAATTTGTTTGTAAACACTTAGTTTAAGACGTGACGCTGTGATGAAGTTTTAAACTAGGCAGAGAAAGTGAGACTTGAAATGCTGTTTTCTATGAAATTGCTGACACAAAGTGACTTGAAACAACTTTGGCCATGTAGTGTATCCCATTTGCCATAGTTCTGAGTAGGAAACTTTTTTGTAAACACTTAGTTTAAGCCGTGGCTCTGTAATGCAGTTTTACATTAGACAGAGAAAGTGAGATATGAAATACTTGTTTCCTGTGAAATTATCCACACCAAGTGTCTTGAAACCACTTTGGCCATGTAGTTTATCCTATTTGCAATAGTATTGATGAAGAAATTTGTTCGTAAACACTTAGTTTAAGCCGTGGCACTGTAATGCAGTTTTACATTAGGCAGAGAAAGTGAGATTTGAAATACTTGTTTCTTGTGAAATTATCCACACAAAGTGACTTGAAACCACTTTGGCCATGTAGTTTATCCCATTTGCAATAATATTGATGAAGAAATTTGTTTCTTAAACACTTAGTTTAAGCCGTGGCACTGTAATGCAGTTTTATGCTGTCTTGGAGCTTCTCTCGCTGAGATAAGGCTGTTTTTGAAACATTGTGTTTCCTGTGAAATTATCCCCACAATGTGACTTCAAACCACTTTGGCCATGTAGTTTATCCCAATTACAATAGGACTGATGAAGAAATTTGTTTGTAAACACTTAGTTTAAGACGTGACGCTGTGATGCAGTTTTAAACTAGGCAGAGAAAGTGAGACTTGAAATGCTGTTTTCTATGAAATTGCTGACACAAAGTGACTTGAAACAACTTTGGCCATGTAGTGTATCCCATTGAAATGGTATTGGCAATTTCAATTGCGATACTATTGCTGAAGAAACTTATTTGTAAACACTTAGTTTAAGCCGTGGCGCTGTAATGCAGTTTTACATTAGGCAGAGAAAGTGAGATTTGAAATACTTGTTTCTTGTGAAATTATCCACACAAAGTGACTTGAAACCACTTTGGCCATGTAGGTTATCCTTTTTGCCATAGTTCTGAGTAGTAAACTTGTTTGTAAACACTTAGTTTAAGCCGTGGCACTGTAATGCAGTTTTACACTGTATTTGAGCTTCTTTCGCTGAGATAAGGCTGTTTTTGAAACATTGTGTTTCCTGTGAAATTGTCCACACAGAGTGACTTGAAACCACTTTGGCCATGTAGTTTATCCCATTTGTAATAGTATTGATGAAGAAATTTGTTTGGAAACACTTAGTTTAAACTGACGCACTGGAATGCAGTTTTATGCTGTATTTGAGCTTCTCTCGCTGAGAAAAGGCTGTTTTTGAAACATTGTGTTTCCTGTGAAATTATCCACACAAAGTGACGTGAAACCACTTTGGCCATGTAGTTTATCCCATTGCAATGGTAATGGCAATTGCAATTGCAGTAGTATTGATGAAGAAACTTGTTTGTAAACACTTAGTTTAAGCCGTGGCGCTGTGATGCAGTTTTACATTAGGCAGAGAAAGTGAGATTTGAAATACTTGTTTGTGGTTAAATTGCAGACACAATGTGACTGAAACAACTTTGGCCATGTAGTGTATCCCATTTGCCATAGTTCTGAGTAGGAAACTTCTTTGTAAAAACAGAGTTTAAGCCGTGGCACTGTAATGCAGTTTTACACTGTATTTGAGCTTCTCTCGCTGAGATAAGGCTGTTTTAGAAACATTGTGTTTCCTGTGAAATTGTCCACACAGAGTGACTTGAAACCACTTTGGCCATGTAGTTTATCCCATTTGCCATAGTTCTGAGTAGGAAACTTTTTTGTAAACACTTAGTTTAAGCCGTGGCTCTGTAATGCAGTTTTACATTAGACAGAGAAAGTGAGATATGAAATACTTGTTTCCTGTGAAATTATCCACACCAAGTGTCTTGAAACCACTTTGGCCATGTAGTTTATCCTATTTGCAATAGTATTGATGAAGAAATTTGTTCGTAAACACTTAGTTTAAGCCGTGGCACTGTAATGCAGTTTTACATTAGGCAGAGAAAGTGAGATTTGAAATACTTGTTTCTTGTGAAATTATCCACACAAAGTGACTTGAAACCACTTTGGCCATGTAGTTTATCCCATTTGCAATAATATTGATGAAGAAATTTGTTTCTTAAACACTTAGTTTAAGCCGTGGCACTGTAATGCAGTTTTATGCTGTCTTGGAGCTTCTCTCGCTGAGATAAGGCTGTTTTTGAAACATTGTGTTTCCTGTGAAATTATCCCCACAATGTGACTTCAAACCACTTTGGCCATGTAGTTTATCCCAATTACAATAGGACTGATGAAGAAATTTGTTTGTAAACACTTAGTTTAAGACGTGACGCTGTGATGCAGTTTTAAACTAGGCAGAGAAAGTGAGACTTGAAATGCTGTTTTCTATGAAATTGCTGACACAAAGTGACTTGAAACCACTTTGGCCATGTAGGTTATCCTTTTTGCCATAGTTCTGAGTAGTAAACTTGTTTGTAAACACTTAGTTTAAGCCGTGGCGCTGAAATGCAGTTTTACATTATGCAGAGAAAGTGCGATTCGAAAAACTTGTTTGTGGTTAAATTGCAGACACAATGTGACTGAAACAACTTTGGCCATGTAGTGTATCCCATTTGCCATAGTTCTGAGTAGGAAACATCTTTGTAAAAACATAGTTTAAGCCGTGGCACTGTAATGCAGTTTTACGCTTTATTTGAGCTTCTCTCGCTGAGATAAGGCTGTTTTTGAAACATTGTGTTTCCTGTGAAATTGTCCACACAGAGTGACTTGAAACCACTTTGGCCATGTAGTTTATCCCATTTGCCATAGTTCTGAGTAGGAAACTTTTTTGTAAACACTTAGTTTAAGCCGTGGCTCTGTAATGCAGTTTTACATTAGACAGAGAAAGTGAGATATGAAATACTTGTTTCCTGTGAAATTATCCACACCAAGTGTCTTGAAACCACTTTGGCCATGTAGTTTATCCTATTTGCAATAGTATTGATGAAGAAATTTGTTCGTAAACACTTAGTTTAAGCCGTGGCACTGTAATGCAGTTTTACATTAGGCAGAGAAAGTGAGATTTGAAATACTTGTTTCTTGTGAAATTATCCACACAAAGTGACTTGAAACCACTTTGGCCATGTAGTTTATCCCATTTGCAATAATATTGATGAAGAAATTTGTTTGTAAACACTTAGTTTAAGACGTGACGCTGTGATGCAGTTTTAAACTAGGCAGAGAAAGTGAGACTTGAAATGCTGTTTTCTATGAAATTGCTGACACAAAGTGACTTGAAACAACTTTGGCCATGTAGTGTATCCCATTTGCCATAGTTCTGAGTAGGAAACTTCTTTGTAAAAACATAGTTTAAGCCGTGGCACTGTAATGCAGTTTTACACTGTATTTGAGCTTCTTTCGCTGAGATAAGGCTGTTTTTGAAACATTGTGTTTCCTGTGAAATTGTCCACACAGAGTGACTTGAAACCACTTTGGCCATGTAGTTTATCCCATTTGTAATAGTATTGATGAAGAAATTTGTTTGGAAACACTTAGTTTAAACTGACGCACTGGAATGCAGTTTTATGCTGTATTTGAGCTTCTCTCGCTGAGAAAAGGCTGTTTTTGAAACATTGTGTTTCCTGTGAAATTATCCACACAAAGTGACGTGAAACCACTTTGGCCATGTAGTTTATCCCATTGCAATGGTAATGGCAATTGCAATTGCAGTAGTATTGATGAAGAAACTTGTTTGTAAACACTTAGTTTAAGCCGTGGCGCTGTGATGCAGTTTTACATTAGGCAGAGAAAGTGAGATTTGAAATACTTGTTTGTGGTTAAATTGCAGACACAATGTGACTGAAACAACTTTGGCCATGTAGTGTATCCCATTTGCCATAGTTCTGAGTAGGAAACTTCTTTGTAAAAACAGAGTTTAAGCCGTGGCACTGTAATGCAGTTTTACACTGTATTTGAGCTTCTCTCGCTGAGATAAGGCTGTTTTTGAAACATTGTGTTTCCTGTGAAATTGTCCACACAGAGTGACTTGAAACCACTTTGGCCATGTAGTTTATCCCATTTGCCATAGTTCTGAGTAGGAAACTTTTTTGTAAACACTTAGTTTAAGCCGTGGCTCTGTAATGCAGTTTTACATTAGACAGAGAAAGTGAGATATGAAATACTTGTTTCCTGTGAAATAATCCACACCAAGTGTCTTGAAACCACTTTGGCCATGTAGTTTATCCTATTTGCAATAGTATTGATGAAGAAATTTGTTCGTAAACACTTAGTTTAAGCCGTGGCACTGTAATGCAGTTTTACATTAGGCAGAGAAAGTGAGATTTGAAATACTTGTTTCTTGTGAAATTATCCACACAAAGTGACTTGAAACCACTTTGGCCATGTAGTTTATCCCATTTGCAATAATATTGATGAAGAAATTTGTTTCTTAAACACTTAGTTTAAGCCGTGGCACTGTAATGCAGTTTTATGCTGTCTTGGAGCTTCTCTCGCTGAGATAAGGCTGTTTTTGAAACATTGTGTTTCCTGTGAAATTATCCCCACAATGTGACTTCAAACCACTTTGGCCATGTAGTTTATCCCAATTACAATAGGACTGATGAAGAAATTTGTTTGTAAACACTTAGTTTAAGACGTGACGCTGTGATGCAGTTTTAAACTAGGCAGAGAAAGTGAGACTTGAAATGCTGTTTTCTATGAAATTGCTGACACAAAGTGACTTGAAACCACTTTGGCCATGTAGGTTATCCTTTTTGCCATAGTTCTGAGTAGTAAACTTGTTTGTAAACACTTAGTTTAAGCCGTGGCGCTGAAATGCAGTTTTACATTATGCAGAGAAAGTGCGATTCGAAAAACTTGTTTTCTGTTAAATTGAAGACACAAAGTGACTTGAAACCACTTTGGCCAGTTGCCATAGATCTGAGATCTTCTTTGTAAAAACATAGTTTAAACCGTGGCACTGTATTGCAGTTTTATGCTGTTTTTGAGCTTTTCTCGCTGAGAAAAGGCTGTTTTTGAAACATTGTGGTTCCTGTGAAATTGTCCACTCAGAGTGACGTGAAACCACTTTGGCCATGTAGTTTATCCCATTTGCAATAATATTGATGAAGAAATTTGTTCGTAAACACTTAGTTTAAGCCGTGGCACTGTAATGCAGTTTTATGCTGTCTTGGACCTTCTCTCGCTGAGATAAGGCTGTTTTTGAAACATTGTGTTTCCTGTGAAATTATCCCCACAATGTGACTTCAAACCACTTTGGCCATGTAGTTTATCCCAATTACAATAAGACTGATGAAGAAATTTGTTTGTAAACACTTAGTTTAAGACGTGACGCTGTGATGCAGTTTTAAACTAGGCAGAGAAAGTGAGACTTGAAATGCTGTTTTCTATGAAATTGCTGACACAAAGTGACTTGAAACAACTTTGGCCATGTAGTGTATCCCATTGAAATGGTATTGGCAATTTCAATTGCGATACTATTGCTGAAGAAACTTATTTGTAAACACTTAGTTTAAGCCGTGGCGCTGTAATGCAGTTTTACATTATGCAGAGAAAGTGCGACTCGAAAAACTTGTTTTCTGTTAAATTGAAGACACAAAGTGACTTGAAACCACTTTGGCCAGTTGCCATAGATCTGAGATCTTCTTTGTAAAAACATAGTTTAAACCGTGGCACTGTATTGCAGTTTTATGCTGTTTTTGAGCTTTTCTCGCTGAGAAAAGGCTGTTTTTGAAACATTGTGGTTCCTGTGAAATTGTCCACTCAGAGTGACGTGAAACCACTTTGGCCATATAGTTTATCCTTTTTGCCATAGTTCTGAGTAGTAAACTTGTTTGTAAACACTTAGTTTAAGATGTCATGCACTTTTACATTAGGCAGACAAAGTGAGATTTGAAATACTTGTTCTCTGTTAAATTGCAGACACAAATTGAATTGAAACCACTTTGGCTTGTTGCCATAGATCTGAGTAGGAAACTTCTTTGTAAAAACATAGTTTAAGCTGTGTCACTGTAATGCAGCTGTATTTGAGCATCTCTCGCTGAGAAAAGCCTGTTTTTGAAACATTGTGTTTCATGTGAAATTATCCCCACAATGTGACTTCAAACCACTTTGGCCATGTAGTTTATCCCAATTACAATAGGACTGATGAAGAAATTTGTTTGTAAACACTTAGTTTAAGACGTGACGCTGTGATGAAGTTTTAAACTAGGCAGAGAAAGTGAGACTTGAAATGCTGTTTTCTATGAAATTGCTGACACAAAGTGACTTGAAACAACTTTGGCCATGTAGTGTATCCCATTTGCCATAGTTCTGAGTAGGAAACTTTTTTGTAAACACTTAGTTTAAGCCGTGGCTCTGTAATGCAGTTTTACATTAGACAGAGAAAGTGAGATATGAAATACTTGTTTCCTGTGAAATTATCCACACCAAGTGTCTTGAAACCACTTTGGCCATGTAGTTTATCCTATTTGCAATAGTATTGATGAAGAAATTTGTTCGTAAACACTTAGTTTAAGCCGTGGCACTGTAATGCAGTTTTACATTAGGCAGAGAAAGTGAGATTTGAAATACTTGTTTCTTGTGAAATTATCCACACAAAGTGACTTGAAACCACTTTGGCCATGTAGTTTATCCCATTTGCAATAATATTGATGAAGAAATTTGTTTCTTAAACACTTAGTTTAAGCCGTGGCACTGTAATGCAGTTTTATGCTGTCTTGGAGCTTCTCTCGCTGAGATAAGGCTGTTTTTGAAACATTGTGTTTCCTGTGAAATTATCCCCACAATGTGACTTCAAACCACTTTGGCCATGTAGTTTATCCCAATTACAATAGGACTGATGAAGAAATTTGTTTGTAAACACTTAGTTTAAGACGTGACGCTGTGATGCAGTTTTAAACTAGGCAGAGAAAGTGAGACTTGAAATGCTGTTTTCTATGAAATTGCTGACACAAAGTGACTTGAAACAACTTTGGCCATGTAGTGTATCCCATTGAAATGGTATTGGCAATTTCAATTGCGATACTATTGCTGAAGAAACTTATTTGTAAACACTTAGTTTAAGCCGTGGCGCTGTAATGCAGTTTTACATTAGGCAGAGAAAGTGAGATTTGAAATACTTGTTTCTTGTGAAATTATCCACACAAAGTGACTTGAAACCACTTTGGCCATGTAGGTTATCCTTTTTGCCATAGTTCTGAGTAGTAAACTTGTTTGTAAACACTTAGTTTAAGCCGTGGCACTGTAATGCAGTTTTACACTGTATTTGAGCTTCTTTCGCTGAGATAAGGCTGTTTTTGAAACATTGTGTTTCCTGTGAAATTGTCCACACAGAGTGACTTGAAACCACTTTGGCCATGTAGTTTATCCCATTTGTAATAGTATTGATGAAGAAATTTGTTTGGAAACACTTAGTTTAAACTGACGCACTGGAATGCAGTTTTATGCTGTATTTGAGCTTCTCTCGCTGAGAAAAGGCTGTTTTTGAAACATTGTGTTTCCTGTGAAATTATCCACACAAAGTGACGTGAAACCACTTTGGCCATGTAGTTTATCCCATTGCAATGGTAATGGCAATTGCAATTGCAGTAGTATTGATGAAGAAACTTGTTTGTAAACACTTAGTTTAAGCCGTGGCGCTGTGATGCAGTTTTACATTAGGCAGAGAAAGTGAGATTTGAAATACTTGTTTGTGGTTAAATTGCAGACACAATGTGACTGAAACAACTTTGGCCATGTAGTGTATCCCATTTGCCATAGTTCTGAGTAGGAAACTTCTTTGTAAAAACAGAGTTTAAGCCGTGGCACTGTAATGCAGTTTTACACTGTATTTGAGCTTCTCTCGCTGAGATAAGGCTGTTTTAGAAACATTGTGTTTCCTGTGAAATTGTCCACACAGAGTGACTTGAAACCACTTTGGCCATGTAGTTTATCCCATTTGCCATAGTTCTGAGTAGGAAACTTTTTTGTAAACACTTAGTTTAAGCCGTGGCTCTGTAATGCAGTTTTACATTAGACAGAGAAAGTGAGATATGAAATACTTGTTTCCTGTGAAATTATCCACACCAAGTGTCTTGAAACCACTTTGGCCATGTAGTTTATCCTATTTGCAATAGTATTGATGAAGAAATTTGTTCGTAAACACTTAGTTTAAGCCGTGGCACTGTAATGCAGTTTTACATTAGGCAGAGAAAGTGAGATTTGAAATACTTGTTTCTTGTGAAATTATCCACACAAAGTGACTTGAAACCACTTTGGCCATGTAGTTTATCCCATTTGCAATAATATTGATGAAGAAATTTGTTTCTTAAACACTTAGTTTAAGCCGTGGCACTGTAATGCAGTTTTATGCTGTCTTGGAGCTTCTCTCGCTGAGATAAGGCTGTTTTTGAAACATTGTGTTTCCTGTGAAATTATCCCCACAATGTGACTTCAAACCACTTTGGCCATGTAGTTTATCCCAATTACAATAGGACTGATGAAGAAATTTGTTTGTAAACACTTAGTTTAAGACGTGACGCTGTGATGCAGTTTTAAACTAGGCAGAGAAAGTGAGACTTGAAATGCTGTTTTCTATGAAATTGCTGACACAAAGTGACTTGAAACCACTTTGGCCATGTAGGTTATCCTTTTTGCCATAGTTCTGAGTAGTAAACTTGTTTGTAAACACTTAGTTTAAGCCGTGGCGCTGAAATGCAGTTTTACATTATGCAGAGAAAGTGCGATTCGAAAAACTTGTTTGTGGTTAAATTGCAGACACAATGTGACTGAAACAACTTTGGCCATGTAGTGTATCCCATTTGCCATAGTTCTGAGTAGGAAACATCTTTGTAAAAACATAGTTTAAGCCGTGGCACTGTAATGCAGTTTTACGCTTTATTTGAGCTTCTCTCGCTGAGATAAGGCTGTTTTTGAAACATTGTGTTTCCTGTGAAATTGTCCACACAGAGTGACTTGAAACCACTTTGGCCATGTAGTTTATCCCATTTGCCATAGTTCTGAGTAGGAAACTTTTTTGTAAACACTTAGTTTAAGCCGTGGCTCTGTAATGCAGTTTTACATTAGACAGAGAAAGTGAGATATGAAATACTTGTTTCCTGTGAAATTATCCACACCAAGTGTCTTGAAACCACTTTGGCCATGTAGTTTATCCTATTTGCAATAGTATTGATGAAGAAATTTGTTCGTAAACACTTAGTTTAAGCCGTGGCACTGTAATGCAGTTTTACATTAGGCAGAGAAAGTGAGATTTGAAATACTTGTTTCTTGTGAAATTATCCACACAAAGTGACTTGAAACCACTTTGGCCATGTAGTTTATCCCATTTGCAATAATATTGATGAAGAAATTTGTTTGTAAACACTTAGTTTAAGACGTGACGCTGTGATGCAGTTTTAAACTAGGCAGAGAAAGTGAGACTTGAAATGCTGTTTTCTATGAAATTGCTGACACAAAGTGACTTGAAACAACTTTGGCCATGTAGTGTATCCCATTGAAATGGTATTGGCAATTTCAATTGCGATACTATTGCTGAAGAAACTTATTTGTAAACACTTAGTTTAAGCCGTGGCGCTGTAATGCAGTTTTACATTAGGCAGAGAAAGTGAGATTTGAAATACTTGTTTCTTGTGAAATTATCCACACAAAGTGACTTGAAACCACTTTGGCCATGTAGGTTATCCTTTTTGCCATAGTTCTGAGTAGTAAACTTGTTTGTAAACACTTAGTTTAAGCCGTGGCACTGTAATGCAGTTTTACACTGTATTTGAGCTTCTTTCGCTGAGATAAGGCTGTTTTTGAAACATTGTGTTTCCTGTGAAATTGTCCACACAGAGTGACTTGAAACCACTTTGGCCATGTAGTTTATCCCATTTGTAATAGTATTGATGAAGAAATTTGTTTGGAAACACTTAGTTTAAACTGACGCACTGGAATGCAGTTTTATGCTGTATTTGAGCTTCTCTCGCTGAGAAAAGGCTGTTTTTGAAACATTGTGTTTCCTGTGAAATTATCCACACAAAGTGACGTGAAACCACTTTGGCCATGTAGTTTATCCCATTGCAATGGTAATGGCAATTGCAATTGCAGTAGTATTGATGAAGAAACTTGTTTGTAAACACTTAGTTTAAGCCGTGGCGCTGTGATGCAGTTTTACATTAGGCAGAGAAAGTGAGATTTGAAATACTTGTTTGTGGTTAAATTGCAGACACAATGTGACTGAAACAACTTTGGCCATGTAGTGTATCCCATTTGCCATAGTTCTGAGTAGGAAACTTCTTTGTAAAAACAGAGTTTAAGCCGTGGCACTGTAATGCAGTTTTACACTGTATTTGAGCTTCTCTCGCTGAGATAAGGCTGTTTTTGAAACATTGTGTTTCCTGTGAAATTGTCCACACAGAGTGACTTGAAACCACTTTGGCCATGTAGTTTATCCCATTTGCCATAGTTCTGAGTAGGAAACTTTTTTGTAAACACTTAGTTTAAGCCGTGGCTCTGTAATGCAGTTTTACATTAGACAGAGAAAGTGAGATATGAAATACTTGTTTCCTGTGAAATTATCCACACCAAGTGTCTTGAAACCACTTTGGCCATGTAGTTTATCCTATTTGCAATAGTATTGATGAAGAAATTTGTTCGTAAACACTTAGTTTAAGCCGTGGCACTGTAATGCAGTTTTACATTAGGCAGAGAAAGTGAGATTTGAAATACTTGTTTCTTGTGAAATTATCCACACAAAGTGACTTGAAACCACTTTGGCCATGTAGTTTATCCCATTTGCAATAATATTGATGAAGAAATTTGTTTCTTAAACACTTAGTTTAAGCCGTGGCACTGTAATGCAGTTTTATGCTGTCTTGGAGCTTCTCTCGCTGAGATAAGGCTGTTTTTGAAACATTGTGTTTCCTGTGAAATTATCCCCACAATGTGACTTCAAACCACTTTGGCCATGTAGTTTATCGCAATTACAATAGGACTGATGAAGAAATTTGTTTGTAAACACTTAGTTTAAGACGTGACGCTGTGATGCAGTTTTAAACTAGGCAGAGAAAGTGAGACTTGAAATGCTGTTTTCTATGAAATTGCTGACACAAAGTGACTTGAAACCACTTTGGCCATGTAGGTTATCCTTTTTGCCATAGTTCTGAGTAGTAAACTTGTTTGTAAACACTTAGTTTAAGCCGTGGCGCTGAAATGCAGTTTTACATTATGCAGAGAAAGTGCGATTCGAAAAACTTGTTTTCTGTTAAATTGAAGACACAAAGTGACTTGAAACCACTTTGGCCAGTTGCCATAGATCTGAGATCTTCTTTGTAAAAACATTGTTTAAACCGTGGCACTGTATTGCAGTTTTATGCTGTTTTTGAGCTTTTCTCGCTGAGAAAAGGCTGTTTTTGAAACATTGTGGTTCCTGTGAAATTGTCCACTCAGAGTGACGTGAAACCACTTTGGCCATGTAGTTTATCCCATTTGCAATAATATTGATGAAGAAATTTGTTCGTAAACACTTAGTTTAAGCCGTGGCACTGTAATGCAGTTTTATGCTGTCTTGGACCTTCTCTCGCTGAGATAAGGCTGTTTTTGAAACATTGTGTTTCCTGTGAAATTATCCCCACAATGTGACTTCAAACCACTTTGGCCATGTAGTTTATCCCAATTACAATAAGACTGATGAAGAAATTTGTTTGTAAACACTTAGTTTAAGACGTGACGCTGTGATGCAGTTTTAAACTAGGCAGAGAAAGTGAGACTTGAAATGCTGTTTTCTATGAAATTGCTGACACAAAGTGACTTGAAACAACTTTGGCCATGTAGTGTATCCCATTGAAATGGTATTGGCAATTTCAATTGCGATACTATTGCTGAAGAAACTTATTTGTAAACACTTAGTTTAAGCCGTGGCGCTGTAATGCAGTTTTACATTATGCAGAGAAAGTGCGATTCGAAAAACTTGTTTTCTGTTAAATTGAAGACACAAAGTGACTTGAAACCACTTTGGCCAGTTGCCATAGATCTGAGATCTTCTTTGTAAAAACATAGTTTAAACCGTGGCACTGTATTGCAGTTTTATGCTGTTTTTGACCTTTTCTCGCTGAGAAAAGGCTGTTTTTGAAACATTGTGGTTCCTGTGAAATTGTCCACTCAGAGTGACGTGAAACCACTTTGGCCATGTAGTTTATCCTTTTTGCCATAGTTCTGAGTAGTAAACTTGTTTGTAAACACTTAGTTTAAGATGTCATGCACTTTTACATTAGGCAGACAAAGTGAGATTTGAAATACTTGTTCTCTGTTAAATTGCAGACACAAATTGAATTGAAACCACTTTGGCTTGTTGCCATAGATCTGAGTAGGAAACTTCTTTGTAAAAACATAGTTTAAGCTGTGTCACTGTAATGCAGCTGTATTTGAGCATCTCTCGCTGAGAAAAGCCTGTTTTTGAAACATTGTGTTTCATGTGAAATTATCCCCACAATGTGACTTCAAACCACTTTGGCCATGTAGTTTATCCCAATTACAATAGGACTGATGAAGAAATTTGTTTGTAAACACTTAGTTTAAGACGTGACGCTGTGATGCAGTTTTAAACTAGGCAGAGAAAGTGAGATTTGAAATGCTGTTTTCTATGAAATTGCTGACACAAAGTGACTTGAAACAACTTTGGCCATGTAGTGTATCCCATTTGCCATAGTTCTGAGTAGGAAACTTTTTTGTAAACACTTAGTTTAAGCCGTGGCTCTGTAATGCAGTTTTACATTAGACAGAGAAAGTGAGATATGAAATACTTGTTTCCTGTGAAATTATCCACACCAAGTGTCTTGAAACCACTTTGGCCATGTAGTTTATCCTATTTGCAATAGTATTGATGAAGAAATTTGTTCGTAAACACTTAGTTTAAGCCGTGGCGCTGTAATGCAGTTTTACATTAGGCAGAGAAAGTGAGATTTGAAATACTTGTTTCTTGTGAAATTATCCACACAAAGTGACTTGAAACCACTTTGGCCATGTAGGTTATCCTTTTTGCCATAGTTCTGAGTAGTAAACTTGTTTGTAAACACTTAGTTTAAGCCGTGGCACTGTAATGCAGTTTTACACTGTATTTGAGCTTCTTTCGCTGAGATAAGGCTGTTTTTGAAACATTGTGTTTCCTGTGAAATTGTCCACACAGAGTGACTTGAAACCACTTTGGCCATGTAGTTTATCCCATTTGTAATAGTATTGATGAAGAAATTTGTTTGGAAACACTTAGTTTAAACTGACGCACTGGAATGCAGTTTTATGCTGTATTTGAGCTTCTCTCGCTGAGAAAAGGCTGTTTTTGAAACATTGTGTTTCCTGTGAAATTATCCACACAAAGTGACGTGAAACCACTTTGGCCATGTAGTTTATCCCATTGCAATGGTAATGGCAATTGCAATTGCAGTAGTATTGATGAAGAAACTTGTTTGTAAACACTTAGTTTAAGCCGTGGCGCTGTGATGTAGTTTTACATTAGGCAGAGAAAGTGAGATTTGAAATACTTGTTTGTGGTTAAATTGCAGACACAATGTGACTGAAACAACTTTGGCCATGTAGTGTATCCCATTTGCCATAGTTCTGAGTAGGAAACTTCTTTGTAAAAACAGAGTTTAAGCCGTGGCACTGTAATGCAGTTTTACACTGTATTTGAGCTTCTCTCGCTGAGATAAGGCTGTTTTTGAAACATTGTGTTTCCTGTGAAATTGTCCACACAGAGTGACTTGAAACCACTTTGGCCATGTAGTTTATCCCATTTGCCATAGTTCTGAGTAGGAAACTTTTTTGTAAACACTTAGTTTAAGCCGTGGCTCTGTAATGCAGTTTTACATTAGACAGAGAAAGTGAGATATGAAATACTTGTTTCCTGTGAAATTATCCACACCAAGTGTCTTGAAACCACTTTGGCCATGTAGTTTATCCTATTTGCAATAGTATTGATGAAGAAATTTGTTCGTAAACACTTAGTTTAAGCCGTGGCACTGTAATGCAGTTTTACATTAGGCAGAGAAAGTGAGATTTGAAATACTTGTTTCTTGTGAAATTATCCACACAAAGTGACTTGAAACCACTTTGGCCATGTAGTTTATCCCATTTGCAATAATATTGATGAAGAAATTTGTTTCTTAAACACTTAGTTTAAGCCGTGGCACTGTAATGCAGTTTTATGCTGTCTTGGAGCTTCTCTCGCTGAGATAAGGCTGTTTTTGAAACATTGTGTTTCCTGTGAAATTATCCCCACAATGTGACTTCAAACCACTTTGGCCATGTAGTTTATCCCAATTACAATAGGACTGATGAAGAAATTTGTTTGTAAACACTTAGTTTAAGACGTGACGCTGTGATGCAGTTTTAAACTAGGCAGAGAAAGTGAGACTTGAAATGCTGTTTTCTATGAAATTGCTGACACAAAGTGACTTGAAACCACTTTGGCCATGTAGGTTATCCTTTTTGCCATAGTTCTGAGTAGTAAACTTGTTTGTAAACACTTAGTTTAAGCCGTGGCGCTGAAATGCAGTTTTACATTATGCAGAGAAAGTGCGATTCGAAAAACTTGTTTTCTGTTAAATTGAAGACACAAAGTGACTTGAAACCACTTTGGCCAGTTGCCATAGATCTGAGATCTTCTTTGTAAAAACATAGTTTAAACCGTGGCACTGTATTGCAGTTTTATGCTGTTTTTGAGCTTTTCTCGCTGAGAAAAGGCTGTTTTTGAAACATTGTGGTTCCTGTGAAATTGTCCACTCAGAGTGACGTGAAACCACTTTGGCCATGTAGTTTATCCCATTTGCAATAATATTGATGAAGAAATTTGTTCGTAAACACTTAGTTTAAGCCGTGGCACTGTAATGCAGTTTTATGCTGTCTTGGAGCTTCTCTCGCTGAGATAAGGCTGTTTTTGAAACATTGTGTTTCCTGTGAAATTATCCCCACAATGTGACTTCAAACCACTTTGGCCATGTAGTTTATCCCAATTACAATAAGACTGATGAAGAAATTTGTTTGTAAACACTTAGTTTAAGACGTGACGCTGTGATGCAGTTTTAAACTAGGCAGAGAAAGTGAGACTTGAAATGCTGTTTTCTATGAAATTGCTGACACAAAGTGACTTGAAACAACTTTGGCCATGTAGTGTATCCCATTTGCCATAGTTCTGAGTAGGAAACTTCTTTGTAAAAACATAGTTTAAGCCGTGGCACTGTAATGCAGTTTTACACTGTATTTGAGCTTCTCTCGCTGAGATAAGGCTGTTTTTGAAACATTGTGTTTCCTGTGAAATTGTCCACACAGAGTGACTTGAAACCACTTTGGCCATGTAGTTTATCCCATTTGTAATAGTATTGATGAAGAAATTTGTTTGGAAACACTTAGTTTAAACTGACGCACTGGAATGCAGTTTTATGCTGTATTTGAGCTTCTCTCGCTGAGAAAAGGCTGTTTTTGAAACATTGTGTTTCCTGTGAAATTATCCACACAAAGTGACGTGAAACCACTTTGGCCATGTAGTTTATCCCATTGCAATGGTAATGGCAATTGCAATTGCAGTAGTATTGATGAAGAAACTTGTTTGTAAACACTTAGTTTAAGCCGTGGCGCTGTGATGCAGTTTTACATTAGGCAGAGAAAGTGAGATTTGAAATACTTGTTTGTGGTTAAATTGCAGACACAATGTGACTGAAACAACTTTGGCCATGTAGTGTATCCCATTTGCCATAGTTCTGAGTAGGAAACATCTTTGTAAAAACATAGTTTAAGCCGTGGCACTGTAATGCAGTTTTACGCTTTATTTGAGCTTCTCTCGCTGAGATAAGGCTGTTTTTGAAACATTGTGTTTCCTGTGAAATTGTCCACACAGAGTGACTTGAAACCACTTTGGCCATGTAGTTTATCCCATTTGCCATAGTTCTGAGTAGGAAACTTTTTTGTAAACACTTAGTTTAAGCCGTGGCTCTGTAATGCAGTTTTACATTAGACAGAGAAAGTGAGATATGAAATACTTGTTTCCTGTGAAATTATCCACACCAAGTGTCTTGAAACCACTTTGGCCATGTAGTTTATCCTATTTGCAATAGTATTGATGAAGAAATTTGTTCGTAAACACTTAGTTTAAGCCGTGGCACTGTAATGCAGTTTTACATTAGGCAGAGAAAGTGAGATTTGAAATACTTGTTTCTTGTGAAATTATCCACACAAAGTGACTTGAAACCACTTTGGCCATGTAGTTTATCCCATTTGCAATAATATTGATGAAGAAATTTGTTTCTTAAACACTTAGTTTAAGCCGTGGCACTGTAATGCAGTTTTATGCTGTCTTGGAGCTTCTCTCGCTGAGATAAGGCTGTTTTTGAAACATTGTGTTTCCTGTGAAATTATCCCCACAATGTGACTTCAAACCACTTTGGCCATGTAGTTTATCCCAATTACAATAGGACTGATGAAGAAATTTGTTTGTAAACACTTAGTTTAAGACGTGACGCTGTGATGCAGTTTTAAACTAGGCAGAGAAAGTGAGACTTGAAATGCTGTTTTCTATGAAATTGCTGACACAAAGTGACTTGAAACCACTTTGGCCATGTAGGTTATCCTTTTTGCCATAGTTCTGAGTAGTAAACTTGTTTGTAAACACTTAGTTTAAGCCGTGGCGCTGAAATGCAGTTTTACATTATGCAGAGAAAGTGCGATTCGAAAAACTTGTTTTCTGTTAAATTGAAGACACAAAGTGACTTGAAACCACTTTGGCCAGTTGCCATAGATCTGAGATCTTCTTTGTAAAAACATAGTTTAAACCGTGGCACTGTATTGCAGTTTTATGCTGTTTTTGAGCTTTTCTCGCTGAGAAAAGGCTGTTTTTGAAACATTGTGGTTCCTGTGAAATTGTCCACTCAGAGTGACGTGAAACCACTTTGGCCATGTAGTTTATCCCATTTGCAATAATATTGATGAAGAAATTTGTTCGTAAACACTTAGTTTAAGCCGTGGCACTGTAATGCAGTTTTATGCTGTCTTGGAGCTTCTCTCGCTGAGATAAGGCTGTTTTTGAAACATTGTGTTTCCTGTGAAATTATCCCCACAATGTGACTTCAAACCACTTTGGCCATGTAGTTTATCCCAATTACAATAAGACTGATGAAGAAATTTGTTTGTAAACATTTAGTTTAAGACGTGACGCTGTGATGCAGTTTTAAACTAGG
The DNA here is from genome assembly GCF_022577435.1 of Embiotoca jacksoni. Classification (NCBI taxonomy): domain Eukaryota; kingdom Metazoa; phylum Chordata; class Actinopteri; family Embiotocidae; genus Embiotoca; species Embiotoca jacksoni. Next base: position 1,401,722 of record NW_027185428.1, read on the forward strand.
CAGAGAAAGTGAGACTTGAAATGCTGTTTTCTATGAAATTGCTGACACAAAGTGACTTGAAACAACTTTGGCCATGTAGTGTATCCCATTTGCCATAGTTCTGAGTAGGAAACTTCTTTGTAAAAACATAGTTTAAGCCGTGGCACTGTAATGCAGTTTTACACTGTATTTGAGCTTCTCTCGCTGAGATAAGGCTGTTTTTGAAACATTGTGTTTCCTGTGAAATTGTCCACACAGAGTGACTTGAAACCACTTTGGCCATGTAGTTTATCCCATTTGTAATAGTATTGATGAAGAAATTTGTTTGGAAACACTTAGTTTAAACTGACGCACTGGAATGCAGTTTTATGCTGTATTTGAGCTTCTCTCGCTGAGAAAAGGCTGTTTTTGAAACATTGTGTTTCCTGTGAAATTATCCACACAAAGTGACGTGAAACCACTTTGGCCATGTAGTTTATCCCATTGCAATGGTAATGGCAATTGCAATTGCAGTAGTATTGATGAAGAAACTTGTTTGTAAACACTTAGTTTAAGCCGTGGCGCTGTGATGCAGTTTTACATTAGGCAGAGAAAGTGAGATTTGAAATACTTGTTTGTGGTTAAATTGCAGACACAATGTGACTGAAACAACTTTGGCCATGTAGTGTATCCCATTTGCCATAGTTCTGAGTAGGAAACATCTTTGTAAAAACATAGTTTAAGCCGTGGCACTGTAATGCAGTTTTACGCTTTATTTGAGCTTCTCTCGCTGAGATAAGGCTGTTTTTGAAACATTGTGTTTCCTGTGAAATTGTCCACACAGAGTGACTTGAAACCACTTTGGCCATGTAGTTTATCCCATTTGCCATAGTTCTGAGTAGGAAACTTTTTTGTAAACACTTAGTTTAAGCCGTGGCTCTGTAATGCAGTTTTACATTAGACAGAGAAAGTGAGATATGAAATACTTGTTTCCTGTGAAATTATCCACACCAAGTGTCTTGAAACCACTTTGGCCATGTAGTTTATCCTATTTGCAATAGTATTGATGAAGAAATTTGTTCGTAAACACTTAGTTTAAGCCGTGGCACTGTAATGCAGTTTTATGCTGTCTTGGAGCTTCTCTCGCTGAGATAAGGCTGTTTTTGAAACATTGTGTTTCCTGTGAAATTATCCCCACAATGTGACTTCAAACCACTTTGGCCATGTAGTTTATCCCAATTACAATAGGACTGATGAAGAAATTTGTTTGTAAACACTTAGTTTAAGACGTGACGCTGTGATGCAGTTTTAAACTAGGCAGAGAAAGTGAGACTTGAAATGCTGTTTTCTATGAAATTGCTGACACAAAGTGACTTGAAACCACTTTGGCCATGTAGGTTATCCTTTTTGCCATAGTTCTGAGTAGTAAACTTGTTTGTAAACACTTAGTTTAAGCCGTGGCGCTGAAATGCAGTTTTACATTATGCAGAGAAAGTGCGATTCGAAAAACTTGTTTTCTGTTAAATTGAAGACACAAAGTGACTTGAAACCACTTTGGCCAGTTGCCATAGATCTGAGATCTTCTTTGTAAAAACATAGTTTAAACCGTGGCACTGTATTGCAGTTTTATGCTGTTTTTGAGCTTTTCTCGCTGAGAAAAGGCTGTTTTTGAAACATTGTGGTTCCTGTGAAATTGTCCACTCAGAGTGACGTGAAACCACTTTGGCCATGTAGTTTATCCCATTTGCAATAATATTGATGAAGAAATTTGTTCGTAAACACTTAGTTTAAGCCGTGGCACTGTAATGCAGTTTTATGCTGTCTTGGAGCTTCTCTCGCTGAGATAAGGCTGTTTTTGAAACATTGTGTTTCCTGTGAAATTATCCCCACAATGTGACTTCAAACCACTTTGGCCATGTAGTTTATCCCAATTACAATAAGACTGATGAAGAAATTTGTTTGTAAACATTTAGTTTAAGACGTGACGCTGTGATGCAGTTTTAAACTAGGCAGAGAAAGTGAGACTTGAAATGCTGTTTTCTATGAAATTGCTGACACAAAGTGACTTGAAACAACTTTGGCCATGTAGTGTATCCCATTTGCCATAGTTCTGAGTAGGAAACTTCTTTGTAAAAACATAGTTTAAGCCGTGGCACTGTAATGCAGTTTTACACTGTATTTGAGCTTCTCTCGCTGAGATAAGGCTGTTTTTGAAACATTGTGTTTCCTGTGAAATTGTCCACACAGAGTGACTTGAAACCACTTTGGCCATGTAGTTTATCCCATTTGTAACAGTATTGATGAAGAAATTTGTTTGGAAACACTTAGTTTAAACTGACGCACTGGAATGCAGTTTTATGCTGTATTTGAGCTTTTCTCGCTGAGAAAAGGCTGTTTTTGAAACATTGTGTTTCCTGTGAAATTATCCACACAAAGTGACGTGAAACCACTTTGGCCATGTAGTTTATCCCATTGCAATGGTAATGGCAATTGCAATTGCAGTAGTATTGATGAAGAAACTTGTTTGTAAACACTTAGTTTAAGCCGTGGCGCTGTGATGCAGTTTTACATTAGGCAGAGAAAGTGAGATTTGAAATACTTGTTTGTGGTTAAATTGCAGACACAATGTGACTGAAACAACTTTGGCCATGTAGTGTATCCCATTTGCCATAGTTCTGAGTAGGAAACATCTTTGTAAAAACATAGTTTAAGCCGTGGCACTGTAATGCAGTTTTACGCTTTATTTGAGCTTCTCTCGCTGAGATAAGGCTGTTTTTGAAACATTGTGTTTCCTGTGAAATTGTCCACACAGAGTGACTTGAAACCACTTTGGCCATGTAGTTTATCCCATTTGCCATAGTTCTGAGTAGGAAACTTTTTTGTAAACACTTAGTTTAAGCCGTGGCTCTGTAATGCAGTTTTACATTAGACAGAGAAAGTGAGATATGAAATACTTGTTTCCTGTGAAATTATCCACACCAAGTGTCTTGAAACCACTTTGGCCATGTAGTTTATCCTATTTGCAATAGTATTGATGAAGAAATTTGTTCGTAAACACTTAGTTTAAGCCGTGGCACTGTAATGCAGTTTTACATTAGGCAGAGAAAGTGAGATTTGAAATACTTGTTTCTTGTGAAATTATCCACACAAAGTGACTTGAAACCACTTTGGCCATGTAGTTTATCCCATTTGCAATAATATTGATGAAGAAATTTGTTTCTTAAACACTTAGTTTAAGCCGTGGCACTGTAATGCAGTTTTATGCTGTCTTGGAGCTTCTCTCGCTGAGATAAGGCTGTTTTTGAAACATTGTGTTTCCTGTGAAATTATCCCCACAATGTGACTTCAAACCACTTTGGCCATGTAGTTTATCCCAATTACAATAGGACTGATGAAGAAATTTGTTTGTAAACACTTAGTTTAAGACGTGACGCTGTGATGCAGTTTTAAACTAGGCAGAGAAAGTGAGACTTGAAATGCTGTTTTCTATGAAATTGCTGACACAAAGTGACTTGAAACCACTTTGGCCATGTAGGTTATCCTTTTTGCCATAGTTCTGAGTAGTAAACTTGTTTGTAAACACTTAGTTTAAGCCGTGGCGCTGAAATGCAGTTTTACATTATGCAGAGAAAGTGCGATTCGAAAAACTTGTTTTCTGTTAAATTGAAGACACAAAGTGACTTGAAACCACTTTGGCCAGTTGCCATAGATCTGAGATCTTCTTTGTAAAAACATAGTTTAAACCGTGGCACTGTATTGCAGTTTTATGCTGTTTTTGAGCTTTTCTCGCTGAGAAAAGGCTGTTTTTGAAACATTGTGGTTCCTGTGAAATTGTCCACTCAGAGTGACGTGAAACCACTTTGGCCATGTAGTTTATCCCATTTGCAATAATATTGATGAAGAAATTTGTTCGTAAACACTTAGTTTAAGCCGTGGCACTGTAATGCAGTTTTATGCTGTCTTGGAGCTTCTCTCGCTGAGATAAGGCTGTTTTTGAAACATTGTGTTTCCTGTGAAATTATCCCCACAATGTGACTTCAAACCACTTTGGCCATGTAGTTTATCCCAATTACAATAAGACTGATGAAGAAATTTGTTTGTAAACACTTAGTTTAAGACGTGACGCTGTGATGCAGTTTTAAACTAGGCAGAGAAAGTGAGACTTGAAATGCTGTTTTCTATGAAATTGCTGACACAAAGTGACTTGAAACCACTTTGGCCATGTAGGTTATCCTTTTTGCCATAGTTCTGAGTAGTAAACTTGTTTGTAAACACTTAGTTTAAGCCGTGGCGCTGAAATGCAGTTTTACATTATGCAGAGAAAGTGCGATTCGAAAAACTTGTTTTCTGTTAAATTGAAGACACAAAGTGACTTGAAACCACTTTGGCCAGTTGCCATAGATCTGAGATCTTCTTTGTAAAAACATAGTTTAAACCGTGGCACTGTATTGCAGTTTTATGCTGTTTTTGAGCTTTTCTCGCTGAGAAAAGGCTGTTTTTGAAACATTGTGGTTCCTGTGAAATTGTCCACTCAGAGTGACGTGAAACCACTTTGGCCATGTAGTTTATCCCATTTGCAATAATATTGATGAAGAAATTTGTTCGTAAACACTTAGTTTAAGCCGTGGCACTGTAATGCAGTTTTATGCTGTCTTGGAGCTTCTCTCGCTGAGATAAGGCTGTTTTTGAAACATTGTGTTTCCTGTGAAATTATCCCCACAATGTGACTTCAAACCACTTTGGCCATGTAGTTTATCCCAATTACAATAAGACTGATGAAGAAATTTGTTTGTAAACATTTAGTTTAAGACGTGACGCTGTGATGCAGTTTTAAACTAGGCAGAGAAAGTGAGACTTGAAATGCTGTTTTCTATGAAATTGCTGACACAAAGTGACTTGAAACAACTTTGGCCATGTAGTGTATCCCATTTGCCATAGTTCTGAGTAGGAAACTTCTTTGTAAAAACATAGTTTAAGCCGTGGCACTGTAATGCAGTTTTACACTGTATTTGAGCTTCTCTCGCTGAGATAAGGCTGTTTTTGAAACATTGTGTTTCCTGTGAAATTGTCCACACAGAGTGACTTGAAACCACTTTGGCCATGTAGTTTATCCCATTTGTAACAGTATTGATGAAGAAATTTGTTTGGAAACACTTAGTTTAAACTGACGCACTGGAATGCAGTTTTATGCTGTATTTGAGCTTTTCTCGCTGAGAAAAGGCTGTTTTTGAAACATTGTGTTTCCTGTGAAATTATCCACACAAAGTGACGTGAAACCACTTTGGCCATGTAGTTTATCCCATTGCAATGGTAATGGCAATTGCAATTGCAGTAGTATTGATGAAGAAACTTGTTTGTAAACACTTAGTTTAAGCCGTGGCGCTGTGATGCAGTTTTACATTAGGCAGAGAAAGTGAGATTTGAAATACTTGTTTGTGGTTAAATTGCAGACACAATGTGACTGAAACAACTTTGGCCATGTAGTGTATCCCATTTGCCATAGTTCTGAGTAGGAAACATCTTTGTAAAAACATAGTTTAAGCCGTGGCACTGTAATGCAGTTTTACGCTTTATTTGAGCTTCTCTCGCTGAGATAAGGCTGTTTTTGAAACATTGTGTTTCCTGTGAAATTGTCCACACAGAGTGACTTGAAACCACTTTGGCCATGTAGTTTATCCCATTTGCCATAGTTCTGAGTAGGAAACTTTTTTGTAAACACTTAGTTTAAGCCGTGGCTCTGTAATGCAGTTTTACATTAGACAGAGAAAGTGAGATATGAAATACTTGTTTCCTGTGAAATTATCCACACCAAGTGTCTTGAAACCACTTTGGCCATGTAGTTTATCCTATTTGCAATAGTATTGATGAAGAAATTTGTTCGTAAACACTTAGTTTAAGCCGTGGCACTGTAATGCAGTTTTACATTAGGCAGAGAAAGTGAGATTTGAAATACTTGTTTCTTGTGAAATTATCCACACAAAGTGACTTGAAACCACTTTGGCCATGTAGTTTATCCCATTTGCAATAATATTGATGAAGAAATTTGTTTCTTAAACACTTAGTTTAAGCCGTGGCACTGTAATGCAGTTTTATGCTGTCTTGGAGCTTCTCTCGCTGAGATAAGGCTGTTTTTGAAACATTGTGTTTCCTGTGAAATTATCCCCACAATGTGACTTCAAACCACTTTGGCCATGTAGTTTATCCCAATTACAATAGGACTGATGAAGAAATTTGTTTGTAAACACTTAGTTTAAGACGTGACGCTGTGATGCAGTTTTAAACTAGGCAGAGAAAGTGAGACTTGAAATGCTGTTTTCTATGAAATTGCTGACACAAAGTGACTTGAAACCACTTTGGCCATGTAGGTTATCCTTTTTGCCATAGTTCTGAGTAGTAAACTTGTTTGTAAACACTTAGTTTAAGCCGTGGCGCTGAAATGCAGTTTTACATTATGCAGAGAAAGTGCGATTCGAAAAACTTGTTTTCTGTTAAATTGAAGACACAAAGTGACTTGAAACCACTTTGGCCAGTTGCCATAGATCTGAGATCTTCTTTGTAAAAACATAGTTTAAACCGTGGCACTGTATTGCAGTTTTATGCTGTTTTTGAGCTTTTCTCGCTGAGAAAAGGCTGTTTTTGAAACATTGTGGTTCCTGTGAAATTGTCCACTCAGAGTGACGTGAAACCACTTTGGCCATGTAGTTTATCCCATTTGCAATAATATTGATGAAGAAATTTGTTCGTAAACACTTAGTTTAAGCCGTGGCACTGTAATGCAGTTTTATGCTGTCTTGGAGCTTCTCTCGCTGAGATAAGGCTGTTTTTGAAACATTGTGTTTCCTGTGAAATTATCCCCACAATGTGACTTCAAACCACTTTGGCCATGTAGTTTATCCCAATTACAATAAGACTGATGAAGAAATTTGTTTGTAAACACTTAGTTTAAGACGTGACGCTGTGATGCAGTTTTAAACTAGGCAGAGAAAGTGAGACTTGAAATGCTGTTTTCTATGAAATTGCTGACACAAAGTGACTTGAAACCACTTTGGCCATGTAGGTTATCCTTTTTGCCATAGTTCTGAGTAGTAAACTTGTTTGTAAACACTTAGTTTAAGCCGTGGCGCTGAAATGCAGTTTTACATTATGCAGAGAAAGTGCGATTCGAAAAACTTGTTTTCTGTTAAATTGAAGACACAAAGTGACTTGAAACCACTTTGGCCAGTTGCCATAGATCTGAGATCTTCTTTGTAAAAACATAGTTTAAACCGTGGCACTGTATTGCAGTTTTATGCTGTTTTTGAGCTTTTCTCGCTGAGAAAAGGCTGTTTTTGAAACATTGTGGTTCCTGTGAAATTGTCCACTCAGAGTGACGTGAAACCACTTTGGCCATGTAGTTTATCCCATTTGCAATAATATTGATGAAGAAATTTGTTCGTAAACACTTAGTTTAAGCCGTGGCACTGTAATGCAGTTTTATGCTGTCTTGGAGCTTCTCTCGCTGAGATAAGGCTGTTTTTGAAACATTGTGTTTCCTGTGAAATTATCCCCACAATGTGACTTCAAACCACTTTGGCCATGTAGTTTATCCCAATTACAATAAGACTGATGAAGAAATTTGTTTGTAAACATTTAGTTTAAGACGTGACGCTGTGATGCAGTTTTAAACTAGGCAGAGAAAGTGAGACTTGAAATGCTGTTTTCTATGAAATTGCTGACACAAAGTGACTTGAAACAACTTTGGCCATGTAGTGTATCCCATTTGCCATAGTTCTGAGTAGGAAACTTCTTTGTAAAAACATAGTTTAAGCCGTGGCACTGTAATGCAGTTTTACACTGTATTTGAGCTTCTCTCGCTGAGATAAGGCTGTTTTTGAAACATTGTGTTTCCTGTGAAATTGTCCACACAGAGTGACTTGAAACCACTTTGGCCATGTAGTTTATCCCATTTGTAACAGTATTGATGAAGAAATTTGTTTGGAAACACTTAGTTTAAACTGACGCACTGGAATGCAGTTTTATGCTGTATTTGAGCTTTTCTCGCTGAGAAAAGGCTGTTTTTGAAACATTGTGTTTCCTGTGAAATTATCCACACAAAGTGACGTGAAACCACTTTGGCCATGTAGTTTATCCCATTGCAATGGTAATGGCAATTGCAATTGCAGTAGTATTGATGAAGAAACTTGTTTGTAAACACTTAGTTTAAGCCGTGGCGCTGTGATGCAGTTTTACATTAGGCAGAGAAAGTGAGATTTGAAATACTTGTTTGTGGTTAAATTGCAGACACAATGTGACTGAAACAACTTTGGCCATGTAGTGTATCCCATTTGCCATAGTTCTGAGTAGGAAACATCTTTGTAAAAACATAGTTTAAGCCGTGGCACTGTAATGCAGTTTTACGCTTTATTTGAGCTTCTCTCGCTGAGATAAGGCTGTTTTTGAAACATTGTGTTTCCTGTGAAATTGTCCACACAGAGTGACTTGAAACCACTTTGGCCATGTAGTTTATCCCATTTGCCATAGTTCTGAGTAGGAAACTTTTTTGTAAACACTTAGTTTAAGCCGTGGCTCTGTAATGCAGTTTTACATTAGACAGAGAAAGTGAGATATGAAATACTTGTTTCCTGTGAAATTATCCACACCAAGTGTCTTGAAACCACTTTGGCCATGTAGTTTATCCTATTTGCAATAGTATTGATGAAGAAATTTGTTCGTAAACACTTAGTTTAAGCCGTGGCACTGTAATGCAGTTTTACATTAGGCAGAGAAAGTGAGATTTGAAATACTTGTTTCTTGTGAAATTATCCACACAAAGTGACTTGAAACCACTTTGGCCATGTAGTTTATCCCATTTGCAATAATATTGATGAAGAAATTTGTTTCTTAAACACTTAGTTTAAGCCGTGGCACTGTAATGCAGTTTTATGCTGTCTTGGAGCTTCTCTCGCTGAGATAAGGCTGTTTTTGAAACATTGTGTTTCCTGTGAAATTATCCCCACAATGTGACTTCAAACCACTTTGGCCATGTAGTTTATCCCAATTACAATAGGACTGATGAAGAAATTTGTTTGTAAACACTTAGTTTAAGACGTGACGCTGTGATGCAGTTTTAAACTAGGCAGAGAAAGTGAGACTTGAAATGCTGTTTTCTATGAAATTGCTGACACAAAGTGACTTGAAACCACTTTGGCCATGTAGGTTATCCTTTTTGCCATAGTTCTGAGTAGTAAACTTGTTTGTAAACACTTAGTTTAAGCCGTGGCGCTGAAATGCAGTTTTACATTATGCAGAGAAAGTGCGATTCGAAAAACTTGTTTTCTGTTAAATTGAAGACACAAAGTGACTTGAAACCACTTTGGCCAGTTGCCATAGATCTGAGATCTTCTTTGTAAAAACATAGTTTAAACCGTGGCACTGTATTGCAGTTTTATGCTGTTTTTGAGCTTTTCTCGCTGAGAAAAGGCTGTTTTTGAAACATTGTGGTTCCTGTGAAATTGTCCACTCAGAGTGACGTGAAACCACTTTGGCCATGTAGTTTATCCCATTTGCAATAATATTGATGAAGAAATTTGTTCGTAAACACTTAGTTTAAGCCGTGGCACTGTAATGCAGTTTTATGCTGTCTTGGAGCTTCTCTCGCTGAGATAAGGCTGTTTTTGAAACATTGTGTTTCCTGTGAAATTATCCCCACAATGTGACTTCAAACCACTTTGGCCATGTAGTTTATCCCAATTACAATAAGACTGATGAAGAAATTTGTTTGTAAACACTTAGTTTAAGACGTGACGCTGTGATGCAGTTTTAAACTAGGCAGAGAAAGTGAGACTTGAAATGCTGTTTTCTATGAAATTGCTGACACAAAGTGACTTGAAACCACTTTGGCCATGTAGGTTATCCTTTTTGCCATAGTTCTGAGTAGTAAACTTGTTTGTAAACACTTAGTTTAAGCCGTGGCGCTGAAATGCAGTTTTACATTATGCAGAGAAAGTGCGATTCGAAAAACTTGTTTTCTGTTAAATTGAAGACACAAAGTGACTTGAAACCACTTTGGCCAGTTGCCATAGATCTGAGATCTTCTTTGTAAAAACATAGTTTAAACCGTGGCACTGTATTGCAGTTTTATGCTGTTTTTGAGCTTTTCTCGCTGAGAAAAGGCTGTTTTTGAAACATTGTGGTTCCTGTGAAATTGTCCACTCAGAGTGACGTGAAACCACTTTGGCCATGTAGTTTATCCCATTTGCAATAATATTGATGAAGAAATTTGTTCGTAAACACTTAGTTTAAGCCGTGGCACTGTAATGCAGTTTTATGCTGTCTTGGAGCTTCTCTCGCTGAGATAAGGCTGTTTTTGAAACATTGTGTTTCCTGTGAAATTATCCCCACAATGTGACTTCAAACCACTTTGGCCATGTAGTTTATCCCAATTACAATAAGACTGATGAAGAAATTTGTTTGTAAACATTTAGTTTAAGACGTGACGCTGTGATGCAGTTTTAAATTAGGCAGAGAAAGTGAGACTTGAAATGCTGTTTTCTATGAAATTGCTGACACAAAGTGACTTGAAACAACTTTGGCCATGTAGTGTATCCCATTTGCCATAGTTCTGAGTAGGAAACTTCTTTGTAAAAACATAGTTTAAGCCGTGGCACTGTAATGCAGTTTTACACTGTATTTGAGCTTCTCTCGCTGAGATAAGGCTGTTTTTGAAACATTGTGTTTCCTGTGAAATTGTCCACACAGAGTGACTTGAAACCACTTTGGCCATGTAGTTTATCCCATTTGTAATAGTATTGATGAAGAAATTTGTTTGGAAACACTTAGTTTAAACTGACGCACTGGAATGCAGTTTTATGCTGTATTTGAGCTTCTCTCGCTGAGAAAAGGCTGTTTTTGAAACATTGTGTTTCCTGTGAAATTATCCACACAAAGTGACGTGAAACCACTTTGGCCATGTAGTTTATCCCATTGCAATGGTAATGGCAATTGCAATTGCAGTAGTATTGATGAAGAAACTTGTTTGTAAACACTTAGTTTAAGCCGTGGCGCTGTGATGCAGTTTTACATTAGGCAGAGAAAGTGAGATTTGAAATACTTGTTTGTGGTTAAATTGCAGACACAATGTGACTGAAACAACTTTGGCCATGTAGTGTATCCCATTTGCCATAGTTCTGAGTAGGAAACATCTTTGTAAAAACATAGTTTAAGCCGTGGCACTGTAATGCAGTTTTACGCTTTATTTGAGCTTCTCTCGCTGAGATAAGGCTGTTTTTGAAACATTGTGTTTCCTGTGAAATTGTCCACACAGAGTGACTTGAAACCACTTTGGCCATGTAGTTTATCCCATTTGCCATAGTTCTGAGTAGGAAACTTTTTTGTAAACACTTAGTTTAAGCCGTGGCTCTGTAATGCAGTTTTACATTAGACAGAGAAAGTGAGATATGAAATACTTGTTTCCTGTGAAATTATCCACACCAAGTGTCTTGAAACCACTTTGGCCATGTAGTTTATCCTATTTGCAATAGTATTGATGAAGAAATTTGTTCGTAAACACTTAGTTTAAGCCGTGGCACTGTAATGCAGTTTTACATTAGGCAGAGAAAGTGAGATTTGAAATACTTGTTTCTTGTGAAATTATCCACACAAAGTGACTTGAAACCACTTTGGCCATGTAGTTTATCCCATTTGCAATAATATTGATGAAGAAATTTGTTTCTTAAACACTTAGTTTAAGCCGTGGCACTGTAATGCAGTTTTATGCTGTCTTGGAGCTTCTCTCGCTGAGATAAGGCTGTTTTTGAAACATTGTGTTTCCTGTGAAATTATCCCCACAATGTGACTTCAAACCACTTTGGCCATGTAGTTTATCCCAATTACAATAGGACTGATGAAGAAATTTGTTTGTAAACACTTAGTTTAAGACGTGACGCTGTGATGCAGTTTTAAACTAGGCAGAGAAAGTGAGACTTGAAATGCTGTTTTCTATGAAATTGCTGACACAAAGTGACTTGAAACCACTTTGGCCATGTAGGTTATCCTTTTTGCCATAGTTCTGAGTAGTAAACTTGTTTGTAAACACTTAGTTTAAGCCGTGGCGCTGAAATGCAGTTTTACATTATGCAGAGAAAGTGCGATTCGAAAAACTTGTTTTCTGTTAAATTGAAGACACAAAGTGACTTGAAACCACTTTGGCCAGTTGCCATAGATCTGAGATCTTCTTTGTAAAAACATAGTTTAAACCGTGGCACTGTATTGCAGTTTTATGCTGTTTTTGAGCTTTTCTCGCTGAGAAAAGGCTGTTTTTGAAACATTGTGGTTCCTGTGAAATTGTCCACTCAGAGTGACGTGAAACCACTTTGGCCATGTAGTTTATCCCATTTGCAATAATATTGATGAAGAAATTTGTTCGTAAACACTTAGTTTAAGCCGTGGCACTGTAATGCAGTTTTATGCTGTCTTGGAGCTTCTCTCGCTGAGATAAGGCTGTTTTTGAAACATTGTGTTTCCTGTGAAATTATCCCCACAATGTGACTTCAAACCACTTTGGCCATGTAGTTTATCCCAATTACAATAAGACTGATGAAGAAATTTGTTTGTAAACATTTAGTTTAAGACGTGACGCTGTGATGCAGTTTTAAACTAGGCAGAGAAAGTGAGACTTGAAATGCTGTTTTCTATGAAATTGCTGACACAAAGTGACTTGAAACAACTTTGGCCATGTAGTGTATCCCATTTGCCATAGTTCTGAGTAGGAAACTTCTTTGTAAAAACATAGTTTAAGCCGTGGCACTGTAATGCAGTTTTACACTGTATTTGAGCTTCTCTCGCTGAGATAAGGCTGTTTTTGAAACATTGTGTTTCCTGTGAAATTGTCCACACAGAGTGACTTGAAACCACTTTGGCCATGTAGTTTATCCCATTTGTAACAGTATTGATGAAGAAATTTGTTTGGAAACACTTAGTTTAAACTGACGCACTGGAATGCAGTTTTATGCTGTATTTGAGCTTTTCTCGCTGAGAAAAGGCTGTTTTTGAAACATTGTGTTTCCGGTGAAATTATCCACACAAAGTGACGTGAAACCACTTTGGCCATGTAGTTTATCCCATTGCAATGGTAATGGCAATTGCAATTGCAGTAGTATTGATGAAGAAACTTGTTTGTAAACACTTAGTTTAAGCCGTGGCGCTGTGATGCAGTTTTACATTAGGCAGAGAAAGTGAGATTTGAAATACTTGTTTGTGGTTAAATTGCAGACACAATGTGACTGAAACAACTTTGGCCATGTAGTGTATCCCATTTGCCATAGTTCTGAGTAGGAAACATCTTTGTAAAAACATAGTTTAAGCCGTGGCACTGTAATGCAGTTTTACGCTTTATTTGAGCTTCTCTCGCTGAGATAAGGCTGTTTTTGAAACATTGTGTTTCCTGTGAAATTGTCCACACAGAGTGACTTGAAACCACTTTGGCCATGTAGTTTATCCCATTTGCCATAGTTCTGAGTAGGAAACTTTTTTGTAAACACTTAGTTTAAGCCGTGGCTCTGTAATGCAGTTTTACATTAGACAGAGAAAGTGAGATATGAAATACTTGTTTCCTGTGAAATTATCCACACCAAGTGTCTTGAAACCACTTTGGCCATGTAGTTTATCCTATTTGCAATAGTATTGATGAAGAAATTTGTTCGTAAACACTTAGTTTAAGCCGTGGCACTGTAATGCAGTTTTACATTAGGCAGAGAAAGTGAGATTTGAAATACTTGTTTCTTGTGAAATTATCCACACAAAGTGACTTGAAACCACTTTGGCCATGTAGTTTATCCCATTTGCAATAATATTGATGAAGAAATTTGTTTCTTAAACACTTAGTTTAAGCCGTGGCACTGTAATGCAGTTTTATGCTGTCTTGGAGCTTCTCTCGCTGAGATAAGGCTGTTTTTGAAACATTGTGTTTCCTGTGAAATTATCCCCACAATGTGACTTCAAACCACTTTGGCCATGTAGTTTATCCCAATTACAATAGGACTGATGAAGAAATTTGTTTGTAAACACTTAGTTTAAGACGTGACGCTGTGATGCAGTTTTAAACTAGGCAGAGAAAGTGAGACTTGAAATGCTGTTTTCTATGAAATTGCTGACACAAAGTGACTTGAAACCACTTTGGCCATGTAGGTTATCCTTTTTGCCATAGTTCTGAGTAGTAAACTTGTTTGTAAACACTTAGTTTAAGCCGTGGCGCTGAAATGCAGTTTTACATTATGCAGAGAAAGTGCGATTCGAAAAACTTGTTTTCTGTTAAATTGAAGACACAAAGTGACTTGAAACCACTTTGGCCAGTTGCCATAGATCTGAGATCTTCTTTGTAAAAACATAGTTTAAACCGTGGCACTGTATTGCAGTTTTATGCTGTTTTTGAGCTTTTCTCGCTGAGAAAAGGCTGTTTTTGAAACATTGTGGTTCCTGTGAAATTGTCCACTCAGAGTGACGTGAAACCACTTTGGCCATGTAGTTTATCCCATTTGCAATAATATTGATGAAGAAATTTGTTCGTAAACACTTAGTTTAAGCCGTGGCACTGTAATGCAGTTTTATGCTGTCTTGGAGCTTCTCTCGCTGAGATAAGGCTGTTTTTGAAACATTGTGTTTCCTGTGAAATTATCCCCACAATGTGACTTCAAACCACTTTGGCCATGTAGTTTATCCCAATTACAATAAGACTGATGAAGAAATTTGTTTGTAAACACTTAGTTTAAGACGTGACGCTGTGATGCAGTTTTAAACTAGGCAGAGAAAGTGAGACTTGAAATGCTGTTTTCTATGAAATTGCTGACACAAAGTGACTTGAAACAACTTTGGCCATGTAGTGTATCCCATTTGCCATAGTTCTGAGTAGGAAACTTCTTTGTAAAAACATAGTTTAAGCCGTGGCACTGTAATGCAGTTTTACACTGTATTTGAGCTTCTCTCGCTGAGATAAGGCTGTTTTTGAAACATTGTGTTTCCTGTGAAATTGTCCACACAGAGTGACTTGAAACCACTTTGGCCATGTAGTTTATCCCATTTGTAATAGTATTGATGAAGAAATTTGTTTGGAAACACTTAGTTTAAACTGACGCACTGGAATGCAGTTTTATGCTGTATTTGAGCTTCTCTCGCTGAGAAAAGGCTGTTTTTGAAACATTGTGTTTCCTGTGAAATTATCCACACAAAGTGACGTGAAACCACTTTGGCCATGTAGTTTATCCCATTGCAATGGTAATGGCAATTGCAATTGCAGTAGTATTGATGAAGAAACTTGTTTGTAAACACTTAGTTTAAGCCGTGGCGCTGTGATGCAGTTTTACATTAGGCAGAGAAAGTGAGATTTGAAATACTTGTTTGTGGTTAAATTGCAGACACAATGTGACTGAAACAACTTTGGCCATGTAGTGTATCCCATTTGCCATAGTTCTGAGTAGGAAACATCTTTGTAAAAACATAGTTTAAGCCGTGGCACTGTAATGCAGTTTTACGCTTTATTTGAGCTTCTCTCGCTGAGATAAGGCTGTTTTTGAAACATTGTGTTTCCTGTGAAATTGTCCACACAGAGTGACTTGAAACCACTTTGGCCATGTAGTTTATCCCATTTGCCATAGTTCTGAGTAGGAAACTTTTTTGTAAACACTTAGTTTAAGCCGTGGCTCTGTAATGCAGTTTTACATTAGACAGAGAAAGTGAGATATGAAATACTTGTTTCCTGTGAAATTATCCACACCAAGTGTATTGAAACCACTTTGGCCATGTAGTTTATCCTATTTGCAATAGTATTGATGAAGAAATTTGTTCGTAAACACTTAGTTTAAGCCGTGGCACTGTAATGCAGTTTTACATTAGGCAGAGAAAGTGAGATTTGAAATACTTGTTTCTTGTGAAATTATCCACACAAAGTGACTTGAAACCACTTTGGCCATGTAGTTTATCCCATTTGCAATAATATTGATGAAGAAATTTGTTTCTTAAACACTTAGTTTAAGCCGTGGCACTGTAATGCAGTTTTATGCTGTCTTGGAGCTTCTCTCGCTGAGATAAGGCTGTTTTTGAAACATTGTGTTTCCTGTGAAATTATCCCCACAATGTGACTTCAAACCACTTTGGCCATGTAGTTTATCCCAATTACAATAGGACTGATGAAGAAATTTGTTTGTAAACACTTAGTTTAAGACGTGACGCTGTGATGCAGTTTTAAACTAGGCAGAGAAAGTGAGACTTGAAATGCTGTTTTCTATGAAATTGCTGACACAAAGTGACTTGAAACCACTTTGGCCATGTAGGTTATCCTTTTTGCCATAGTTCTGAGTAGTAAACTTGTTTGTAAACACTTAGTTTAAGCCGTGGCGCTGAAATGCAGTTTTACATTATGCAGAGAAAGTGCGATTCGAAAAACTTGTTTTCTGTTAAATTGAAGACACAAAGTGACTTGAAACCACTTTGGCCAGTTGCCATAGATCTGAGATCTTCTTTGTAAAAACATAGTTTAAACCGTGGCACTGTATTGCAGTTTTATGCTGTTTTTGAGCTTTTCTCGCTGAGAAAAGGCTGTTTTTGAAACATTGTGGTTCCTGTGAAATTGTCCACTCAGAGTGACGTGAAACCACTTTGGCCATGTAGTTTATCCCATTTGCAATAATATTGATGAAGAAATTTGTTCGTAAACACTTAGTTTAAGCCGTGGCACTGTAATGCAGTTTTATGCTGTCTTGGAGCTTCTCTCGCTGAGATAAGGCTGTTTTTGAAACATTGTGTTTCCTGTGAAATTATCCCCACAATGTGACTTCAAACCACTTTGGCCATGTAGTTTATCCCAATTACAATAAGACTGATGAAGAAATTTGTTTGTAAACATTTAGTTTAAGACGTGACGCTGTGATGCAGTTTTAAACTAGGCAGAGAAAGTGAGACTTGAAATGCTGTTTTCTATGAAATTGCTGACACAAAGTGACTTGAAACAACTTTGGCCATGTAGTGTATCCCATTTGCCATAGTTCTGAGTAGGAAACTTCTTTGTAAAAACATAGTTTAAGCCGTGGCACTGTAATGCAGTTTTACACTGTATTTGAGCTTCTCTCGCTGAGATAAGGCTGTTTTTGAAACATTGTGTTTCCTGTGAAATTGTCCACACAGAGTGACTTGAAACCACTTTGGCCATGTAGTTTATCCCATTTGTAACAGTATTGATGAAGAAATTTGTTTGGAAACACTTAGTTTAAACTGACGCACTGGAATGCAGTTTTATGCTGTATTTGAGCTTTTCTCGCTGAGAAAAGGCTGTTTTTGAAACATTGTGTTTCCTGTGAAATTATCCACACAAAGTGACGTGAAACCACTTTGGCCATGTAGTTTATCCCATTGCAATGGTAATGGCAATTGCAATTGCAGTAGTATTGATGAAGAAACTTGTTTGTAAACACTTAGTTTAAGCCGTGGCGCTGTGATGCAGTTTTACATTAGGCAGAGAAAGTGAGATTTGAAATACTTGTTTGTGGTTAAATTGCAGACACAATGTGACTGAAACAACTTTGGCCATGTAGTGTATCCCATTTGCCATAGTTCTGAGTAGGAAACATCTTTGTAAAAACATAGTTTAAGCCGTGGCACTGTAATGCAGTTTTACGCTTTATTTGAGCTTCTCTCGCTGAGATAAGGCTGTTTTTGAAACATTGTGTTTCCTGTGAAATTGTCCACACAGAGTGACTTGAAACCACTTTGGCCATGTAGTTTATCCCATTTGCCATAGTTCTGAGTAGGAAACTTTTTTGTAAACACTTAGTTTAAGCCGTGGCTCTGTAATGCAGTTTTACATTAGACAGAGAAAGTGAGATATGAAATACTTGTTTCCTGTGAAATTATCCACACCAAGTGTATTGAAACCACTTTGGCCATGTAGTTTATCCTATTTGCAATAGTATTGATGAAGAAATTTGTTCGTAAACACTTAGTTTAAGCCGTGGCACTGTAATGCAGTTTTACATTAGGCAGAGAAAGTGAGATTTGAAATACTTGTTTCTTGTGAAATTATCCACACAAAGTGACTTGAAACCACTTTGGCCATGTAGTTTATCCCATTTGCAATAATATTGATGAAGAAATTTGTTTCTTAAACACTTAGTTTAAGCCGTGGCACTGTAATGCAGTTTTATGCTGTCTTGGAGCTTCTCTCGCTGAGATAAGGCTGTTTTTGAAACATTGTGTTTCCTGTGAAATTATCCCCACAATGTGACTTCAAACCACTTTGGCCATGTAGTTTATCCCAATTACAATAGGACTGATGAAGAAATTTGTTTGTAAACACTTAGTTTAAGACGTGACGCTGTGATGCAGTTTTAAACTAGGCAGAGAAAGTGAGACTTGAAATGCTGTTTTCTATGAAATTGCTGACACAAAGTGACTTGAAACCACTTTGGCCATGTAGGTTATCCTTTTTGCCATAGTTCTGAGTAGTAAACTTGTTTGTAAACACTTAGTTTAAGCCGTGGCGCTGAAATGCAGTTTTACATTATGCAGAGAAAGTGCGATTCGAAAAACTTGTTTTCTGTTAAATTGAAGACACAAAGTGACTTGAAACCACTTTGGCCAGTTGCCATAGATCTGAGATCTTCTTTGTAAAAACATAGTTTAAACCGTGGCACTGTATTGCAGTTTTATGCTGTTTTTGAGCTTTTCTCGCTGAGAAAAGGCTGTTTTTGAAACATTGTGGTTCCTGTGAAATTGTCCACTCAGAGTGACGTGAAACCACTTTGGCCATGTAGTTTATCCCATTTGCAATAATATTGATGAAGAAATTTGTTCGTAAACACTTAGTTTAAGCCGTGGCACTGTAATGCAGTTTTATGCTGTCTTGGAGCTTCTCTCGCTGAGATAAGGCTGTTTTTGAAACATTGTGTTTCCTGTGAAATTATCCCCACAATGTGACTTCAAACCACTTTGGCCATGTAGTTTATCCCAATTACAATAAGACTGATGAAGAAATTTGTTTGTAAACACTTAGTTTAAGACGTGACGCTGTGATGCAGTTTTAAACTAGGCAGAGAAAGTGAGACTTGAAATGCTGTTTTCTATGAAATTGCTGACACAAAGTGACTTGAAACAACTTTGGCCATGTAGTGTATCCCATTTGCCATAGTTCTGAGTAGGAAACTTCTTTGTAAAAACATAGTTTAAGCCGTGGCACTGTAATGCAGTTTTACACTGTATTTGAGCTTCTCTCGCTGAGATAAGGCTGTTTTTGAAACATTGTGTTTCCTGTGAAATTGTCCACACAGAGTGACTTGAAACCACTTTGGCCATGTAGTTTATCCCATTTGTAATAGTATTGATGAAGAAATTTGTTTGGAAACACTTAGTTTAAACTGACGCACTGGAATGCAGTTTTATGCTGTATTTGAGCTTCTCTCGCTGAGAAAAGGCTGTTTTTGAAACATTGTGTTTCCTGTGAAATTATCCACACAAAGTGACGTGAAACCACTTTGGCCATGTAGTTTATCCCATTGCAATGGTAATGGCAATTGCAATTGCAGTAGTATTGATGAAGAAACTTGTTTGTAAACACTTAGTTTAAGCCGTGGCGCTGTGATGCAGTTTTACATTAGGCAGAGAAAGTGAGATTTGAAATACTTGTTTGTGGTTAAATTGCAGACACAATGTGACTGAAACAACTTTGGCCATGTAGTGTATCCCATTTGCCATAGTTCTGAGTAGGAAACATCTTTGTAAAAACATAGTTTAAGCCGTGGCACTGTAATGCAGTTTTACGCTTTATTTGAGCTTCTCTCGCTGAGATAAGGCTGTTTTTGAAACATTGTGTTTCCTGTGAAATTGTCCACACAGAGTGACTTGAAACCACTTTGGCCATGTAGTTTATCCCATTTGCCATAGTTCTGAGTAGGAAACTTTTTTGTAAACACTTAGTTTAAGCCGTGGCTCTGTAATGCAGTTTTACATTAGACAGAGAAAGTGAGATATGAAATACTTGTTTCCTGTGAAATTATCCACACCAAGTGTATTGAAACCACTTTGGCCATGTAGTTTATCCTATTTGCAATAGTATTGATGAAGAAATTTGTTCGTAAACACTTAGTTTAAGCCGTGGCACTGTAATGCAGTTTTACATTAGGCAGAGAAAGTGAGATTTGAAATACTTGTTTCTTGTGAAATTATCCACACAAAGTGACTTGAAACCACTTTGGCCATGTAGTTTATCCCATTTGCAATAATATTGATGAAGAAATTTGTTTCTTAAACACTTAGTTTAAGCCGTGGCACTGTAATGCAGTTTTATGCTGTCTTGGAGCTTCTCTCGCTGAGATAAGGCTGTTTTTGAAACATTGTGTTTCCTGTGAAATTATCCCCACAATGTGACTTCAAACCACTTTGGCCATGTAGTTTATCCCAATTACAATAGGACTGATGAAGAAATTTGTTTGTAAACACTTAGTTTAAGACGTGACGCTGTGATGCAGTTTTAAACTAGGCAGAGAAAGTGAGACTTGAAATGCTGTTTTCTATGAAATTGCTGACACAAAGTGACTTGAAACCACTTTGGCCATGTAGGTTATCCTTTTTGCCATAGTTCTGAGTAGTAAACTTGTTTGTAAACACTTAGTTTAAGCCGTGGCGCTGAAATGCAGTTTTACATTATGCAGAGAAAGTGCGATTCGAAAAACTTGTTTTCTGTTAAATTGAAGACACAAAGTGACTTGAAACCACTTTGGCCAGTTGCCATAGATCTGAGATCTTCTTTGTAAAAACATAGTTTAAACCGTGGCACTGTATTGCAGTTTTATGCTGTTTTTGAGCTTTTCTCGCTGAGAAAAGGCTGTTTTTGAAACATTGTGGTTCCTGTGAAATTGTCCACTCAGAGTGACGTGAAACCACTTTGGCCATGTAGTTTATCCCATTTGCAATAATATTGATGAAGAAATTTGTTCGTAAACACTTAGTTTAAGCCGTGGCACTGTAATGCAGTTTTATGCTGTCTTGGAGCTTCTCTCGCTGAGATAAGGCTGTTTTTGAAACATTGTGTTTCCTGTGAAATTATCCCCACAATGTGACTTCAAACCACTTTGGCCATGTAGTTTATCCCAATTACAATAAGACTGATGAAGAAATTTGTTTGTAAACATTTAGTTTAAGACGTGACGCTGTGATGCAGTTTTAAACTAGGCAGAGAAAGTGAGACTTGAAATGCTGTTTTCTATGAAATTGCTGACACAAAGTGACTTGAAACAACTTTGGCCATGTAGTGTATCCCATTTGCCATAGTTCTGAGTAGGAAACTTCTTTGTAAAAACATAGTTTAAGCCGTGGCACTGTAATGCAGTTTTACACTGTATTTGAGCTTCTCTCGCTGAGATAAGGCTGTTTTTGAAACATTGTGTTTCCTGTGAAATTGTCCACACAGAGTGACTTGAAACCACTTTGGCCATGTAGTTTATCCCATTTGTAACAGTATTGATGAAGAAATTTGTTTGGAAACACTTAGTTTAAACTGACGCACTGGAATGCAGTTTTATGCTGTATTTGAGCTTTTCTCGCTGAGAAAAGGCTGTTTTTGAAACATTGTGTTTCCTGTGAAATTATCCACACAAAGTGACGTGAAACCACTTTGGCCATGTAGTTTATCCCATTGCAATGGTAATGGCAATTGCAATTGCAGTAGTATTGATGAAGAAACTTGTTTGTAAACACTTAGTTTAAGCCGTGGCGCTGTGATGCAGTTTTACATTAGGCAGAGAAAGTGAGATTTGAAATACTTGTTTGTGGTTAAATTGCAGACACAATGTGACTGAAACAACTTTGGCCATGTAGTGTATCCCATTTGCCATAGTTCTGAGTAGGAAACATCTTTGTAAAAACATAGTTTAAGCCGTGGCACTGTAATGCAGTTTTACGCTTTATTTGAGCTTCTCTCGCTGAGATAAGGCTGTTTTTGAAACATTGTGTTTCCTGTGAAATTGTCCACACAGAGTGACTTGAAACCACTTTGGCCATGTAGTTTATCCCATTTGCCATAGTTCTGAGTAGGAAACTTTTTTGTAAACACTTAGTTTAAGCCGTGGCTCTGTAATGCAGTTTTACATTAGACAGAGAAAGTGAGATATGAAATACTTGTTTCCTGTGAAATTATCCACACCAAGTGTATTGAAACCACTTTGGCCATGTAGTTTATCCTATTTGCAATAGTATTGATGAAGAAATTTGTTCGTAAACACTTAGTTTAAGCCGTGGCACTGTAATGCAGTTTTACATTAGGCAGAGAAAGTGAGATTTGAAATACTTGTTTCTTGTGAAATTATCCACACAAAGTGACTTGAAACCACTTTGGCCATGTAGTTTATCCCATTTGCAATAATATTGATGAAGAAATTTGTTTCTTAAACACTTAGTTTAAGCCGTGGCACTGTAATGCAGTTTTATGCTGTCTTGGAGCTTCTCTCGCTGAGATAAGGCTGTTTTTGAAACATTGTGTTTCCTGTGAAATTATCCCCACAATGTGACTTCAAACCACTTTGGCCATGTAGTTTATCCCAATTACAATAGGACTGATGAAGAAATTTGTTTGTAAACACTTAGTTTAAGACGTGACGCTGTGATGCAGTTTTAAACTAGGCAGAGAAAGTGAGACTTGAAATGCTGTTTTCTATGAAATTGCTGACACAAAGTGACTTGAAACCACTTTGGCCATGTAGGTTATCCTTTTTGCCATAGTTCTGAGTAGTAAACTTGTTTGTAAACACTTAGTTTAAGCCGTGGCGCTGAAATGCAGTTTTACATTATGCAGAGAAAGTGCGATTCGAAAAACTTGTTTTCTGTTAAATTGAAGACACAAAGTGACTTGAAACCACTTTGGCCAGTTGCCATAGATCTGAGATCTTCTTTGTAAAAACATAGTTTAAACCGTGGCACTGTATTGCAGTTTTATGCTGTTTTTGAGCTTTTCTCGCTGAGAAAAGGCTGTTTTTGAAACATTGTGGTTCCTGTGAAATTGTCCACTCAGAGTGACGTGAAACCACTTTGGCCATGTAGTTTATCCCATTTGCAATAATATTGATGAAGAAATTTGTTCGTAAACACTTAGTTTAAGCCGTGGCACTGTAATGCAGTTTTATGCTGTCTTGGAGCTTCTCTCGCTGAGATAAGGCTGTTTTTGAAACATTGTGTTTCCTGTGAAATTATCCCCACAATGTGACTTCAAACCACTTTGGCCATGTAGTTTATCCCAATTACAATAAGACTGATGAAGAAATTTGTTTGTAAACATTTAGTTTAAGACGTGACGCTGTGATGCAGTTTTAAACTAGGCAGAGAAAGTGAGACTTGAAATGCTGTTTTCTATGAAATTGCTGACACAAAGTGACTTGAAACAACTTTGGCCATGTAGTGTATCCCATTTGCCATAGTTCTGAGTAGGAAACTTCTTTGTAAAAACATAGTTTAAGCCGTGGCACTGTAATGCAGTTTTACACTGTATTTGAGCTTCTCTCGCTGAGATAAGGCTGTTTTTGAAACATTGTGTTTCCTGTGAAATTGTCCACACAGAGTGACTTGAAACCACTTTGGCCATGTAGTTTATCCCATTTGTAACAGTATTGATGAAGAAATTTGTTTGGAAACACTTAGTTTAAACTGACGCACTGGAATGCAGTTTTATGCTGTATTTGAGCTTTTCTCGCTGAGAAAAGGCTGTTTTTGAAACATTGTGTTTCCTGTGAAATTATCCACACAAAGTGACGTGAAACCACTTTGGCCATGTAGTTTATCCCATTGCAATGGTAATGGCAATTGCAATTGCAGTAGTATTGATGAAGAAACTTGTTTGTAAACACTTAGTTTAAGCCGTGGCGCTGTGATGCAGTTTTACATTAGGCAGAGAAAGTGAGATTTGAAATACTTGTTTGTGGTTAAATTGCAGACACAATGTGACTGAAACAACTTTGGCCATGTAGTGTATCCCATTTGCCATAGTTCTGAGTAGGAAACATCTTTGTAAAAACATAGTTTAAGCCGTGGCACTGTAATGCAGTTTTACGCTTTATTTGAGCTTCTCTCGCTGAGATAAGGCTGTTTTTGAAACATTGTGTTTCCTGTGAAATTGTCCACACAGAGTGACTTGAAACCACTTTGGCCATGTAGTTTATCCCATTTGCCATAGTTCTGAGTAGGAAACTTTTTTGTAAACACTTAGTTTAAGCCGTGGCTCTGTAATGCAGTTTTACATTAGACAGAGAAAGTGAGATATGAAATACTTGTTTCCTGTGAAATTATCCACACCAAGTGTCTTGAAACCACTTTGGCCATGTAGTTTATCCTATTTGCAATAGTATTGATGAAGAAATTTGTTCGTAAACACTTAGTTTAAGCCGTGGCACTGTAATGCAGTTTTACATTAGGCAGAGAAAGTGAGATTTGAAATACTTGTTTCTTGTGAAATTATCCACACAAAGTGACTTGAAACCACTTTGGCCATGTAGTTTATCCCATTTGCAATAATATTGATGAAGAAATTTGTTTCTTAAACACTTAGTTTAAGCCGTGGCACTGTAATGCAGTTTTATGCTGTCTTGGAGCTTCTCTCGCTGAGATAAGGCTGTTTTTGAAACATTGTGTTTCCTGTGAAATTATCCCCACAATGTGACTTCAAACCACTTTGGCCATGTAGTTTATCCCAATTACAATAGGACTGATGAAGAAATTTGTTTGTAAACACTTAGTTTAAGACGTGACGCTGTGATGCAGTTTTAAACTAGGCAGAGAAAGTGAGACTTGAAATGCTGTTTTCTATGAAATTGCTGACACAAAGTGACTTGAAACCACTTTGGCCATGTAGGTTATCCTTTTTGCCATAGTTCTGAGTAGTAAACTTGTTTGTAAACACTTAGTTTAAGCCGTGGCGCTGAAATGCAGTTTTACATTATGCAGAGAAAGTGCGATTCGAAAAACTTGTTTTCTGTTAAATTGAAGACACAAAGTGACTTGAAACCACTTTGGCCAGTTGCCATAGATCTGAGATCTTCTTTGTAAAAACATAGTTTAAACCGTGGCACTGTATTGCAGTTTTATGCTGTTTTTGAGCTTTTCTCGCTGAGAAAAGGCTGTTTTTGAAACATTGTGGTTCCTGTGAAATTGTCCACTCAGAGTGACGTGAAACCACTTTGGCCATGTAGTTTATCCCATTTGCAATAATATTGATGAAGAAATTTGTTCGTAAACACTTAGTTTAAGCCGTGGCACTGTAATGCAGTTTTATGCTGTCTTGGAGCTTCTCTCGCTGAGATAAGGCTGTTTTTGAAACATTGTGTTTCCTGTGAAATTATCCCCACAATGTGACTTCAAACCACTTTGGCCATGTAGTTTATCCCAATTACAATAGGACTGATGAAGAAATTTGTTTGTAAACACTTAGTTTAAGACGTGACGCTGTGATGCAGTTTTAAACTAGGCAGAGAAAGTGAGACTTGAAATGCTGTTTTCTATGAAATTGCTGACACAAAGTGACTTGAAACAACTTTGGCCATGTAGTGTATCCCATTGAAATGGTATTGGCAATTTCAATTGCGATACTATTGCTGAAGAAACTTATTTGTAAACACTTAGTTTAAGCCGTGGCGCTGTAATGCAGTTTTACATTATGCAGAGAAAGTGCGATTCGAAAAACTTGTTTTCTGTTAAATTGAAGACACAAAGTGACTTGAAACCACTTTGGCCAGTTGCCATAGATCTGAGATCTTCTTTGTAAAAACATAGTTTAAACCGTGGCACTGTATTGCAGTTTTATGCTGTTTTTGAGCTTTTCTCGCTGAGAAAAGGCTGTTTTTGAAACATTGTGGTTCCTGTGAAATTGTCCACTCAGAGTGACGTGAAACCACTTTGGCCATGTAGTTTATCCCAATTGCAATTGGACTGATGAAGAAATTTGTTTTTTAAAAACTTAGTTTAAGCCGTGGCGCTGTAATGCAGTTTTACATTAGGCAGAGAAAGTGCGATTTGAAATACTTGTTTTCTGTGAAATTGCAGACACAAAGTGACTTGAAGCCACTTAGGCCGTGTAGTTTATCCTATTTGCCATATTCCTGATGAAGAAAAATTTGTTCGTAAACACTTAGTTTAAGCCGTGGCACTGTAATGCAGTTTTATGCTGTCTTGGAGCTTCTCTCGCTGAGATAAGGCTGTTTTTGAAACATTGTGTTTCCTGTGAAATTATCCCCACAATGTGACTTCAAACCACTTTGGCCATGTAGTTTATCCCAATTACAATAGGACTGATGAAGAAATTTGTTTGTAAACACTTAGTTTAAGACGTGACGCTGTGATGCAGTTTTAAACTAGGCAGAGAAAGTGAGACTTGAAATGCTGTTTTCTATGAAATTGCTGACACAAAGTGACTTGAAACAACTTTGGCCATGTAGTGTATCCCATTGAAATGGTATTGGCAATTTCAATTGCGATACTATTGCTGAAGAAACTTATTTGTAAACACTTAGTTTAAGCCGTGGCGCTGTAATGCAGTTTTACATTATGCAGAGAAAGTGCGATTCGAAAAACTTGTTTTCTGTTAAATTGAAGACACAAAGTGACTTGAAACCACTTTGGCCAGTTGCCATAGATCTGAGATCTTCTTTGTAAAAACATAGTTTAAACCGTGGCACTGTATTGCAGTTTTATGCTGTTTTTGAGCTTTTCTCGCTGAGAAAAGGCTGTTTTTGAAACATTGTGGTTCCTGTGAAATTGTCCACTCAGAGTGACGTGAAACCACTTTGGCCATGTAGTTTATCCCAATTGCAATTGGACTGATGAAGAAATTTGTTTTTTAAAAACTTAGTTTAAGCCGTGGCGCTGTAATGCAGTTTTACATTAGGCAGAGAAAGTGCGATTTGAAATACTTGTTTTCTGTGAAATTGCAGACACAAAGTGACTTGAAGCCACTTAGGCCGTGTAGTTTATCCTATTTGCCATATTCCTGATGAAGAAAAATTTGTTCGTAAACACTTAGTTTAAGACGTGACGCTGTGATGCAGTTTTAAACTAGGCAGAGAAAGTGAGACTTGAAATGCTGTTTTCTATGAAATTGCTGACACAAAGTGACTTGAAACCACTTTGGCCATGTAGGTTATCCTTTTTGCCATAGTTCTGAGTAGTAAACTTGTTTGTAAACACTTAGTTTAAGCCGTGGCGCTGAAATGCAGTTTTACATTATGCAGAGAAAGTGCGATTCGAAAAACTTGTTTTCTGTTAAATTGAAGACACAAAGTGACTTGAAACCACTTTGGCCAGTTGCCATAGATCTGAGATCTTCTTTGTAAAAACATAGTTTAAACCGTGGCACTGTATTGCAGTTTTATGCTGTTTTTGAGCTTTTCTTGCTGAGAAAAGGCTGTTTTTGAAACATTGTGGTTCCTGTGAAATTGTCCACTCAGAGTGACGTGAAACCACTTTGGCCATGTAGTTTATCCCATTTGCAATAATATTGATGAAGAAATTTGTTCGTAAACACTTAGTTTAAGCCGTGGCACTGTAATGCAGTTTTATGCTGTCTTGGAGCTTCTCTCGCTGAGATAAGGCTGTTTTTGAAACATTGTGTTTCCTGTGAAATTATCCCCACAATGTGACTTCAAACCACTTTGGCCATGTAGTTTATCCCAATTACAATAGGACTGATGAAGAAATTTGTTTGTAAACACTTAGTTTAAGACGTGACGCTGTGATGCAGTTTTAAACTAGGCAGAGAAAGTGAGACTTGAAATGCTGTTTTCTATGAAATTGCTGACACAAAGTGACTTGAAACCACTTTGGCCATTTAGGTTATCCTTTTTGCCATAGTTCTGAGTAGTAAACTTGTTTGTAAACACTTAGTTTAAGCCGTGGCGCTGAAATGCAGTTTTACATTATGCAGAGAAAGTGCGATTCGAAAAACTTATTTTCTGTTAAATTGAAGACACAAAGTGACTTGAAACCACTTTGGCCAGTTGCCATAGATCTGAGATCTTCTTTGTAAAAACATAGTTTAAACCGTGGCACTGTATTGCAGTTTTATGCTGTTTTTGAGCTTTTCTCGCTGAGAAAAGGCTGTTTTTGAAACATTGTGGTTCCTGTGAAATTGTCCACTCAGAGTGACGTGAAACCACTTTGGCCATGTAGTTTATCCCATTTGCAATAATATTGATGAAGAAATTTGTTCGTAAACACTTAGTTTAAGCCGTGGCACTGTAATGCAGTTTTATGCTGTCTTGGAGCTTCTCTCGCTGAGATAAGGCTGTTTTTGAAACATTGTGTTTCCTGTGAAATTATCCCCACAATGTGACTTCAAACCACTTTGGCCATGTAGTTTATCCCAATTACAATAGGACTGATGAAGAAATTTGTTTGTAAACACTTAGTTTAAGACGTGACGCTGTGATGCAGTTTTAAACTAGGCAGAGAAAGTGAGACTTGAAATGCTGTTTTCTATGAAATTGCTGACACAAAGTGACTTGAAACAACTTTGGCCATGTAGTGTATCCCATTTGCCATAGTTCTGAGTAGGAAACTTCTTTGTAAAAACATAGTTTAAGCCGTGGCACTGTAATGCAGTTTTACACTGTATTTGAGCTTCTCTCGCTGAGATAAGGCTGTTTTTGAAACATTGTGTTTCCTGTGAAATTGTCCACACAGAGTGACTTGAAACCACTTTGGCCATGTAGTTTATCCCATTTGTAACAGTATTGATGAAGAAATTTGTTTGGAAACACTTAGTTTAAACTGACGCACTGGAATGCAGTTTTATGCTGTATATGAGCTTCTCTCGCTGAGAAAAGGCTGTTTTTGAAACATTGTGTTTCCTGTGAAATTATCCACACAAAGTGACGTGAAACCACTTTGGCCATGTAGTTTATCCCAATGCAATGGTAATGGCAATTGCAATTGCAGTAGTATTGATGAAGAAACTTGTTTGTAAACACTTAGTTTAAGCCGTGGCGCTGTGATGCAGTTTTACATTAGGCAGAGAAAGTGAGATTTGAAATACTTGTTTGTGGTTAAATTGCAGACACAATGTGACTGAAACAACTTTGGCCATGTAGTGTATCCCATTTGCCATAGTTCTGAGTAGGAAACATCTTTGTAAAAACATAGTTTAAGCCGTGGCACTGTAATGCAGTTTTACGCTTTATTTGAGCTTCTCTCGCTGAGATAAGGCTGTTTTTGAAACATTGTGTTTCCTGTGAAATTGTCCACACAGAGTGACTTGAAACCACTTTGGCCATGTAGTTTATCCCATTTGCCATAGTTCTGAGTAGGAAACTTTTTTGTAAACACTTAGTTTAAGCCGTGGCTCTGTAATGCAGTTTTACATTAGACAGAGAAAGTGAGATATGAAATACTTGTTTCCTGTGAAATTATCCACACCAAGTGTCTTGAAACCACTTTGGCCATGTAGTTTATCCTATTTGCAATAGTATTGATGAAGAAATTTGTTCGTAAACACTTAGTTTAAGCCGTGGCACTGTAATGCAGTTTTACATTAGGCAGAGAAAGTGAGATTTGAAATACTTGTTTCTTGTGAAATTATCCACACAAAGTGACTTGAAACCACTTTGGCCATGTAGTTTATCCCATTTGCAATAATATTGATGAAGAAATTTGTTTCTTAAACACTTAGTTTAAGCCGTGGCACTGTAATGCAGTTTTATGCTGTCTTGGAGCTTCTCTCGCTGAGATAAGGCTGTTTTTGAAACATTGTGTTTCCTGTGAAATTATCCCCACAATGTGACTTCAAACCACTTTGGCCATGTAGTTTATCCCAATTACAATAGGACTGATGAAGAAATTTGTTTGTAAACACTTAGTTTAAGACGTGACGCTGTGATGCAGTTTTAAACTAGGCAGAGAAAGTGAGACTTGAAATGCTGTTTTCTATGAAATTGCTGACACAAAGTGACTTGAAACCACTTTGGCCATGTAGGTTATCCTTTTTGCCATAGTTCTGAGTAGTAAACTTGTTTGTAAACACTTAGTTTAAGCCGTGGCGCTGAAATGCAGTTTTACATTATGCAGAGAAAGTGCGATTCGAAAAACTTGTTTTCTGTTAAATTGAAGACACAAAGTGACTTGAAACCACTTTGGCCAGTTGCCATAGATCTGAGATCTTCTTTGTAAAAACATAGTTTAAACCGTGGCACTGTATTGCAGTTTTATGCTGTTTTTGAGCTTTTCTCGCTGAGAAAAGGCTGTTTTTGAAACATTGTGGTTCCTGTGAAATTGTCCACTCAGAGTGACGTGAAACCACTTTGGCCATGTAGTTTATCCCATTTGCAATAATATTGATGAAGAAATTTGTTCGTAAACACTTAGTTTAAGCCGTGGCACTGTAATGCAGTTTTATGCTGTCTTGGAGCTTCTCTCGCTGAGATAAGGCTGTTTTTGAAACATTGTGTTTCCTGTGAAATTATCCCCACAATGTGACTTCAAACCACTTTGGCCATGTAGTTTATCCCAATTACAATAGGACTGATGAAGAAATTTGTTTGTAAACACTTAGTTTAAGACGTGACGCTGTGATGCAGTTTTAAACTAGGCAGAGAAAGTGAGACTTGAAATGCTGTTTTCTATGAAATTGCTGACACAAAGTGACTTGAAACAACTTTGGCCATGTAGTGTATCCCATTGAAATGGTATTGGCAATTTCAATTGCGATACTATTGCTGAAGAAACTTATTTGTAAACACTTAGTTTAAGCCGTGGCGCTGTAATGCAGTTTTACATTATGCAGAGAAAGTGCGATTCGAAAAACTTGTTTTCTGTTAAATTGAAGACACAAAGTGACTTGAAACCACTTTGGCCAGTTGCCATAGATCTGAGATCTTCTTTGTAAAAACATAGTTTAAACCGTGGCACTGTATTGCAGTTTTATGCTGTTTTTGAGCTTTTCTCGCTGAGAAAAGGCTGTTTTTGAAACATTGTGGTTCCTGTGAAATTGTCCACTCAGAGTGACGTGAAACCACTTTGGCCATGTAGTTTATCCCAATTGCAATTGGACTGATGAAGAAATTTGTTTTTTAAAAACTTAGTTTAAGCCGTGGCGCTGTAATGCAGTTTTACATTAGGCAGAGAAAGTGCGATTTGAAATACTTGTTTTCTGTGAAATTGCAGACACAAAGTGACTTGAAGCCACTTAGGCCGTGTAGTTTATCCTATTTGCCATATTCCTGATGAAGAAAAATTTGTTCGTAAACACTTAGTTTAAGCCGTGGCACTGTAATGCAGTTTTATGCTGTCTTGGAGCTTCTCTCGCTGAGATAAGGCTGTTTTTGAAACATTGTGTTTCCTGTGAAATTATCCCCACAATGTGACTTCAAACCACTTTGGCCATGTAGTTTATCCCAATTACAATAGGACTGATGAAGAAATTTGTTTGTAAACACTTAGTTTAAGACGTGACGCTGTGATGCAGTTTTAAACTAGGCAGAGAAAGTGAGACTTGAAATGCTGTTTTCTATGAAATTGCTGACACAAAGTGACTTGAAACCACTTTGGCCATTTAGGTTATCCTTTTTGCCATAGTTCTGAGTAGTAAACTTGTTTGTAAACACTTAGTTTAAGCCGTGGCGCTGAAATGCAGTTTTACATTATGCAGAGAAAGTGCGATTCGAAAAACTTGTTTTCTGTTAAATTGAAGACACAAAGTGACTTGAAACCACTTTGGCCAGTTGCCATAGATCTGAGATCTTCTTTGTAAAAACATAGTTTAAACCGTGGCACTGTATTGCAGTTTTATGCTGTTTTTGAGCTTTTCTCGCTGAGAAAAGGCTGTTTTTGAAACATTGTGGTTCCTGTGAAATTGTCCACTCAGAGTGACGTGAAACCACTTTGGCCATGTAGTTTATCCCATTTGCAATAATATTGATGAAGAAATTTGTTCGTAAACACTTAGTTTAAGCCGTGGCACTGTAATGCAGTTTTATGCTGTCTTGGAGCTTCTCTCGCTGAGATAAGGCTGTTTTTGAAACATTGTGTTTCCTGTGAAATTATCCCCACAATGTGACTTCAAACCACTTTGGCCATGTAGTTTATCCCAATTACAATAGGACTGATGAAGAAATTTGTTTGTAAACACTTAGTTTAAGACGTGACGCTGTGATGCAGTTTTAAACTAGGCAGAGAAAGTGAGACTTGAAATGCTGTTTTCTATGAAATTGCTGACACAAAGTGACTTGAAACAACTTTGGCCATGTAGTGTATCCCATTGAAATGGTATTGGCAATTTCAATTGCGATACTATTGCTGAAGAAACTTATTTGTAAACACTTAGTTTAAGCCGTGGCGCTGTAATGCAGTTTTACATTATGCAGAGAAAGTGCGATTCGAAAAACTTGTTTTCTGTTAAATTGAAGACACAAAGTGACTTGAAACCACTTTGGCCAGTTGCCATAGATCTGAGATCTTCTTTGTAAAAACATAGTTTAAACCGTGGCACTGTATTGCAGTTTTATGCTGTTTTTGAGCTTTTCTCGCTGAGAAAAGGCTGTTTTTGAAACATTGTGGTTCCTGTGAAATTGTCCACTCAGAGTGACGTGAAACCACTTTGGCCATGTAGTTTATCCCAATTGCAATTGGACTGATGAAGAAATTTGTTTTTTAAACACTTAGTTTAAGCCGTGGCGCTGTAATGCAGTTTTACATTAGGCAGAGAAAGTGCGATTTGAAATACTTGTTTTCTGTGAAATTGCAGACACAAAGTGACTTGAAGCCACTTAGGCCGTGTAGTTTATCCTATTTGCCATATTCCTGATGAAGAAAAATTTGTTCGTAAACACTTAGTTTAAGCCGTGACGCTGTGATGCAGTTTTAAACTAGGCAGAGAAAGTGAGACTTGAAATGCTGTTTTCTATGAAATTGCTGACACAAAGTGACTTGAAACAACTTTGGCCATGTAGTGTATCCCATTTGCCATAGTTCTGAGTAGGAAACTTCTTTGTAAAAACATAGTTTAAGCCGTGGCACTGTAATGCAGTTTTACACTGTATTTGAGCTTCTCTCGCTGAGATAAGGCTGTTTTTGAAACATTGTGTTTCCTGTGAAATTGTCCACACAGAGTGACTTGAAACCACTTTGGCCATGTAGTTTATCCCATTTGTAATAGTATTGATGAAGAAATTTGTTTGGAAACACTTAGTTTAAACTGACGCACTGGAATGCAGTTTTATGCTGTATTTGAGCTTCTCTCGCTGAGAAAAGGCTGTTTTTGAAACATTGTGTTTCCTGTGAAATTATCCACACAAAGTGACGTGAAACCACTTTGGCCATGTAGTTTATCCCATTGCAATGGTAATGGCAATTGCAATTGCAGTAGTATTGATGAAGAAACTTGTTTGTAAACACTTAGTTTAAGCCGTGGCGCTGTGATGCAGTTTTACATTAGGCAGAGAAAGTGAGATTTGAAATACTTGTTTGTGGTTAAATTGCAGACACAATGTGACTGAAACAACTTTGGCCATGTAGTGTATCCCATTTGCCATAGTTCTGAGTAGGAAACTTCTTTGTAAAAACATAGTTTAAGCCGTGGCACTGTAAAGCAGTTTTACGCTTTATTTGAGCTTCTCTCGCTGAGATAAGGCTGTTTTTGAAACATTGTGTTTCCTGTGAAATTGTCCACACAGAGTGACTTGAAACCACTTTGGCCATGTAGTTTATCCCATTTGCCATAGTTCTGAGTAGGAAACTTTTTTGTAAACACTTAGTTTAAGCCGTGGCTCTGTAATGCAGTTTTACATTAGACAGAGAAAGTGAGATATGAAATACTTGTTTCCTGTGAAATTATCCACACCAAGTGTCTTGAAACCACTTTGGCCATGTAGTTTATCCTATTTGCAATAGTATTGATGAAGAAATTTGTTCGTAAACACTTAGTTTAAGCCGTGGCACTGTAATGCAGTTTTACATTAGGCAGAGAAAGTGAGATTTGAAATACTTGTTTCTTGTGAAATTATCCACACAAAGTGACTTGAAACCACTTTGGCCATGTAGTTTATCCCATTTGCAATAATATTGATGAAGAAATTTGTTTCTTAAACACTTAGTTTAAGCCGTGGCACTGTAATGCAGTTTTATGCTGTCTTGGAGCTTCTCTCGCTGAGATAAGGCTGTTTTTGAAACATTGTGGTTCCTGTGAAATTGTCCACTCAGAGTGACGTGAAACCACTTTGGCCATGTAGTTTATCCCAATTGCAATTGGACTGATGAAGAAATTTGTTTTTTAAACACTTAGTTTAAGCCGTGGCGCTGTAATGCAGTTTTACATTAGGCAGAGAAAGTGCGATTTGAAATACTTGTTTTCTGTGAAATTGCAGACACAAAGTGACTTGAAGCCACTTAGGCCGTGTAGTTTATCCTATTTGCCATATTCCTGATGAAGAAAAATTTGTTCGTAAACACTTAGTTTAAGCCGTGGCACTGTAATGCAGTTTTATGCTGTCTTGGAGCTTCTCTCGCTGAGATAAGGCTGTTTTTGAAACATTGTGTTTCCTGTGAAATTATCCCCACAATGTGACTTCAAACCACTTTGGCCATGTAGTTTATCCCAATTACAATAGGACTGATGAAGAAATTTGTTTGTAAACACTTAGTTTAAGACGTGACGCTGT
Source organism: Embiotoca jacksoni (assembly GCF_022577435.1). NCBI lineage: Eukaryota > Metazoa > Chordata > Actinopteri > Embiotocidae > Embiotoca > Embiotoca jacksoni. Next base: position 1,436,320 of record NW_027185428.1, read on the forward strand.
GATGCAGTTTTAAACTAGGCAGAGAAAGTGAGACTTGAAATGCTGTTTTCTATGAAATTGCTGACACAAAGTGACTTGAAACCACTTTGGCCATTTAGGTTATCCTTTTTGCCATAGTTCTGAGTAGTAAACTTGTTTGTAAACACTTAGTTTAAGCCGTGGCGCTGAAATGCAGTTTTACATTATGCAGAGAAAGTGCGATTCGAAAAACTTGTTTTCTGTTAAATTGAAGACACAAAGTGACTTGAAACCACTTTGGCCAGTTGCCATAGATCTGAGATCTTCTTTGTAAAAACATAGTTTAAACCGTGGCACTGTATTGCAGTTTTATGCTGTTTTTGAGCTTTTCTCGCTGAGAAAAGGCTGTTTTTGAAACATTGTGGTTCCTGTGAAATTGTCCACTCAGAGTGACGTGAAACCACTTTGGCCATGTAGTTTATCCCAATTGCAATTGGACTGATGAAGAAATTTGTTTTTTAAACACTTAGTTTAAGCCGTGGCGCTGTAATGCAGTTTTACATTAGGCAGAGAAAGTGCGATTTGAAATACTTGTTTTCTGTGAAATTGCAGACACAAAGTGACTTGAAGCCACTTAGGCCGTGTAGTTTATCCTATTTGCCATATTCCTGATGAAGAAAAATTTGTTCGTAAACACTTAGTTTAAGCCGTGACGCTGTGATGCAGTTTTAAACTAGGCAGAGAAAGTGAGACTTGAAATGCTGTTTTCTATGAAATTGCTGACACAAAGTGACTTGAAACAACTTTGGCCATGTAGTGTATCCCATTTGCCATAGTTCTGAGTAGGAAACTTCTTTGTAAAAACATAGTTTAAGCCGTGGCACTGTAATGCAGTTTTACACTGTATTTGAGCTTCTCTCGCTGAGATAAGGCTGTTTTTGAAACATTGTGTTTCCTGTGAAATTGTCCACACAGAGTGACTTGAAATCACTTTGGCCATGTAGTTTATCCCATTTGTAATAGTATTGATGAAGAAATTTGTTTGGAAACACTTAGTTTAAAACTGACGCACTGGAATGCAGTTTTATGCTGTATTTGAGCTTCTCTCGCTGAGAAAAGGCTGTTTTTGAAACATTGTGTTTCCTGTGAAATTATCCACACAAAGTGACGTGAAACCACTTTGGCCATGTAGTTTATCCCATTGCAATGGTAATGGCAATTGCAATTGCAGTAGTATTGATGAAGAAACTTGTTTGTAAACACTTAGTTTAAGCCGTGGCGCTGTGATGCAGTTTTACATTAGGCAGAGAAAGTGAGATTTGAAATACTTGTTTGTGGTTAAATTGCAGACACAATGTGACTGAAACAACTTTGGCCATGTAGTGTATCCCATTTGCCATAGTTCTGAGTAGGAAACTTCTTTGTAAAAACATAGTTTAAGCCGTGGCACTGTAAAGCAGTTTTACGCTTTATTTGAGCTTCTCTCGCTGAGATAAGGCTGTTTTTGAAACATTGTGTTTCCTGTGAAATTGTCCACACAGAGTGACTTGAAACCACTTTGGCCATGTAGTTTATCCCATTTGCCATAGTTCTGAGTAGGAAACTTTTTTGTAAACACTTAGTTTAAGCCGTGGCTCTGTAATGCAGTTTTACATTAGACAGAGAAAGTGAGATATGAAATACTTGTTTCCTGTGAAATTATCCACACCAAGTGTCTTGAAACCACTTTGGCCATGTAGTTTATCCTATTTGCAATAGTATTGATGAAGAAATTTGTTCGTAAACACTTAGTTTAAGCCGTGGCACTGTAATGCAGTTTTACATTAGGCAGAGAAAGTGAGATTTGAAATACTTGTTTCTTGTGAAATTATCCACACAAAGTGACTTGAAACCACTTTGGCCATGTAGTTTATCCCATTTGCAATAATATTGATGAAGAAATTTGTTTCTTAAACACTTAGTTTAAGCCGTGGCACTGTAATGCAGTTTTATGCTGTCTTGGAGCTTCTCTCGCTGAGATAAGGCTGTTTTTGAAACATTGTGTTTCCTGTGAAATTATCCCCACAATGTGACTTCAAACCACTTTGGCTATGTAGTTTATCCCAATTACAATAGGACTGATGAAGAAATTTGTTTGTAAACACTTAGTTTAAGACGTGACGCTGTGATGCAGTTTTAAACTAGGCAGAGAAAGTGAGACTTGAAATGCTGTTTTCTATGAAATTGCTGACACAAAGTGACTTGAAACAACTTTGGCCATGTAGTGTATCCCATTGAAATGGTATTGGCAATTTCAATTGCGATACTATTGCTGAAGAAACTTATTTGTAAACACTTAGTTTAAGCCGTGGCGCTGTAATGCAGTTTTACATTATGCAGAGAAAGTGCGATTCGAAAAACTTGTTTTCTGTTAAATTGAAGACACAAAGTGACTTGAAACCACTTTGGCCAGTTGCCATAGATCTGAGATCTTCTTTGTAAAAACATAGTTTAAACCGTGGCACTGTATTGCAGTTTTATGCTGTTTTTGAGCTTTTCTCGCTGAGAAAAGGCTGTTTTTGAAACATTGTGGTTCCTGTGAAATTGTCCACTCAGAGTGACGTGAAACCACTTTGGCCATGTAGTTTATCCCAATTGCAATTGGACTGATGAAGAAATTTGTTTTTTAAACACTTAGTTTAAGCCGTGGCGCTGTAATGCAGTTTTACATTAGGCAGAGAAAGTGCGATTTGAAATACTTGTTTTCTGTGAAATTGCAGACACAAAGTGACTTGAAGCCACTTAGGCCGTGTAGTTTATCCTATTTGCCATATTCCTGATGAAGAAAAATTTGTTCGTAAACACTTAGTTTAAGCCGTGGCACTGTAATGCAGTTTTATGCTGTCTTGGAGCTTCTCTCGCTGAGATAAGGCTGTTTTTGAAACATTGTGTTTCCTGTGAAATTATCCCCACAATGTGACTTCAAACCACTTTGGCCATGTAGTTTATCCCAATTACAATAGGACTGATGAAGAAATTTGTTTGTAAACACTTAGTTTAAGACGTGACGCTGTGATGCAGTTTTAAACTAGGCAGAGAAAGTGAGACTTGAAATGCTGTTTTCTATGAAATTGCTGACACAAAGTGACTTGAAACCACTTTGGCCATTTAGGTTATCCTTTTTGCCATAGTTCTGAGTAGTAAACTTGTTTGTAAACACTTAGTTTAAGCCGTGGCGCTGAAATGCAGTTTTACATTATGCAGAGAAAGTGCGATTCGAAAAACTTGTTTTCTGTTAAATTGAAGACACAAAGTGACTTGAAACCACTTTGGCCAGTTGCCATAGATCTGAGATCTTCTTTGTAAAAACATAGTTTAAACCGTGGCACTGTATTGCAGTTTTATGCTGTTTTTGAGCTTTTCTCGCTGAGAAAAGGCTGTTTTTGAAACATTGTGGTTCCTGTGAAATTGTCCACTCAGAGTGACGTGAAACCACTTTGGCCATGTAGTTTATCCCATTTGCAATAATATTGATGAAGAAATTTGTTCGTAAACACTTAGTTTAAGCCGTGGCACTGTAATGCAGTTTTATGCTGTCTTGGAGCTTCTCTCGCTGAGATAAGGCTGTTTTTGAAACATTGTGTTTCCTGTGAAATTATCCCCACAATGTGACTTCAAACCACTTTGGCCATGTAGTTTATCCCAATTACAATAGGACTGATGAAGAAATTTGTTTGTAAACACTTAGTTTAAGACGTGACGCTGTGATGCAGTTTTAAACTAGGCAGAGAAAGTGAGACTTGAAATGCTGTTTTCTATGAAATTGCTGACACAAAGTGACTTGAAACAACTTTGGCCATGTAGTGTATCCCATTGAAATGGTATTGGCAATTTCAATTGCGATACTATTGCTGAAGAAACTTATTTGTAAACACTTAGTTTAAGCCGTGGCGCTGTAATGCAGTTTTACATTATGCAGAGAAAGTGCGATTCGAAAAACTTGTTTTCTGTTAAATTGAAGACACAAAGTGACTTGAAACCACTTTGGCCAGTTGCCATAGATCTGAGATCTTCTTTGTAAAAACATAGTTTAAACCGTGGCACTGTATTGCAGTTTTATGCTGTTTTTGAGCTTTTCTCGCTGAGAAAAGGCTGTTTTTGAAACATTGTGGTTCCTGTGAAATTGTCCACTCAGAGTGACGTGAAACCACTTTGGCCATGTAGTTTATCCCAATTGCAATTGGACTGATGAAGAAATTTGTTTTTTAAACACTTAGTTTAAGCCGTGGCGCTGTAATGCAGTTTTACATTAGGCAGAGAAAGTGCGATTTGAAATACTTGTTTTCTGTGAAATTGCAGACACAAAGTGACTTGAAGCCACTTAGGCCGTGTAGTTTATCCTATTTGCCATATTCCTGATGAAGAAAAATTTGTTCGTAAACACTTAGTTTAAGCCGTGACGCTGTGATGCAGTTTTAAACTAGGCAGAGAAAGTGAGACTTGAAATGCTGTTTTCTATGAAATTGCTGACACAAAGTGACTTGAAACAACTTTGGCCATGTAGTGTATCCCATTTGCCATAGTTCTGAGTAGGAAACTTCTTTGTAAAAACATAGTTTAAGCCGTGGCACTGTAATGCAGTTTTACACTGTATTTGAGCTTCTCTCGCTGAGATAAGGCTGTTTTTGAAACATTGTGTTTCCTGTGAAATTGTCCACACAGAGTGACTTGAAACCACTTTGGCCATGTAGTTTATCCCATTTGTAATAGTATTGATGAAGAAATTTGTTTGGAAACACTTAGTTTAAACTGACGCACTGGAATGCAGTTTTATGCTGTATTTGAGCTTCTCTCGCTGAGAAAAGGCTGTTTTTGAAACATTGTGTTTCCTGTGAAATTATCCACACAAAGTGACGTGAAACCACTTTGGCCATGTAGTTTATCCCATTGCAATGGTAATGGCAATTGCAATTGCAGTAGTATTGATGAAGAAACTTGTTTGTAAACACTTAGTTTAAGCCGTGGCGCTGTGATGCAGTTTTACATTAGGCAGAGAAAGTGAGATTTGAAATACTTGTTTGTGGTTAAATTGCAGACACAATGTGACTGAAACAACTTTGGCCATGTAGTGTATCCCATTTGCCATAGTTCTGAGTAGGAAACTTCTTTGTAAAAACATAGTTTAAGCCGTGGCACTGTAAAGCAGTTTTACGCTTTATTTGAGCTTCTCTCGCTGAGATAAGGCTGTTTTTGAAACATTGTGTTTCCTGTGAAATTGTCCACACAGAGTGACTTGAAACCACTTTGGCCATGTAGTTTATCCCATTTGCCATAGTTCTGAGTAGGAAACTTTTTTGTAAACACTTAGTTTAAGCCGTGGCTCTGTAATGCAGTTTTACATTAGACAGAGAAAGTGAGATATGAAATACTTGTTTCCTGTGAAATTATCCACACCAAGTGTCTTGAAACCACTTTGGCCATGTAGTTTATCCTATTTGCAATAGTATTGATGAAGAAATTTGTTCGTAAACACTTAGTTTAAGCCGTGGCACTGTAATGCAGTTTTACATTAGGCAGAGAAAGTGAGATTTGAAATACTTGTTTCTTGTGAAATTATCCACACAAAGTGACTTGAAACCACTTTGGCCATGTAGTTTATCCCATTTGCAATAATATTGATGAAGAAATTTGTTTCTTAAACACTTAGTTTAAGCCGTGGCACTGTAATGCAGTTTTATGCTGTCTTGGAGCTTCTCTCGCTGAGATAAGGCTGTTTTTGAAACATTGTGTTTCCTGTGAAATTATCCCCACAATGTGACTTCAAACCACTTTGGCTATGTAGTTTATCCCAATTACAATAGGACTGATGAAGAAATTTGTTTGTAAACACTTAGTTTAAGACGTGACGCTGTGATGCAGTTTTAAACTAGGCAGAGAAAGTGAGACTTGAAATGCTGTTTTCTATGAAATTGCTGACACAAAGTGACTTGAAACAACTTTGGCCATGTAGTGTATCCCATTGAAATGGTATTGGCAATTTCAATTGCGATACTATTGCTGAAGAAACTTATTTGTAAACACTTAGTTTAAGCCGTGGCGCTGTAATGCAGTTTTACATTATGCAGAGAAAGTGCGATTCGAAAAACTTGTTTTCTGTTAAATTGAAGACACAAAGTGACTTGAAACCACTTTGGCCAGTTGCCATAGATCTGAGATCTTCTTTGTAAAAACATAGTTTAAACCGTGGCACTGTATTGCAGTTTTATGCTGTTTTTGAGCTTTTCTCGCTGAGAAAAGGCTGTTTTTGAAACATTGTGGTTCCTGTGAAATTGTCCACTCAGAGTGACGTGAAACCACTTTGGCCATGTAGTTTATCCCAATTGCAATTGGACTGATGAAGAAATTTGTTTTTTAAACACTTAGTTTAAGCCGTGGCGCTGTAATGCAGTTTTACATTAGGCAGAGAAAGTGCGATTTGAAATACTTGTTTTCTGTGAAATTGCAGACACAAAGTGACTTGAAGCCACTTAGGCCGTGTAGTTTATCCTATTTGCCATATTCCTGATGAAGAAAAATTTGTTCGTAAACACTTAGTTTAAGCCGTGGCACTGTAATGCAGTTTTATGCTGTCTTGGAGCTTCTCTCGCTGAGATAAGGCTGTTTTTGAAACATTGTGTTTCCTGTGAAATTATCCCCACAATGTGACTTCAAACCACTTTGGCCATGTAGTTTATCCCAATTACAATAGGACTGATGAAGAAATTTGTTTGTAAACACTTAGTTTAAGACGTGACGCTGTGATGCAGTTTTAAACTAGGCAGAGAAAGTGAGACTTGAAATGCTGTTTTCTATGAAATTGCTGACACAAAGTGACTTGAAACCACTTTGGCCATTTAGGTTATCCTTTTTGCCATAGTTCTGAGTAGTAAACTTGTTTGTAAACACTTAGTTTAAGCCGTGGCGCTGAAATGCAGTTTTACATTATGCAGAGAAAGTGCGATTCGAAAAACTTGTTTTCTGTTAAATTGAAGACACAAAGTGACTTGAAACCACTTTGGCCAGTTGCCATAGATCTGAGATCTTCTTTGTAAAAACATAGTTTAAACCGTGGCACTGTATTGCAGTTTTATGCTGTTTTTGAGCTTTTCTCGCTGAGAAAAGGCTGTTTTTGAAACATTGTGGTTCCTGTGAAATTGTCCACTCAGAGTGACGTGAAACCACTTTGGCCATGTAGTTTATCCCATTTGCAATAATATTGATGAAGAAATTTGTTCGTAAACACTTAGTTTAAGCCGTGGCACTGTAATGCAGTTTTATGCTGTCTTGG